>NW_004524763.1:1955842-2017408 GCF_000260255.1 Octodon degus | reverse complement strand
AAGAAGAAGAAGAAGAAGAAGAAGAAAGAAGAAGAAGAAGAGAAAGAAGAAAAGAAAGAAATAGAGAGAGAGAGAGAGAGAAAGAAAGAAAGAAAGAAAGAAAGAAAGAAAGAAAGAAAGAAAGAAAGAAAGAAGAAGAAAGAAGAAAGAAAAGCAAGGGACCAAGAATTGACTTCAAAGCTACACCTCTTTGATCACTCATACTCAACCAGAAGTGTGTTCTGCCAGTCTCACAGGTAGATTTTAAAGCCAATGAACTGGATGCCCTCATTGTCATACCTTCTATCATTCATTTTGTCTAATTGGCTTGTTTATAAATTTATTTAATCCAAAGAGATAAATTGGAAAAAGAACATTTTATTGGACAAAAGGACTGTGTGGAGTTTATTACTATTACTACTCTCTGTTTTGTGTATGGAAATGTGGTATGTCACTCTTTTTTCTTTTCTTTTCTTTTCTTTTTTTAAGATGTTCCACTTGGCAACAATAAGTTGAAGGCAGCTGAGTTAGATAGAAATGTCATAGGCAGCCAGACGGGGCTGTGCCCTTAGAAGAAGCCAGTGTGGAGGACAAGGTACCTTGCAACTGTGGGAGAGATAGACACTTCCACTGTCGGCCAGACCTCCAGACAAAAGATCAAACAAAAGTTCCACATACCTCCCTAGGGATGGGCATCGGGGATTGATACTCTAAATAGGTCTCTGTCACCTTAAAAAACCCGGAAGAGTGACTAACCAACCCCCTACAGGAAAATCCCCCATTCTGTTTTCATGCCTTCTTTCTATGTGACTTGCTTTCCCATTTGATCCCAGATTTAATCCATTTTGTCTATGCAGCTGTGCTTGTAATCTTGTTGGTGGACCACAGTTCTGTCCCACCTCTTGTTTGAGATCCCATAGTTTCCACCTTAGACTCACTTCAACTCATTTTTGCTCTACAAAAATCCCTATAAAAGACAGGTTCCTCCTCTGTCTCTCTCTCAGCCAGAAGCTTTCTTTTTCCAATAAATATATTTGCTCTCACCTGCTATTGTCCCCAAAATTTATTCTTCAGTTTTAGAGAACAGGAACTTGCCCCAGGTATCTTTCAGGTTGGGAATTGCATTTCCCTGTATCACTAACACCTAATGCTTGCACAGTTCATTACAAATTTGAAGGCACTTTTACTTACAAGTTTCATTTGATTTTCAAAACTTATGCTTGAGAAAAATAAAAAGAGTTGATTATCTTATGTAACATATCACTCATAAATAAAATACATCCCCTGAAAATTTACTTATATACTAAGTGTTCAGTGTATCAATAAAATGAAATTAGAGCGCTGACCTGATAGCCCAGCAGACTAAAGCGCACAGCAAACTTGATCCCTGGTGTGCCATACCCCTGGGTGTGCTGAGACAGCGACTGAGACTGGCATAGTGATGCTGTAATCCCAGTGCTTAGGAGACTGAAAACAGGAGAATCACTATGAGTCTGATCTACATAGTCAGACCCTGTCTTGGATACAGGAAAAAGAAAAAAAAAAGAAAAGAAAAGAAATTACAACAATTCTGGATGAATTTGTTACAGATACCTGGTTAGTTAGTATGTTTAAAGAAAAAAAAAACGAGCTTTAAAGACCTAATTACTAATGGCTTGCACAATGTAATATGGGCTGTACTATTTCATTATGCCATGTTTATTTAACAAAATGCACAGCAGTGAAATTTTTCAGACCTACTTTGAAATGAAAGATTTTCAAAAATCTTGTATATTAAGTAAGCTTATGTGTTAGAATTATATAAACTATTTTTTATAATAAGTTTCTGTTCTTTGTTATTTCCTTTGGTAGCTGAAAACTTCTACTTTTAAAGCAGGTGAAGAACTGGTGTTCCATTTTTTAAAAATGTATTCTATTTTCATATCATGATTTGAGTTCTTTGGTCATTGTATCTTCTCCATTCCTTTGTTCTATTTAATTTTCTTTACGTTTTCATTACTTTACAATTGTTGTTGCTATTTGTTGTCAATACATTCCTTCTTAAAGAGGATTTGTTGCCTACATCCTATTATTTTCTTGTTTCTGGTATATAAACTCAATAAATTTGAGCTCGTTTTCTAATTAAGAGATAAGAAGCATACCAGGAGTGAGGCTTCCCACTACCTCTGAAATTGAATAACATATATAATATACAATAAAGTAAATGTATGAAGAAATAGGCTTACACACATTAAATTCAAACCTTCCAAATGATGGACAAGCTGTAGGGAAATACTTTGGTGTGCAAGTTCCTCTCTTTTCTGTGTAAGAATTGTGCGGCCAGCCTAACTTTTCCATTAAAGCCAATGGAGGGAAAAGCATAAGCTTTTTAATAATGCATCTTAAAAATTGCATGAGAAATTTTTGAATATTTGTATTTTGAGGAGCAAAGCAAAATGACTCGGATTCTTCCTTTTCTGTAGCTATACAAGTCCAACTGCCCACTTCCAGTTAAATTCCACCTTCACCAATCAAAGGAAGACATGCGTATGATCATTGCTCTGCTGAGCAGATTAAGGTTGACTCTGTGGTCTGTCTTAATGTGATTTACATTTTTTCTGCATAGTAATTCATATCCTTTAATAAAACATTGATTTACATGATTTTACACAATCCATTATCTTTTTAGGCTTTAAATGAAACAATTCCACACTCTGTGTATTGGTAAAGGGAGAGTACAGATTAGCTTGATTCTCTGCTCTAGGGAAAAATCTATTCTCCCCCATCTGGCTTTGCTAACTACAAAGGCTTGGTGGAGCATTTTTTATTTTTGAGTAGTTTGTCACTCTCTAATTTCTGTTCAATTTCATAAGACCTGACAAATTCATATTTAAGAGCAGTTAGATAATGTTTAGCACTTTTCATCTTCAAAGAGCTTTTTGATAATTCTAATCAAACTTGCCAGCTCAACCAAGAGGCAGAGAACTGTTGGGTGGTTGTCTTTTTTATCTTGCTTGGTATGTTTTATAGGAAAATTGTAAGATTATTGGCTGTTATAAATATATAAACATATAACATGTCTAACCTACTTTTACACAGTTTTTTTCTGGTAATAGCACCTGTCCCATTTCTGTACTCTGAGCAGGGACCCTGCAACTCATTTCTTGCCAAGTATTATCTTGTGATAGGTCTCCCAATTTCTGTACCTATATATTATTTTCTTCATAGATTATTATCTTCACTAGAATAAGGGACATTGGTAACTCTTACTTTCACTTTTGCACAGCAGCTAATCTAGTAGGAAGCTTTCATTCATTCATGCTTTCCAAAAATATTGAATGAGTGCCTAGTGTTGATGGAAATTTCTCTTTCATCCTCTGGAGGTTCTCTGAAGTGAACTGCCAACAGACAGACTCACAGAAGAAAGGACAGGCCCACTGGCTCAGTTACATGAGCACGGGAGTCAAACAAATCATGGAACTCAAGAAGGAGCAGATGTCTAAAGCATAATAACTCTCTTAAGAAAGAAGGAAATGGAGGTGTAGAAATTATTAGATATGTGGTAAATAATTTAGAGGGAAACTGAATGAACCCAAAGAATGTTTAATGGATTGTTTTCAAGTGATTCTTTTTTGAAGCTGCAGAAGAGAAATAGCTTGAAAACACTACTCTAGGAGTAGTGATACTTTTTTCATTCTTTTTCAAAATGTGCTGTTTCTTCCCTGGTTCCTGAGAATTCAGGGAAAAGGGTGCAAGAATATTGTATTTCTTTTGGAAGATCTTCCTTCAGTGAGATAAGAAACTTCACCTTCTCTTTGTGTTTCATAGAGGACATAATCTCTCCAGCTCAGTGTGCCAAAATGTCACACCTTTCATTTTCATTTCTTCTTTTTCTAATTTTTGAAAAAAATATGTATTTGGCACAGGGTCTCACTGCACAGCTCAGATTCATAGTGATCCTCCTGTTTTCAGCCTTCCCAGCCCTGGGATTACAGGCATATGCCATCACACTCGGTCTTGCTGGCCGGCTCAGCGCACCTGTGGGATCGAACCTGTTCCCCGTACTTGCCTAAGCAGGTGCTCATTCAGCTGAGTTATCTCACCGGCCCTCATTTTCATTTTCTGAGCACTCACAGTACCTACTTTCTTGCAGGCATTATAACAAGTACTGAATAAATAGTTGATGAATGCTGAAATTTTCTTTTTGAGAGTATACTGACAAGATTGAAGTAGGAACTCAGTTGCACACACACACAAGAGCATAAAGTCATTAGGTGAAAGAAATATTTAGTTATTAAAAACAGGATTATGATAACTATCTAGTGTTGGTGAAGAACAGAGGACCAGAACCAGTGGAAAGATATTACTTCCCATCCCCCATGATTGAATAGAAAACTTTGGAGCCATGAAAAAGGATTCATTCAACAGGAAATATATCATTAGAAGAATGAAAACATGGTGAGTACTGTGATCATGTTGGCAAGGAGTAGGGGAAATGATCCTAAGCCTCCATTCCCCCTCCATCTTGTATCATGCCAAAGACAATCAGAAATAAAAGATTGAGGGCCTGTGGTTGATACAGTTCTTAGAAATATCAGGGAACATTTTAGGGTATTGAACAGACCAAGTTGTACATAACCTAATAGAGAATCCAATAAGGTAATGTCTGAGTTAGGCCAATAGCTAGGTCAATTTACATATGCAAATACAAGTGTACATAAGTACAGTGCATTCCTGTGTGTTCATCAGAGGTAGAGAACATTATTTGCTCTGTAGGTATTAGGGAAGCTCTAAAAAGGAATGAGTTTTGTTCAAGAAATCTATTGTACAACATGGTAACTATAGATGATAACATGTACTATAGACTGGAAAATGTGTAAGAAAGTAGACTTAAGATTCCTTTTGTGTTAGCTAGCTTAACAGCCATCCACAAGTAAATATTTTAAGAAATTCTCTTTATTAATTTACGTGGTACAGGGACTCACTATGTAGCTCAGACTCATAGTATTCTTCCTGTATCAGTCTCCCCAGGTGTGTGCCACCATGCCCAGTTCTGGGGCCAGCATGGCAGGCAGTACCAGAGATTGAATCTGGGTCCCTGCACTCACTAGGTGGGTGCTTAAACCACCAAGCTATCTCCCCGGCTCACACAAGTAAACAGTTTAATACATCATGAGTATATGATTTCTACTTAATTATAAATGCCTCATGGTAAAAGATAATGTGACCTTATGAACTCTTGAAAGTTGATGCTTGGTTGAATTAATTCAGCCTGTGATACTTTAAGACTACTTGACTGATTAGAAAAGAAAGAAACAAAAGAAAAATTGCCCATTAACTTGCATTGTTCACAAGTGTCTATCACTGAACTTCACAATCATCTACATAGTTTCTAGTCTGACAGCTTATTGAGTTATTTTTAAATATCACTAATAGTACAAGTAAACTTACTATTTTAGAGTGTTCTTTTTTAAACATTTTATTTTTACTTTAAATATTCAGGCATGATTCTGGAAATTTATTCACCTTAGAAGTCAATTTAAAAGTGTGCCTGGGATTTGTTACGTTAAATTCAATATCTAATATTGTTACTGTCCTATCAATTTATGTTTAATTAGATCAGTGAATCAAATGAATATGTGAAAGACAATCACTTGTAGTCAAATGAGAATTACTATAAAAGCATGGACTTTTCTGTTGTTCTCAGCCACACAACCATTTGATATAATGATTATCTCTTTACATACATCTATTTTTCTAATTACTTTAAAGGTCTTATTTTCTGTATATTTTCCAAAAGTAAAAATAAAAATAAAATAGATTTTTCCTTTTTTCTCACTTATAATTATCCCTTAAAATCACTTTATAGTAGCTCAAGAAGGCTGATTATATTAAGCACTTATGCTATGGTGGATAAAGTGAAGTAAACTCAAATCTATGTTACCAGTTCTCCTTGGAAATCTTATGAGTACACTGCACTCACTATCCAAATGCTTTTCCAACTGTTTTACATCATACTGGAATTAGTTTATCTGCTGGCTAGCAAGAAAAATGTTTCCTAAATAGCAATATAATTTAAATTATTGTCCTAAATGTTCACTATTTTTACTCAACTCTGGTGATAGTTTTCAGCATTTCTTGGAGGGAATTCTACACAACATTTCCTGTGCAAGAGATGAAAGCAAAAATAACAAAAAGCCAAGTGGAGATATGGTCTTAGAATTACCATCATTTTCACTGCCTCTGGACCTGGATGTTTTCAGGTGTCATTAAAGATATTACTGGAGGCAGTCATACTTGTAGTATTCATTTGAAGGTGTACTTTGAAAAAATCATATAACTAGTTTTCTTTATAGTTCAGCAGCTGTTACAAAGCATTTCATGCTTAATATTGTTGTGCTATTGCAACAATGAGTTATCCTGCCAAGGAAGTTAAATTATTACTCTTGTTGGATTACGTAGCTGTGAAAAATATGAATGATCAGGATCCTGTCTAATAGTATGTGAGATGCTCTTTCATCCTCAGAGATCATGGAGTCCAAAACAAATGTCTGCTACGAAAAATACTGTAGTAAATAAATTATACTACGTAGGAATGTTCATCATTCATGATTATAGAAGAGGTACTATGTGAGTAATGAACATCTTTTCCATACTCTGTAGAATCCCCTCTCCAATTACATTATTTTCACTTTGTTTCATGAATGCACCAAAATATAACATGTACTACATAGTGTATGTGTAGAGTAATATATACTTGTAATGTATAATGAGTATAATTTTAGATATATTAAGCAATACATATCATATAGGAAATTAACAAAGTATACTAAATATTTTGTATTATTAAATATATTTTTGTGATATTTTATAAATGTATTTAAAAATATTACCACTATATAATATATAGTATTTAATTATAATTTGTTATGTGGTTCTATTCAGATACTTTTATATTTCATATTGTATTTTATGAATTATATAATTATTACATGTATCACATAAGTATATTTTATTACTGTTTTTTTATTTTTATGCGTACTTGTAATATAAAATGTAATTAAACAATTAGATATATTTAAAAACTATATATTATTGTATGTGAATCATATACTGTGTGTTAACCTATATAATCAAAATTAATTATGATATATTGTCTATGCTATACAATTTCATGTATATTTTATATATTAAATTATATTCAAGCATGTTTTATCATATATTATACATAAATTAATATTTATTAATTTATAAACAGATAGTGATGCTATCTATAAGTATCCATATACCTATTACTCATAATAAAACATTATCAAGGTATTAATAAAAGAAAAATATACATGTGCTCCTGTAATTTTTTGCAAAGGTATTATATTTAATTTACACTGTATTTTATTATGCCTTTTCCCTTATCCCTTTATCTTGGAGACACAACATTATCGTATATCATAATTCATTGAAAATTACTCTAAATGATGGATAGGCTTTGCCTTACTTTGCCCAAAGTTATTGCTAATATACAGTGCTATGGTAAGAGGCTATGTGTGAGCAACTGTAAGTATATCTGTACCTAATATGTAC
This sequence comes from Octodon degus, assembly GCF_000260255.1. Taxonomy (NCBI): domain Eukaryota; kingdom Metazoa; phylum Chordata; class Mammalia; order Rodentia; family Octodontidae; genus Octodon; species Octodon degus. Next base: position 2,009,869 of record NW_004524763.1, on the reverse strand, counting down.
GTAAACATTTACCAGAGTGTGCACACAAAAGAAATCATTCTAAGTGAAAATATTGAGTCAAAACATGTGTCTGATTTTTATCTTGTTTTGCATTGCTTAAATTTCCTTAGAAAATATTACAACTTTTACAGTTACAAACCATGTATACAAATACTTATTTCTCTCTTTAATTTTGTTAACATCAAACTTCTAAATTTTCAGTGAATAAAATGACTATGGAATCTTGCATTTGTTTTGACTATTTATTTTAATGAATTTACTGCAATTATTTACAATAAAATACAAATCATGTGATTATCTCTCATATAACCATGAACTTTCTCCCTAAAAGTTTAAATTCAGATTTTATTGATAAACCTAAAATATTGAAAAATAACCCTTTGATTATTTTGGAAACTATAACATAAATACTTACTTCTTTTAAAAGCTAATGAAGTGAACATTTGTATAAGTCTTATCAAATATAATCAGAAAGCAAAAATAATGTAAAACTGAGTGTTGGAAGTTGCCATCCCTTTTACTAACTATAAAACCTTAATTAAATTACAACATTTTTGTTCTTTGTAAGGAGGTAGCAATGAATACTTTACAGTATTGTTATGAAAAGTGAAATGATGAGTGTGAGAGATAATTACATGCTCTAGTGATCCTCATAAATGTTTGTTATTAGGAAGATACAATTGGATGAGAACCTACTGCCTTGGAAGCAAACACAGTTGGCAGAGTAGAGGTAGAGTGTTTTAGATGTGTAGTGATGATAACAGTTTTAGCTCTGATAAATTTTAAGAGGTATCTAGTCTGATTGCACTGGTTATATCTCTCAGTGGGTCTTCCCCAGTATCCTTTCCTTGTCCTTACAGAAGCTTACCTTATTATATAAGATGGGCTTCTTTAGACCACTGAAGTTGAGACAGCCCTCAACAGCCTGAAACAATGAAGTCCACATGCAAAGGGGCTAATGATTATTACCTAGAATTCCCTGTTCTTTTAGGGTTGTCTTTTTCTTTTTTCTTTTCTTTTTTTTTTTTTTTGAATGATTTTTTTAAAATTGTATTTATTTATTTATTTATCTAGTTATTTATGTGTGTGTGTGTGTGTGTGTGTGTGTGTGTGTGTGTCCAGCTCAGCCCACCAGGGGGCAGGGCTGGCTGGCATGTGGTGCTGGGGGATTAAACTGCAGTCCCTGTGCTTTGCTAAGCTTGTTCTAAGTAGGTGCTTTAGACCACTGAGCCATCTCACCAGCCCTAGAGTTGTCTTTTTATAAACAGTTGTTTCTACTCATAAAGTAAAATACAAACTTCTCTCGCTGCAAAGTAGAATCTGTCTTTATGTAATCAAGCCTGCCTCCTCTAAAGCTGCACTGACTTTATCCTGACAACTCCTCTTCCTCCTCATTCCTTCTTCTCTAATGCAATGAAATCAAAGAACAAGACTTGGAAGTATTGATTTGAGTTTTCTGAATTGATTTGAGTTTTCTTAATGCCATTATTAACATTTAGTTTTGAAACTCTAAGCATCTTTTTTACTTTTCTATTGTCAATTATTATTCAGGAATTTCATTAGTTAGGTATTGGTTTTACTTGGCAAAGAAACGTCTAATACTGAAACATTTATCCTCAGGTAATAAAGTTTGGTTCAAATCTTATAACCTCAGCCAAAGTGATTGCATTTCTGCAATTACATTTGGTTTCCCTGAAGCAGGTTAATTGAACTGCTGTGTGCTGTTTGTCAAGATTTATCCCCTTGTATAAATCTAGCTGTGTCAGCTGCTATAGCACAATCAACCTGCTCTGGAAAAGCCTAAACAATTCTCATCATACAAGTGGAAAAAATATAGATTCCTCACAGCACTAATTAAAGGGGAAAATGTCATACTGTGGTGAGAGGAGTCCAAATTGCATCAATGCACTGTGGTTTTTGCTTAGAACATTCAGGGTTTGGTGAAAACAAAGAATCCCTTAGAAATCTTCGCATCCTTCATCTCATCAAAGGTGATGATTCTGAGTGGAGTATGAACTACAGTTAGAAAAAAAATGTTTGTATTTGAAGTTTTAAAGCTAGATTTATACAATCTGGGGAGACAGCTCAGCGGTCTAAGTGTCTGCCTGGTCAGTCCAAGGTCCCAGGGATCCAGTTCGATCCCTGAATGCTGTGCTGGCCACCAAGACCAGGTGTGGTGGTGCACACCTGTAATTCCAGCGCTGAGGTGGCTGAGCCAGGAGGATCACTGTGAATCTAAAATGCATAGTGATTTGGCATGCTATACCAAATAAATAAATGAATAAAAGTTTAAAATTTAGATTAGGGTTTTTTGTGTGGGTGACAGATACCTGTTTTATACTATTATTTCATTAATCCTGAGTCAATCTATTGTGTATTTGTGTAGTGTGTATCAATATTATAACAAAATTAAAAATAACATAGTTCATGGAATTTTATAGCGAGATTAATGTTTGTTCCATAACACCGATTTCAAATGATGTGGTACGTAAGAGAAGTAATGTGGCATGTAAGAGAATTCTTTGTTGTATTTTGATGGAAGTCAATTTGTTAAAAAATGTGAGCCTATAAATTTAGTAGTATTTTGTGGACAAAATGAAAAAAGGAGGGTAATGGATTTTGAACAAAATATCTGGAGTAGAAATTAGGGAAGAAGAAAGGTCATGAAAATTCCTACTCAATAAAAGTCAGTCACTGTTTTAAGACTGCAGCGGACCTCATGATTTTGTTATTATCATTACCAAATGATACAGTCAATGATGGTTTAGGAGTTCAGAGGAAAGAGATCACCTTGGACTGTTACAAACTAAAAATGCTTTGTGAAAAAAATTAACAGGTCAGAGGCAGAAAATAGGTGCAATCTGACTAGTTAGATAGGCAAGTGTACATTTACCATGGAAGTAAGAAACAACAAAATGAGCAAGGCATAACAGCACATACTGTCATCCCACCACTCTGGGAGGCTAAGGCAGGAGAATCACAGGTTGGATCCCAGCTTGGATGATTAGCAAGATGCTACAACCAAATGTTAAAAAATAAGAAAAGAATTGGGGACACAACTCAGTGTGACGGTCATGGATTCAAGTTTTAGTACCACAGTAAAGGCAATGAGAGAGAGAGTGGGTTGATGGGAGGGACTGGGAGGAGAAAGGCAAGAGAAGAGAGAGAGAAGAGAGAGAGGAGAGAGAGAGAGAGAGAGAGAGAGAGAGAGAGAGAGAGAGAGAGAGAGAGAGGAAGAAGACAGACAGACAGACAGACAGACAGACAGACAGACAGAAAGAAAGAAAGAAAGAAAGAAAGAAAGAAAGAAAGAAAGAAAGAAAGAGAACAATTTACATTTAAAAGACAGAAGGACAGCCAACTGGGATATGAAGTAGAAATGACACAAGGGCAGGTCTTCTGGGTCAAGTAGCTTGGGCTTGGTTCTACTGACCACATGCGATTTTGGAGAGTAGTGCTATCTAGAAGACCTAAAGCTAGTGCTATCTAAAAAGATATAATGTCACAATAGTATTCCAATGCAGTATTCAGGTGAGAATTCATCTCTATGTATCTTGATTCCTAAAGTCACACTAGACTAACAAACAAAAGCCCAGTTCTTTTGATGCTCAGGCACAATATCGGAAAGGTAAATTTTCTTTGTCATTTCAACCAAATTGCATCATTCAAAGGGGTATGGAGAAAATATCTGTGTGTGGCTAGGCAGTACATTGAGAATTTATGTGTCTTTGCAACTGCATTCTAAACTATCATAAAGAGCCAAGTATTTGATACTTCATCTCTACTTTCAATTTTAACAATTTGCAGCACAAAACCATTTGTCTGCAGTTGTAAATTAGCCCATGTATGACTGGATCACGAACTATGCAGTCACTTTAGCAACTTATTGCCAACTGTGCTCTGCATTTTGGAGACTAGCTTTGTCACATGGTGCAAACCTTACCTTTGCTGTCATTTACAGTATTTTTTTTAAAGAAGCACAATCTATGTGTGATTGTAGTCTGTGACAGAGTCAGAGAATTAGATTTTAGTGCTGCAGGTTTGATTCTGATTATATCTGAAAATTGTCTCCTTTAGGAGGAAGAGCTTAGGAGAGTACAGTACAGCACAGAGGTGAGTTCTAGTGTCCTTACAAGAAAGCATGGTCTTGAAGGATGTCTGGCTTTTTAAAAGTTAAGTATTTTTCTTGACTCTTCAGCAACTTTTGGCTTTTCAGGTCGACTTATTAGGAAACATTTAGAACAGCACATCCAGCAACTCTATCCTTACTTTTCCAGACAGAATTACATTCTATTTTCTTTGCTGGAGGTTCTCACCCTGTGTGCTAACTGATTATTATAACTTTCCACTATTCTGGGAAACCCTAGAAAAAAGGAAGTAGACGTATCTTACTAAGTTGTAGTGGCTCCAGCACCTAAGAGTCAAAATTATACGGTAGGCATTTAGTGAATATTGATTGAATGAACTGATAAATTAATGAGGAGTTATTAAATACTTATCTGGAAGTCAACATTGCAAGTTGGTGGGAAAATATAAAATTATTATCTTTTAATATCCACCTGTAATGCAATTGAACATTAGTTTGACAGCTAAAATTTTGATAACAAAATGAATGTGGTATATTTGACAGTTTATACTCTGCCTCTTTTCTCTCCCATTTATCACCTAATTTAAATGTTTCTACCTTTATCATAGTGTATTCTAAGGACACTAGTGACTATTTTGTCAAAATAGAGGTTTGAATTTTCTCAGTGTCCTGCTTTTGTAGCAATAAATGTTAGATAACCTAATCTTTTCTAATTCTTTTTTAGTCCCAAGGCACTGTACTGGGCCTGACCATTTCTTCCCCAAGCTGGACCTTTCATCCTTTGCACAATATAGCATTTCCATCTGTGGCCAATTAACTAGTGGTCAACTTGGAACAACAAACTGAACTGAATCAGCCTGGTTTGTGTATGGAAGACGCATCTGAGAATTGTTACCAACAGCATAGAAGAAAGACTGGAAGATGGCGTGCTGTTTCTGGACAGGCTTGTTGTACTGGGTTTCCTGATATGAACTTAGCTGTTCACACCTTTGGAGGAGCTCAGGTGTTTGCTCTTGTTGAGGATGGCTGCAGTTCTCTTCTGGGGAGCTCTGTTCCTTACCGTAAGCACCACATCTTGGCTCCAGTACAGATCCTGCAGCCTGCTGGCACAGATCCTTCACATGGCTATCTCAGACGTCCTAACCTACACCACCAAACTTTGGGCCTTTCCAATGAGAATCCTTGACATAGACTGCATGGAACATTGTTATGGGCTCCAGACTGACAGGTAGACTCATAGAGGACATTGCCTTGGGCTCTAAGTCTTTAACTGAAATCCTGAAGGACATGGCCTTGGGATCAGAACTTCAGCTGGATTCTTTGGGTCTCTAGTGTATGGACAGATCTCCTGCATTCTGGTCCATTTGACTCTGGTGAATATTATAACATATATACTTTATATAACTATAGAGTGTATGCCCTGTATTAAATCTAGTACCGTGTAAGCCTTGACTACAACACCATCCAACACAATACGTGCTTTTCTCTTTGATCTCAACATAGTATATCATTCAGTTTTTTTCCAAGCTAACAGCTCCACTTCTGATAGCATGCATCACCAAGTACCTATATCTATCTCTAAGAATTGTGCATTTGAATGCCACATCATACTCTCTGAATCACTGTTTGCAAAACTAAGGATCGTTTTTCTAATTGCAGTATTTCCTCTGTGAAGTATTATTTTCTGTCATGATATGAGCATACTCCTTGTCACACAACCCTGAAATTGCTGTTTACCTCATTCTTTCTTCTTTCTCATTTTAAAAAAATCTTCAGTCTTTTACATCTACAATAAAGACACGCCACTTGCTTTACATAAGTAGTAACTGTCAGTACAGTGAGGCTTCTGTATATAGTCTCTTCCTTCTGGGCTCTGTGCTCCATTGTGGGTTGCAATGAATCCCTCAATAGCTATGATCCCTTCTGTGAAGTCCTGACAGGAGGTCTACTGTGTGTAGCTGAACCTGGACCTTGAGGCTCCGTGTGACAGGACTGCCAGAGACCTCTGGCCATTTCGTTTCCGCAGACAGAAATATGCAATGATGATACATTCATCATCATACTAGTTGGGCAACTTCATTTGTTCTGTTATAGATTACTGAACTGTATGAAATCCACTTAATGGTTGAAGATGTACTTAGAGCTCAGTGATACCTGCCTAGCATGTGTGAGGCCCTGGAGCTATTTATATGTAGCATGACAAAAAATATCCAGTGGAAGGCTCAGTGCCCACTTAAATTTTATTTGGAAGTGTTTTTGAAATTCTGGGTGAAGTAGTTTTAGCTGGTGCACAGAAAGGCATTAATGTAAAATTAGTAAAAAATGTGATTTTATTCTTTTTAATTTTAACAAGGAGAGGGTGAAATGTTTTGAACATCACTCTAATACTTACTAATCTTTTTTTAATCTGTGAGGAAGCAGAAAGAACATTTGGTATAACTGATGGTCAGTCAGTATCTTGTTGGAAATAAATAACACTGCAACACATTTGGCAAGGATACTAGTTTATCTTCTTGATGAAGACATTAAGCTTCCATATAATAATGCTTTAGTTACAAATGCCAAACACATAATAAGATAAATAATAGTTTCTAATAAAGGGTGATTCCTGAAACTAGAATTTAAGTGTGCATACTAATCATGAAGTCCACCCATTATTGACTGAAATCTGGGAAATCATCCATTACTACTTTAGTCTAATATTACTTTTTGCTTTGCAACTGTGGAAGTACATTTCTTCCATACAGAAATTATTTTGTCAAAGTGATATTGCTTTCTTCAAGTAGCTTTTGCCCTACAAATGCTTTATTCCAGAGCTTTGTCATCCATAAACTGTGGCTTTAAAATGATATGTTTTTATAGACTTTTGGGGGAGATACATAAGATATTGTATATAAAAAGCAATTGGCAAAGTACCTGACTCAGAAATGAAACCCAATAAATGTTTTATTCTCCATCATTATTATTTATTTTTCTTCTTATCACTTCTATTTTGCCATTTATTAGGGCGTATAGTAAATGTAACATATACCAAGTGTATAAAATTTACATTTTTAGGCTAACTGGTCTGACAACACTGTCAGAATATACCATAAACTTCCCCAGTTGGTCCAGTCTTGGTCTCTCCTAAGCATCTCGTTCTGTACCTTAGCTCACAGAAGACACAAAATAAATGATCATATCTAGAAGAATTTTTTAAATAATCATCATCCACTAAGTGACATGTGGAATCTACATTCACTAGGATAGGTCTAGCGCTCCCTAAAAACCTAGGCACTGACATCAGCAAGCTGTGTTTTGCCTGAGGTCCCTTGCACTGTGCTTTTCAGGACATCCTTGGCTTGTGTGCTTGCTAAAAAGTGGTAGAGTGTACTTACATCTTCCCAAACTAAAGAAGGAGAGATTTCACTGCCTTAGACTTTAACTATTGTTCTTATTTGTGGTCTTCCTTTTCTGTTTCCTTCTTTCACTTTTCTTACATGCATTATGATGAGAAACCAGAGATACTCATGGAAGGACAAGATGTGGGAACAAACACAAGCATATTTATGGTACATGTACAACACCCCTAGACTGTTGCCAGTTAGGAGCATTGACCATGAAGGTAAGAATACAGTAGCTTTTATAAGAGCTTGTCTGCTTGCTAGTGATAGAGTTTCTAATAATAGCTGGTACTTTCAGAAAGGCAGAGTATAGAGCTCATCTAGTCATATGGTGTTAGTCATAGTCATGGTGTTACTACAACATTTGTCAGAAACAGCCTTTATCTGAAATCAAATTGCTTACAAGTGGAAATTGCTTAACACATAAGGATGCTCATATGATGTTAGTGAATTCATCTGAAGTTTAAGTGACTTCTAAAATAGAGTGAAGTCTCTTTGTCATCATACATGTAGTGAAGTTCTCCTTCACCTCTAGGACTGTGTATGGCCAGGGATGAGTACCAGTATTTGTTTCCTCATGTTTGTCACAGGACCCTTGGCTTTGCAACTTAGAGCTCTTGGCTTAGGTGCCTTTGGTCACCCTTCTGTTACTATTTCAAAGACCTTGTTGCTATTTCAGTTATGCCTAGTGTTCCTTTTCGTCATTTTCATTACACACTCATTGAATCCTATTTTGATTCAGTTTCACAGCTGACACACTAACCTTTACTGACAACAGACACCACAGCAGCTCAGAATGACTTTGGGCTGCATGTACCTGAATATGCAAACGAAGTAAAGTTAAATATCTGGGAAAAAATGATTAAAACAGTACTACTGGACTTTGGACTTAATGGAACAAAAAAGGGTACTAGTGGGAAGTAAAACTAGAAAACTATTTTCCATGGACATTTTACCCCAGGAAAAGCACTTCGGTGCTTCAGAAGACGATTTTGGATGGAGACTAAAGCAGACTAATGACACAAAGGATGGCACCCTTTCGGTGTGTGAGCAATAGGGAGACAATTTTAAAATTGAGAAGGGAATAAGGCATCCAAGTATTAATAACATCATGAATGAAAAAATTGCACTCTGACATCATGGTGATACTGTCCTACATCCCATATGTATTTCCTTTAATATAAAAATGACTTAATTAAATATCTTATCATTAGCAATTTTTATTATATCATTAAATTTAAGATTTTAATTGACAAAAAAATTAGATCATACATTGTGTGGTCAAAATCTCCCCAACTCCAACTACTCTCCCAGCACTGGGTAAATACCACTCAGCTCTACCTTGTTAGATTCTACATTGCGAGGAAGAGCATGTAGTATTTGACATTTTGTGCCTGGATTTTTTTTTACAGAATCCTACCCCTCTCCTCTACTTTCGTGCATATCAAATTGGCAAGATCTCACAGTGAGGGAAGTGGCTCAATAGAATAAGTGCTTCCATGGCAAATGCAAGGGCCTGAGTTCAATCCCTGGTTCCGCCAAAAACCAACCAAACAAACAAACAAAAAACTGTCCACTCATCATAAAATGGCAAGATCTTCCTTTGTAAGTCAGAGCTGTATTCCGTGTGCATACCTAGTACATTTTCTTTATCCACTTTTCACTTACTAAATGCTTAAGCTTCTCTGCTGTCTTGGTTATTATGAATAATGTCACAATGAACATGGGAGTGTACATGTTTCATTAATATACTGATTTTGCTTTTCTAGGTACATATCCAGAAGTAAGATTGCCAGATCATGTAGTAGTTCTGTTTTTAACTTTTGGGGATCTGTTGATTGTTTCAAATAATGACTGTGATAATTTACATACCCTTCAGCCATGTGCAAGCCTCTTTCGCTGCATCCTCCTTTATACTTGTTGTACTTCTGTTTCTGCTCATATTCACTTATAGTCAGGCTTCAACTCATCAATTTGATTGTCTTCTTTTGTGAAATATTTATTCTGTTTGTCCATTTTAATTGCTTTATTTATTTGATAATTTTGTTTTTCTTCCATTTCAAGCTTTTGATCAAAAGTTTGCTCTTTAATAAACTAATAATAGTAGCAAACATTTACTAAGCAATTATTCCTCAAAGAATTACATATTACTTAATGCAATCCATTTCAGAAACTCATGTGAAGCTGTGACTCTTTTCCCAGTTTGTTAATGATGAAACAAAAGCCCTGAGAAATTATAGAATTTTCTTCATTTCTCCTTTGTACCAAAGGTCTAGATACATGTTTTTAACCCAGATGTTCAGCCTCCAAATCCTACACATCCAACTATGATGCCTTAGGAAAAAACCTCAGGAAAAATAAACTTAGAATTAATAGCAATAAGTAAGATATTTTGTGCTCAGTATTGTTCATCTGTCTTCTTTCTTCCAGGGAAGAATTCAAACTTTCTAGGAGTCTTCAGTGAATAATCATCATTTATTTCCATCTCAAAAGACAACCTGAAAATTCTTCCTCGGCCTAACTTAGTTTTTGAAGCTCAGAGTGCTCATTCTACTGCCCATTAAGTTCAGGTTCAATAACAAGAAGGAAAAACACCAGTCTCTGCATGAATAACTTTTATAGCCCGTCCATTAGAAAGTCCAGGAGGATGATGACCAAGCACAATCCGCATCTGCTTCCTCAGCAGACTGCCTGGTAGATGAACAGCCCTCAGCAGTGCAAGTGAAATATTTAGTGACTAAGCAGTGAGTAGTATGAAAGCAAATTACATGCACTGGAGAAATGCATCGCAGAAAGTGTTATTGTTGGGCATGATAGTAAAATGCATTACCCCTACATTTGCCTTTTCTAATCTCTAAGAAAAATTGAAGATGCATTTTTTCTATGGAGCTGCAGTATACTAATTTTATAATTGTTATAAAACATAATTTAACTTTCTGTTTTTATAGTGACTGGATATATATTTCACACATATATTAAAGATGTAGAACTCACATATACAATTATTAAAATAGAAAATTGCTCATAAATGCTCTGTACATGCTATTTTAGAAAGACTTAATATGCACTTAACCAAAGTAGTTACAATTCTTTAAAAGTTCTAGATCTACTAATCACTGAAGTAACATATGAGTGGAAAAGTTTTGCCCTAAATATCATCTCATTTGTGATGCTTTTAAAATGGTATACAATAATGATTTTCATGTTTTTAAAGGACTTATCAAAAACTCTATTCAGCATGCCTAGAGGAAATTATTTGCAATAAAGCTTTTTTTTTTTACAGAAATGTTTGCCTACTGTCATCTATCCCCCAAACTCTTCTATAAATTCTTCCAGTTTTTATTTTGTTGTGAATTATTTCCTTTGTCTTAGGGAACACTAACTAAATTCTGGTATCTGGTAGCACTTATCTTTCAATTTATAATATGTGATTTATTTAATGGGGTTAATTAATTAAAATCTTTTCACCTTTTATTACACTAGTGTTTACTGTGTTAAAGAAATGTATTTTAAGGAAAGTAGCTCAGGAACCATATTAAATCTTTTATCTGCAAATGAATAGAATATCAGGCCTATGCTAATAGAATATCTTATCACATATTATATTTGGAAAAGGAGTAAAGACAGATTAATATACTTCACATTTGAGAAAGATATAAATCACTGGGAACAGATACAGATTTTTGGTATCTAGAATTTCAAAAATTACTTGTGTATAGGTCATGCCTCTTAGTATACACATACAAATTTGTATAACTACTTGCTGCATTGAATTTTGGTTTGCTCTTGGCATCCAACATAATGTAGTGGAAGTGACACCATATTATTTCCAGAATAAATCTTAAGAAATTTTGAAGCTTCTTCTCTGATACCTTGGAATTCTACTTCTTAGAATGTTTCTTTCAAAATCCAAGAATCATGTAGCAAGACATTTCTTAACTTATTTAATTTAAAAATTAATTGATTCTGTGCACCAAAAATATTAACAATATGTTGTGTATTTGTTGCCCGAAGAATATGAAAGAGGAAAAGGACATACAGTGTTGTTAAGTTGCTTACACCATACTATTTAAGTTTTATTTTACTAAGCTGAAAATTAATACTGTAATCACTCTTTAATCACTTGATAAAAGGATAAAAATTGACTCGACCTATAACAAAAATAAATCAAGAACCACATTTTATGAATTTACCAATGTGGGTTGAAGAAATATCAAGATTGCTCTGCACAAATAAATTTTAATAGAAATTCTCCTAAATCAAAGGGATGTGTAGATAGTAGAATAGTTTATAAATCTTAAAATCTACTTCACAAATACTAGAATTTCCTCAAAGTAATCATGTGCTTCATTAGCACCCAGTAATATTTTAAGCCTTTAAGCCACTATACTATGAGATAGTAGAAATGTTTGCATTTAAGAGAGTAAAAATAGATTATATAACCACCATCACTCCCTTGGCCTTATGTAGTTTGCACTAAACAGATTAGAAAATATCTGAGTCAAATTAGCAGAGTAACTTTTTCGGATGATAACATTTTTATCTGAGCAAAAAAAATTATAAACATCAATAAGAAGCCAATTTCATTAATCGTAAATAATAATTTTATATAAAACAAAGGGAAAGGCAATACATTTGGATTCCTACTCACAAAAGTAAGAAATATATGAAATTAAATTATAAAAATGTGTAAAAATAATTCATTTTAATAAATTTGTCAAATTTTCCTGAGAATTCAAATTTAATAAACTCAAAGTTGCAAAATCTCATCAGTTTTAAAATTTCAATTAACTTTTAAATGTTTGCCAATAAAAAAAGGTTGCCTACAAAACATGAAAATATTTCACCAAGTCATAGTAGCAAAAAGGTATGTTGATAATGCAAAAACAGAAGAAATTACAAAAACAAGGTACAAAATAAAGACAAAAGTTCAAGTAGTTATAGATAATGTGATAAAATTTTAATTACTTTTATTTCTTTTCATAGTGCAGATACAAATTGCTACTTAAGAAAGTATAAAGCTGTGTGCAGTAAAACATACAAACACACAACCAAACAAAAATGAATTTCATTAATTTTTAAGTTTCATCAGAAATTAACTCTCAAAATGCGAAATAAATTATGAGTGAATATTTATACAGGGTAACATCAAGAAAAATGATATAAATGACAGAATTTCTTATGAGAAAGTTATGATTGGTCATTGTCTTTGTTACTTTTTTCTCATGGTTGAGACAAACTATGTGACACATACATTAAGGAGGGACAGGTTTATTTAGCTCACAGTTTGTGAAGGTTTCAGTCCATAATCAGCTGGCTCCAAGGCAGGGGGCAACATTTCAAGGCTGCCAAAAAGAGCAAGAGCAGCAAGAGTAAAGAGGGAGAAACAAGTCTCTTCTCTTCCCTTATATCGTATGCCAGCTCTCTGCTCATGCCTACACCATCTGGGTGCCCGCTTCTTCCACAACCTGAGGATATTGACATCCTAGGGTTGCTCGCCCGCTGCTGAATCTCTTACTTAAACTTTTAATCTTCTTTTTTATTTTTATGTATTTAGTACAGCATCTATAGTGTCTCGCTGCAGCAATCAGACTTGTAGTGATCCTCCTGTTTTCAGCCTCCCAAGCCTAGGCCAAGTAGTAAAGTCATGTTCTTTTCATCCTAAAATGCAGAAATGCTGAGTTACTTAGTTAAAACTCCTAGACTTCAAGTTGACACAATGTATCAACCACAGGTTATTTTTTCAAACATTAGTAAAAATAAACAAAAAAGTATAAAGAAGTGTACCACAATGAAAAACAGAAAATCATTGCAATAGATGTCCAATGTTATATTCCTTAACATAGAAGATGATCTAACACAAAAATTAATATGAGGTAAATGCTCAAATAGAAAATTAGGATGTATATGAGCTGACAATTCAAAATGATAAAATGGATGATACTAGTTAACATGTGCCAAAGAATTCTTCACTGAGAATTCATTCTTAAGTAGTTGTATGGGAAAATATTAATAAAATATGTGGAGGAATGGACATTTTTATATACAACTACTGCATTACAGTTTTCGTAATGCTAGGAGCATTACCGACAGGTATTGGTGCATTATGGGAGTGGCTTAAAACTGCACTTTTAAAACTATTGAATACTTGAAAACGATACAAATACAATAGCATGATTAACACATCTATAAGCAAATAAAAAACAATTATTTCTTTTTAAAATCCTAATATTTTTTACATCATTCAATTACTAATCTTTCCAGAACCTAGAAAAAGAATATTTAATTTTTTATCAATGGAAATTTGTTAAAGCTGAAACTACTCTCAGGTAATTTTGTATTTTTACCTGAACTTTTTGCAGACCTTTAGACCCCTGCTTTCCCACATGCACGAGCCATCATCTACTGCATCGGTATGCATGCTAAAGAATGGAAAGTTGGGCCAGGGAGAAAGCTCAGTAGAATAAACACTTGCCAAGCAAGCATAAGGTCCTGAGTTCCATCCCTGGTATGGCAAAATAAAATAAAATAAAATAAAATAATAAAATAAAATAAAGCCAATATGAAGTAACCTATCCTTTAAAAAGAAAGAATGGAAAGGTCTCAGAGAGCCAGAATGTGAAAGTGCTCTGTTAGTTCTGGTACACAATCTTCATTAAAGTGTATCGATTCTCCTTTGAATGGTTGTTCTACGTAGCATGAATGTCTCGAACTGATTTGAAGCAAGAGCAGCAACAAATCAAGATGTTCTTCCCAGGCAAAGGATGACTGTTTTGCCTATTAATCAAGCTTTTACTAAGTTCCCTTAAGATTTGTTTCTCTTCGTGTGGAGTTTTGATTGTATGTCTCTCTGTTTTAAGCAGTACATCTGTATCTCTTATGTTTCTAATATTTGAATCTTATGAACCAAATTTAATGGTGAAGGATCTGCTATAAGGGGTGTCTGAGGTTGCTGGTGATAAGATTTTGGACAAATTAATTAATTTAACAACATTCCTGACCCTTGGTGTCTTATTGTAAGATGATGAGTTTGATAGTGATAGGTGGCTTCTGTGAATACTCTCTTTTGATTGAAAAATTAGCAATGTGGTAACACAGAGTTTAGATCAGATAGGTGTTTATCAGTATCCATGTTTCATTATTGAGGGGCTTTACAACCTTGGGAAAGGTAATTAACTGCAATTACTTTATCTCGAAAGTGAGGATGATAATAGCAACTAACTTACAGTCAAGTCTGAACAAGATTTCATGTCAAATGTTTGGCCCAAGGTGTGATGCCTGACCGTAGTAATTAGTGCTCTTCTTTGATTTCCAGCATCGGCACTCCTGTTCTATATCTGAGAGTTCTCCTACTTTATAACTCTTAAATCAACTGTCACTGTAGAAGATAACTACCTGTTTTGCTAGTCTCCCTCTCTGTGCTTAGGTATCTACACTAGATTTTATTAATCACATCACTGAAGCGAGTGACTTAGAAATTTAGGGTTATTTCAAATTTAATTGGTGAGGCTTGTGGCACAGATAAAAACTACCACCTAGTTCCCACTGGCAGTGAAGGAAGTTTCACTATGATTTTTTGGCAGTGTTCCTGCATTTATATTATCTTGAAAATTCTTCTTACAACTATGGACATCCTGCAAAACACTGGAACATGATACCCATGATATTGGTGGCAGCAAAATATTGGTAGTAGCAACAATTACTAAATTGTTTCAGTGAGATTGAATGCCTAAATATTTAACTGAGATAATGAGCAACCTGAAATTTATTATTTATTGTCTCTTATTTATTTATTTAGTTATTTTAGTACAGGACCTATAGGGTCTGTAAGGTCTCACTACTGTGTTAGTTGACACATTGTGTTAATTTGGCTGAATCAGCTCAGGCAGTTCTCAGCATGGGAGCCTAGCCCTGCAAGTGTGCAGGGCCCAGGAATTGAGAAAGGCAGGAAGCTGCCCTGCCTGGTTTCCTGCCACTCGCCCTGCTTCCGAGGAGAAGTACCAGTCTTCATGGCCGTGCCACTTTGGAGGAGCTCTGATCTTCACTGTGGAGCGCTGGTCTTCACAGTCAGCGCAGAAGGAAGAGAGAGGCTTGATGGACGCCGCTGCAGCTGCTGCTCCTCCTCTGCTCTTCATTGTTTTCTGCTGTGTGAACTGCTGTGTGCCTTGGAGCCAGCGGAATATGGACTGAACCCTCCAGTAACTGAGCTAAATAAACCTTTCCTTCCTTCATTTTGAGTGCCAGGTATTTGTCCCAGCAACGAGTAAAAAGTAACTAAGACAGAATTTGGTACCAGAGGGGCTGGGGAGATGGCTCAGTGGAATAAGCACTTCCCTGGCAATAAATAAAAAAAAAAAAAAGAATTTGGTACCAGAGAAGTGGGGTCATTGCTGTGGCTAAACCTGATCATGTGGATGACAAGATTTTGGGACAGGCTTATGGGAAGAGATAGGAGAGGTTGAGAGATGTTGCCTACATGCGAAGCTCTGGAGCAGCTTCGGCTGTTCTGTATGGGAGATTCTGGTCAGAGGTCAGAAGACCAGAAGGTTGATAGACTGCCAGCCTGTAAAAACCAGGCTGGGGAGGTTTCTGCTGGGAAGAAGGACTGCATTGGTTGTTGGACTCCAGATCATTTGTGTTTTGACTTGGCAGAAAAGTTGTCTGCATTTTGCTCGTGTCCAGAGACTTTGCTTGAGACTGAGTTTAAGCATGGTGGACTGATCAATTTTGAAAAAGAAATTTCAAAACAGCCAAATATTGGGGCAGTGACATGGTTGCTGTTGGGGGCTTTAAGCCAGATTTATGTTAAGAATGAAGAGCAAAAAGCCCAAAAGGATGATTTAAAATGTTGTGAGTTTGGCCAGAAAGGAAGCACCAGGAAGGCTGTGGACTGTGAAGACAAAGCTGAGAGGATCTCCATTGCTGAGAAGGAACAAAAGAATAGAAAAGATGTCCTGAGGGCATCACAGGTGGTGGCAGGTTCTTGCCCTTTGCAGCCTCAGAATCACAAGGGTGAAGAACTTTGCTTTGAGAAGAAAGCTGCAGAGCCCCGTGTTCGAGAATGGTGGCCACACTGGGTTTCAGAATGGAGGCGGTGGCCACACCAGATTACAGAATGGTGCCAACATAGAGAATTTGTTTCTTGGAATCAGAGTTAGAATGTTCTGCAATCCAGGCACTCAGCTCCTACAGCCAAGAGAGAAGGAAGTTTGCTTACTGCTCCAGCTGGAGGCAGCCCTTGGCATTATCCACGTGGCTTTGGTTGTAGGAACATGCAGAATGCAGGTGTTCTGAGGTACAGAAGGCTTCCACCCAGATTTCAGAAGAAGGTCTGGGAGGCCAGGCAATGGCCCCTGAGAGGGCAGTGTGTGAAGCTGTGAATGAGAAGCCTATCCAGTGAAACCTCAGAAATTTTTAAAAAGTCAGGAATGTGGATGGTCTAAGAAAAGCTGCAAAAAGGGATCAAAGCAGGCCTGAGAGAAAAGTCATAGGAGCTACCAGCATAAGTCCCATAGAAGTGGAGCCACATAAGGCTTTTGGAGCTTACTACTCATTACAGGGTGCTTTAGATAGTCCACAGGGCTGCACAGGACTTAACATTTGCCCTTCTGGACCTTGGACTTGTTTTGGTCCCAACTGTTTGTATCCTGCTGTGTATCCCTTTTGGAATGGCAATGTTTATCTTGTGCCTGTGAATGTTAGAAGTGTTTAAATTTTCATTTGTAGAGGGGCTCACAGCTAAGAGTTTGCCTTAGATCTTGGAAGCTTGGGACTTGGACTTTTCAGTGTTGCTGAAACTGGTAGGACTTTGGCAACTCTTAGGATGGACTAAAATGTCTTTTGCATAAACAGTTGTGCATGAGTCTTTGGAGGGTCAGGGGTAACATGTCATGGTTCTAATGTAATGCAATGTTCAATTTGTAAAATGTTTAAGCATGTCTGTGTACCTGGAAATTGGCTTAAAAAAGTATATGTCTAGTTACCAAGTTGACAAGGGGATTGTGTTAGTTGATATATTGTGTCAACTTGGCTGAATCAGCTCCGGCAGTTCTCAGCATAGGGGCCTAGCCCTACAAGTGTGCAGGGCCCAGGAATTGAGAAAGGCAGGAAGCTGCCCTGCCTGGCTTCCTGTCACCCCGCCCTGCTTCCGAGGAGAAGTACCAGTCTTCATGGCCGTGCCACTTTGGAGGAGCTCTGATCTTCACTGTGGAGCACTGGTCTTCACAGTCAGCACAGAAGGAAGAGAGAGGGTGTTGGGCGCTGCTGCAGCTGCTCCTCCTCCTCTGCTCTTCATTGTTTTCTCCTGCGTGAACTGCTGTGTGCCTTGGAGCCAACAGAATATGGACTGAACCCTCCAGGAACTGAGCTAAATAAACCTTTCCTTCCTTCATTTTGAGTGTCGGGTGTTTGTCCCAGTAATGAGTAAAAAGTAACTAAGACAACTATGTAGATCAGGCTCATAGTGATTCTCCTGTTTTCAGTCTTCCAAGTGCTGGGATTACAAGCCCGCACCACTGTTTTAAGTCTCCCAAGTGCTGGGATTACAAGCATGCCCAGTCTCAATCACTGTCTCAGTGCACCCTGGGGTTTGGATTGGCATGGCACACTGGGAATCGAACCCTGCTTTAGTCAGCTGAGCTATCTGGCTGGCCCTTGCCTCTTCTTTTAGATATGTTTGAATTTTCTGTTTTCTTTAAAAATTTACACAAATATATGTATAACAGACACATGTAATGAAAGATGGAAATTGATCCTTTTAATATATTTTGCAATTTATTTTTGAAACTAAGGCAAAAGATACCATCCAGGACTAGTAAATTACACACAAGATGATTCATTGAGCTTAATTATTTGCCTGTTAATAGCAACATATGCTTGATCCACTTACAGATTATAGTAATAAACTATGCGAGGGAATAGGTGAGTTCTTCATTCTATCCTAGTTATTCTCCAGCAATGTTTTATGTTTCAAATTTTGATCATGAAGTTTATGTAAATAATTGTGTTCCACATTAAAATGTGCAGTAAAATGGAGTGGTAAATAAATATGTAATAATAATATGTAATTTTAAAAATGTATTTGTAATAGATACTGCTAATAAAAGTATAGTTTTGTCAAATGACCTGCTTTATATGCCAGAGAAATTAATGTCTTTGAAAATTCTGAAAATTAGGCTTATTTATTGTAAAAATATATAAAAATAATGAATGCTACAGATGTGCTTGGTTATTTTTATTTGACAAACACACACATCTGGTGAAATTGTTAATACAAAAGAATTTTTCTTCAACACATTGAAATGCATAGCAAAAAATAGGAATAATGGGCATATTGCAAGGTGCAATTTATCTATGTAATCATGAAGTGGAAGAGAATAAATATAAACCAGAAGCAGAAGGAAACAATTTTGTACTGAGATACAATGTATTTTCATCATGTTTCACGAGCTTATTCTTTCACAACAAGGCCCCTTGGGCTATTTATGGAAGGGAGCAAGGCCAAAAGCGGGGCCTCGCACCAGTGAGCAATGGGATGGAGATCAGCTGGGTGGGGGCTACCCTTGTTCTGCCATCAAAACGACACCCTGATACTACAAGAAGATCCAAATGAAGCCATACAAATCTACAGATTCATTAAAAATTGGGAATCATAAAAATATTCTTCTAATTTTAGTGCTAGAAGCATCAATGCCTACATACATAGCTATTTATAAACCTGTGTGATTTGGTACAAACAACCTCCATTTGCCATGAAAGGCAGGCCATTTCATGTAGATTCTTTTGCATCTGTATATTTACTGTTCTACTGCAGGTCCTTGCCTTCTTTTGCCTGGATTAACACAAAAGGCCTTTATTCAGTTCTAGTTATTATTTACCCAATTTCAGTTCCACTGTATAAAAAAACAACAACATCTAACTTTTCTTCCCAGCTGCTACTTAATTAAATTTAGTAACTTTTATCTGTTTCAGATGCAGAAATGAAAGTCTCCCCTAAACTTCAACACCCCTCAACTTCTCATTAGTCTCATGTGTTACAAAAACCTCATTCCACATACCCCAATCTGATCATAGCCTATCAAACAGTTGATGATATGCACCACTGGGTCATACTAGATGTGATCCTAGATGTGTCATCTAGGATCATCTATGTCATCCTAGATGTGTGCTCATGAGACAAGATGGTCAGAATTTTCTTTCTACCCTGCATCAGTCATTGGCAATGGGGCATTCCCTGGGAGGAGAGAGCAACATCCCTAGTGTTTCCGAGCAGACTGTGTCCTATAGACCCAGGGCAGCTTTAGGAGGGCAGAGCAAGGAGACATGGGAGATGACACAGGCAGGAGCAAGGAAGAACATGCAACCAGGGAAAGGAAGTCTAGGCAAAGGACTGGTTGTGCCCGCCACAAGGCACTACAGGTCATTCCTTTGTGAAGTGCATGGCCTCATTTCCTAGGACTTGACATAAACCTGAATGTTGACCACAGTCGGTGTTTTATCTATGTTCTTAAGAAGAAGGTAATTTTCTCAGGTGCTTGCCCTTATACAGATATTAGTCTCTTCTCGCCTAGATAATGACAATGTACCCTGCTGCAGTGCTCTGCACGGTGCCTTTCCTGGTTGCCTTTTCTGTATGTAGTTCTATGATAGCAATAGTCATATTTGCATTACTTCTATGTCTGATTTTGAGCCTGAGTGTTGAGTGCCTCAGGTTTGCTGCTACTGAAAGTCGATGGGATTATTGCTGCAAGGTTCAATTGTCTTGTACCTAGCATAATTGAAATTAGAATGCTGGAAGGATGGCATTAAATTCATAATGCTTATAATGCACGTGTACGTTAAAAAGGTTGTGCTTCAGCATTGCATGAATTACTAAATCCCTTTTGGGAAATTAAGGACAAATAAAAATTAAGTACATGTGACCTAAATCCTGTAGGTTTTGTTGTTGTTTTCATAGTGTTTTTAATTATCTTTCAAAATCACATGCATTTCTGTGTGCTCATGAAAGAAAGATTTGGAGGTTTTTTTTAATTTACATTTTTTCTGACAAGCACTTCTGATTTTATCTCTTAATATGATGTATCATTCAGGACTACTAAGAGTAAAATAAAAAAGCAGGAGAAAAGGATATGTAAATATATATATATATACATATATATATATTATAGTATAGATGTATATGTACTATACTACATATACTATACTATAGTATAGATATATATCTATATGTATATTAGATTTACTAAAATTATTTTCATTGTTACAGAGAATTTTACATTTTATATTGCTAAAAATCATTAGAGAGTTTTATATTTAAAAAGATTTTAGGACCAGGGAGATAGCTCAGTAGAATAAGCACTTCCCTGGCAAATACAAGGGCCTGAGTTCAATCCCTGGTTCTGCCAAAAATAAATAAATAAATAAACAAATAAATATTTTAAGGGTAAACTGTAATCATATGATTGTAATTTTCAGAATTAGACTTTGTGACTAGATTCTAACTATTTAGTAGAGAGTTTTTGAGCCACAGAAACTCTATGTTGATAATTCAATCAAAAACATTTTTTTCAGAGGATACTAATTAGAGAACAAAACTCCAATAAAAATATGAATAAGGCAATAACTGGAAAACTAACCCAGGATGAAAATATAGTATCAACAGCAACTAATGCCAAAAAATTAAATCCATTATTTAGCACTAAATATGTGTTAAGGCTTAAAAAAAACTCTCAAATTTCAAATTATTCTTACTTTAAAAGTGCCTGTCATCCAAGTAATTAGCTACTTTTATAACTAACAGTTTAAACCTATCAGTGTTTACTGCCATGAACTTTTATTTTTTGATGTCTTTGGGGACAAATCAGGTTTTGACCTATGGTTGTCTCATGATCCAGGGATCATATTGCCTCTCACTTTGTGTTATCCTGTGTGTCTTAGTTAACTTGTCTCATTGCTGAGACAAAGTAGCCAACACCTGAAGTTCAAGTGGGAGCAATTATTTAGCTCAGCGTTGTAGAGGTTGCAGCACACAACTGGCTGGTTCCAAGGCAGGATGGAGCACGGCAGAAGGGCAACAATTTGTGGCAGTGGAAGACAGCAAAAGCAGCAAGAGCCAGACAGGAAAAGTGGAACAAGCCTCTTTCTGTCCCTCACATTGTACGCACGCTACCGCCCTAGGGTGTGTGTAGTGCTCATTTCCAAAATCTCAGCATTGGACCATGGATCAATCACAAGTCCTAGGTTCATCTGTTTCTGAGACTAAATGAGGCTTTGGGGGAACATTCAAACATAAGCCATAACACCACTGTATCCTCTTCATTCAGCCAGTTAGAAAAACACTGAATGAAAAACCGGCATGATATTTCTTGATCTTATTGACCTGAGTAGAATCAATTATTTGACTCTAACCTAATTTCAACGTAGATGTAAAAAATACAGTTCCCACATATGTTCTTAAGAGTTAATCAACTGTCTTTATAGTTTTAATGTTTATTTCCCCTCTGAAATTCATTTCAAACTTAATTCTTAATTCAACAGTGTCATGAGGTGCGGCTAAAGGGGTAAATAGGTCATGAAATGTCCGCTCTGATGAGTGAATTAGTATTCTTATTAAATGACTGGAGGGAACTAAAAGTCCTCTTTTTCTTGTTTAGGTTTTCAATCATATGAAAAAAACAAAAGAAGGCCTTCATTAGACATCAAATGATAGATATTAGATCCTATCTTCCCAGCCTTCAAAACTCTAAGAAATACATTTCTTTTTTTTTTTTTTTTAAGTATGGCCCAATCTTGAGTATTATATTATAGTAACACAGACTGACGCAAGTTACTGTCCCTGGAGGTGGTTTCTACCTCAATTCCATGTTGATGAGCTAAGCACGGGTTTTACAGTCTAATTGCTTGATTTCAAATCCTGACTGTACAGTTTTCCAGCTCTGAGATCTGGAGCAAGTTAATGTCCCCTTCAAGCCCTTTATCAGTAAAACAGGAGCAAACAATAATATCTACCTAATAATGATGTCTTTTGGGTTAAATGACCTAACATTAATTTTAATCAATGTTTTAACCATTGATTCTTGTAATCAGCTGTAGAACAGCTAAGAGTAATATCTTCCAACTGGTGTCATTTCTAACTATATTTGTTCAAGTATTATGAAAAGTATTTAATAATACTTAGTGCAAATACAATTGAAATGTGTGTGATCCTCCAACATAAGTGTGAAGAAACACTTCTGGAGACTTTAAATCCACCCTAGTCAAGTTTAACTCTTAATTCTGAGTGAGAATAAGACAAAACAGAGCAAGAAAACTTAAATGAGGATGATTCTACCTCCAGTCCATTAATCACCTTACTGTCATACTCAGAAAACTTCCAGATATTCATACAAGCATTATGTACAAATGTTCTTCTAGATCATATTATGTATCAGTCAGTGAGTGAAAGGGAAATGGAATCAGTAAAAGACAAGCCAATATATAAGAATTTACTGATTGGCTTAGCACAGCCACCACAGAGTAAGGTGTGGGAGGGTGCAAAAGACCAGTCTGCATGCTGGAGATGTGAGCAGCCAGTCAGAGGCCTGGAGCTCAGTGTAGTATTCTGTGCAAATCAGTATCAGGAGGCCTAAAGGTCTGCAATGAAAAGCTGCAGAATCTGTGTTGGAACCCAGGAGACCACACCTAAGGCAAAGACTCCTCCACAAAACCAGAAGCATGCCTGCCTTCTTTGAAGCATGCCTGCCTTCTTTGACTCCTTTCATACTGTTCTAGTGACAATCCCCTACAGGCTGGGTCTTCCAACATCCAGCACTACTCTGAGCCAACCTAGCTGGGTGTTACTCAAGCTGACACAATCAATTAACTCTCACGTGTTGGTTGGACTAGGTCTTGTACTTTAAATTTAGAAAAGCATAAGGAACAACAATGCAAAATGGAACAGTGAAAAACTAGTTGAGGCTACAATTGAGAAATCTGTCCCTGATTACAAGTTCTCCCAACAGAACAAATAAATACAACACATTAACAGAAGTAGCAGGATTTGGAGTGGGAAAATGATGTATTTTGGTACAACTAAGTAAACTCAGTTGATTCAATTCCACTTTAGGAATACTTCAATTGTTTGTATGTATAATAAACAGTACCTCGGCCCATTGTGAGTACTGGATAGTCATGTTTTTCTTGTTTCATTCCCTCTTCCATACGCTTAGTGTCCCCTATGCTCATATCTAGATCCAGTAGTAAAATCTCACCAATATGCATTAATTACAACCTAGCTGCTGCCATAAATAAACCTCTGAATGTATCATAATCCAAATGCAAATTAATCTCTGCTCACTTAACAGTGCTCATTGGACAGTCTGCTAGGTGGGTGGCCCTCATCTCACCGCCACAGGGAGAGGTGCAGCCCTGTCATTTTCTGTGTGTGGCTGCCATGCCTCTGTGAGGAATTCTTCATTCCAGTTAAGCAGAAGTGGCCAGAACTAATGTCCCTCAGACTGTGCCTCTTTTACACAGACTTTCTTAGTTTTCCTTAGTGCTATTAGGTTAATATATTAAGAGACCTGTTTCATTTGACTTGAAGTAAAGTCGAGGTATTCCTGTTTCCCGTTAGCTCAATGAAGCAAAAATGTTACTTGAGTTTGTGTCTCTTCCGGTAATTAATGCAGCACCTTATTTGTTCTGAAAGATAATTAATATTTAATTTCAGTTTTCTTGATTTAGTGGAAAGAAATTCTGAAAATTGAACTCATTAAAATCACCATTGGTGGCTTTATTTGGTAGCAGGCTATTTTAAGCTTCAGAATATACCCTAATAAAGTCAAGGTTTAGCAAATGCATTCCAGGCTTGAACAACTGATGGCAGATGTGTTACAAATGGAAAAGAACAAAAGATGACACGACATTTCCTATATGCTGAAAATAATATAATGAAAGTCCTTTAAATAACTGTGCTTCCCTTGCATAAAGAGGATAAAAAAAATCGCAATAATACAAGAACAGTTTTAGGATGAGTGGTCAAGGCAATAAATTCATTAGCAAGGAAAGGATTTATTCTTGAGAGTTGAAAGAGAAACAAATTTAGACAGTAAGACTGTATTCCTATATTCTATGGTTGTTTTTGTATTTTTTATTTACTTTAGGAAGGTAAAAGATTTATAGGACTCATTTTGAGCATTAAATTAAAGCAGTTAGTATAAAAGTTTGAAAAGCTTCTTTAAAAATGCTCTGTCATTTTGAAATCATTCCATTTCAATACTGGAATCTATAAATGCACTCCCAGTGTGCTCAGTAGTAGACTATCAGCGCTTTGGTATATAAGGTAAGCCCAGTTAACTTATAAAATACTCCATATTATTAGCAGAGTTTTCCCTACAGTGCTAGATATATCTTTTCTTTGTTTCCAGATCCTGATAGAAATCATTTTTTTCACCCTTTTAGACATGCGATAAGAAATATTTACTAAGACATGAAAATAAAAGTATTTGATTATTAATAATTTAAGAGGTAATTAATAAACAATCTATTTTCTAATTAACTTTAGAAATAATCTTGAAGTATTTGTAATGGCTAGATAGATATAAAATAGTCAATTTTTAATTGGCTGTCAATTTCATCACAGTTGGAAATTAGTAAGAGCTTAAAGAAAAGTAATTCCTGGATAATGATAGTAGAATTCTGGCCACCTTAGTTACTTCAATTATCTTTTTTTTATGTATTTAATACAGGGTCTATAGGATCTCACTATACAGACCAAATTCGTAGTGATCCTCCTGTTTACAGCCTCCCAAGCGCTGGGATTACAGGCACATGCCTCTACTGCCAGTCTCAATTGCCATCTCAGAGTGCCCCAAGAGGATACCTGTCAGGGCACTCCAGGGATCGAACCCTGGTCCCTGTGTCTACCCAAGCAGTCCTCTTTTTTCTTTTTTTTTTTTTAAACTACTAAAGTTTCCTTTTTATTTGGTCATAACATAGATCCCTTTCTGTTCTAGAAGTGACGCCTGCACTGGATGATGTGAATAATAAGATTTAGAGAAAGTTACAGGAGGCTGAAAGAAGAAAATGGCAGAAGCAGAGAGGTGGAGAGTGAATCCATGCACTGTCCTTGGTCTTGCACAGTTAAGTGCGCCTGGAATATGAGCTGAAGACATCAGGAAGGGTGGAATTTTGTGTGAACCAATTTAAAAATAGACACTCGAATTCTAGACCTATCTGCATTTATCTAGAACTATCTGCACTTACCTGGATTGTGAAGTTTTACAGGTGAATTAACTCCCAGTGCCACAGAGTCCATATTTGAAAATGGGAAACTTAAAACAGATAAATTGTATAGGTTTATATCACTACTTGAGAAACTGTTCACCAACATTTTTCCTTATATTTTATTATACAACTTTATCAATTAGAAATAAGTCCTTTCCATCCTAACCATCTGTTCTAGTCTGTTTTGATCTTATAAAACCAGATAGTAGACAATGGATAATGTATAAAGAATCATATTTTGCTTCTTATAATTTTGGAGGCTAAAAAGTTTTAAATCCAAGGGGACTCCTCTGACAAAGACCTTATCATCCCAAATCATTATCCCATAGCAAAAGGGCAAAAGGCAAGGACATACAAGAGAGAAATACACAGAACAGAGATTGCAGGGATCAAGAGTGGGCATCTCCTCCTGTTATCAGGAGCCCACTCCCATAATGAGTAACTCACCCCTGTAGTAATGACACTGTGTGCCACATCTCGGCCAATGCCCTGGAACCAACTATCCAACACATGAACTTCAAAGGACACATTCGATCACAGCACTATCTATCCATGTCTAAGTTATTTTCATATTTATTAGACATATAAAAAAACACTAAACTTAAACGAAGTGGTAAAATACATCTTACTTTAATTTACTAAAGTAACCAAAGTCACCTTGTTTTTAGTAAATAATATCATTAGTGGTGGATTTTTTTTTTCAATAAATGAGGAGATTTAAGTTTAACACTTTGTGGTGTTGCAATATGGTGCTTTATTTGAAAGGATAGCTTCTGTGCATTTAGAATAGATTGCAACCCATACTCACTTGTAGTAAAGGTTGGAACACAGAAACTGCTGTCTTTTTGTGAAAAAAAAAATTTTAAGTGACATTTAAATTAAATTTTCTGTAGTTCTTCCTTTGAGTTAGTGTCTAAAAATTTAAGTACTACAAAGCATTCTCACACTAGATAATTATCACACTAGATAATATTTAAAAGTTTTGTTCAGATTTCAAGACTCAAAGCTGTTGATTTATAAAGTTAATCATGAGCCATCAAGATAGCTCAGCGGATTAAAGAGCCTGCTTAGGCAAAGCTGAGGGACCACAGTTCAATCCCCAGCACCACATGCCCCACCAGCCCCACCCTGAGGGTAGGCTGAACCAGCCAGATTCTAGGCATCGTGGCCCACACCTGTAGTCCCAGCGCTGGGAAGGCTGAAAACAAAAAGATCACCACAAATCTGAGCTGCATAGTGAGACTCTAACAACCAAATACATTTTTAAAAATTGTCATATTTATGGTTAATGGTTAATTAGTCTCATGCTTGGCACAATTATACATATATCATTTGTGACAATTCAAGTTCAGGAAAGAGCACCAATTTATACACAAAGAATGAATTTATAAGTGAAAGAGTAAATAAAAAGAGATGTTTTAATATTTTCTTCCTTCCAATCAACACATTGTTTTTAGACGCCCTGGAGTGTGCAAAATCTACTTTAACTCTCATTTTTCATCTAATTAATTTAGAAAAAGCTGCATAACAGACTTTTAGCTATTAATTATATTGACATTATAATAAGTTCCCAAGTTATTAAATGCTTTGAAATTTAACTGTAAGAGGTGCTTATTTCAAAAGATTAAATAATAAAAATAATGCTAATTCTCTTTCCTGTTTCAGGCAAAAATGACAATTGTTTCCCACAAAATATAATCAGAAGTTTTATCTTTTCAACTATAGTTAATTAGCATAAGTTGCTCTGAGGACATTTTGGAAGAGGAAAGAAAACAGGAAAGGCCTCCTGCAGAGCACAATAATCAGAAGTTCTTATGTGGAGATTTTCTGCATTAATATTTTTACAATGGAAGGGAGTACACTGCCGGGATTATTGATTGCTTTAGGGAAGAAGCGGGTTAGGAGGAAAATAAGCATCTCGGGAGAATTCAAGGGCTTGAACATCTGATTAAAAAGTACAATTAAAGAATCCAGTAGGGAAAATAAATTTGTGCAGATGGTTATGAAAGGAGAGAGATTGTCTTTGCTGTTATGGGGCCTAAATTGAATCTTTCTCACAAAAGAGATAATTGATGCTTCAAACATTATGGACTAAAACCACAGGAATGAAACCATTTTTGTTAGGACTGGAATAGTACTGTTTTCTCTTACATGTTATTGAGAGCTTTAGCCTCAGAGAACACCTCTGAAGACTTAATGGAAATCCATGCCAATGATAAAAAAGTTTTTAACTTGAGGAACCTGGGGCAATTGTTTCCTCCTTATAAACAGACCAATTTTTTTATCTTCATACAATGCTAAAGTTCACTGAACCTTGTAGATTTTTGGGAAATAAAAATCATAAAGTTAAAGTGAGTATATATTTTTAAAGGGACACAGGAGAAGGACAGTGAAGAGCCTCTGCATGAGGAGCTCTACAGAACAGCAATGCGATTCCCGTTTCTCATCTGCCTTCATGGCTATTTCCCAAATAACCACTGTCTTGTTCTTCACTCTTTCTTCTACATTGCTTTCCTCTCTCAGGGGAGCAGACTTTGCTTTTCTTTTTAAAGCAAAAACGTTGGTGCATTTTCATTGGGAAATTTAATGATTGATGTTTTATGATGATAAAAATAATAGTGTACAATCGAGCCATATCACCTCTCTGAGCATCAGACTTTTTTTCTCCTGTAACATGAGAACGAATAATCATGTCTTAGCCTAAGTCATTTGAGAGAGAAGACCAGGTAGTTCATATCTGTACTGCAAGTGCAATGCCCTCTCTCCTCCCTACAAAGTGACAGAGTATCAGTTCAGCAGATAATTTCTTTTTTTAAGTAACAAGCTGTTTTATAACAGTTGCCCTACTAAATGTTCATCGCTTCTCAAATTACTGTATATGAGATAATTTTGTCAATTAAGGCAATACATCAACATATTTTTAAATAGATTAAGTTAAATATGAATTTAGTTGTGCCGATGTGTCCTAGTCAGCTTTTCTGCCATTCTGACCAAATACCTTAGAAAAATAAAGAAGGAAAGATTTGTTATTTTGTGGTTTTAGCGAGTTCAGTCCATGCTCTACAGATTTCATGACTTTTAGGCTTGTAGTGAGGCAGAAACATTGTGGCATTTGAAGAAAGACTGCATACATTATGGCTAGCGAGAAGCCAGACTCTGGAGAGAGGAGAAGCACCTTCCTGCTGTGTCCCACCACCTCTAACTGGACCTCATCTCCTAACACCACAGTCAGGTAGGAACTCATCAGTGGAATATTCTTGTATGAATTTAGAACCCCTATGATCCAATCACTTTCCAAACGTCCTGCCTGTGAACCTATGCACCTTTTAGAAGTCTTTTTAGATTGAAATCAGTATACCTGGTGAAATCAAAGAAGGAGAAAATTTTAAAACATTTATGTCAATCAAAGTTTCTTCTTGTTAAGACCCTGAAATGAAAATGGCTTGCCTACAAAACAGAGATATCCGCAGCAACAGGCATGTCCTGTGCCTCGCCACGTAGCAGCACCCTGTTCTCAAGTCTGTTGGGACTGACATTGGATGCTCTGAGGACAAGTTTCTGATGACTGTCTGGGTGCTATTATTCTGTCACTTGAGACTCTGTGATAGGTCTTTCCAGCAATAGCCTTCTTTCTGCTCAACCTTCCTATGACACTTGTACACCTGCTATACATTTCTGTTATACTTGACTCAGTAAACTCGTTTCAATCATTTTTAGATCCACTCATTTGGAGCATTTAATTGTATTTCACATTATAATGTTTGGATTCTGATATCCTAACACATATAAAATAATTCTTTGTATAGTAAATATGGTTCTATATCAAGATCTTAATGAAATAGGTCACTTAGAAAATAGCTGGCCATGTGTTTCTTGGCATCCCTAACAAAATAAGTTCCTTTTGAAATATGACTGGGACCAAATCATCCTCAAGACTCTAGGCCAAATGCACTATTTCTGTCCCCTGGGGTGTTCTAGTGTAATGTCACTGAAGCCCAGAAATTAGCCAGGAAGACTCAGAGGTGATGTCCTGAATAGCTTTCAGTGCTATAGACTTCTACTTCTGTCCTGGTCAAACCGGCAGCCTGCCTGAGAAAAGCAGATGCCTCAAGGTCTAAGAAAACAACCCTGATCCCGAACACACAGTATCTGACAGCGCCTTTGCTGAGATAGGAACATTAGCTCAAGATGTGCTTTTGACATTGAATGTGCCACGGTGTCCTCCTCTTTCATCTTTGCTTCTGTAATTTTTACCAGTCATAGGAATGGCAATGATAAATGACAATAAAAAAGAATGACTAAGGTACTGAGTACATGAAACATTCATCTCTCAGAAGCCCTAAGTTAATTATTTAGTCTCAGGTCATTCATGTTAAGTTGATTCTGCCTTATAGTATATTTTTATCACCAAGATATATGACTTCCAATTTATAAAAAATGAATATAGAAACAGCAGTGGTATGTTCCCAAGAACAACTTTAAAAGAATTTTATCTGTCCTTCAAAACTAATATATGTCCATAAATATACCCACCCACCTATATGCTCATTCACTCATTTATTTAGCTTAATGCTTTTTGATGTTAAACTGATTACCAAGCACAGTTGTGGATACAAGACATAGTACAGTGAAAAAGCAGAGTGTCTTTTCTGAGTTAAGCATTATGGTCTCATGGCCTAACCATATTTCAAATATCTCAAAATTATAATATACAAACCAATGACAGATTTTTGCAAGGATTTCCACACAGCATGAAAGTGCCTGGGTGGATAAAGGTAGTGAGTTGAAGCTTTCCAGAGAAATTAATACATCTTCAAAAATAAAATAAATACTCTCAGGGAGTGCATAGACAGGAGTAATCGTACTCCGATGTGTGATTCCCTGCAGCATAGTGTGTCTTTCCATCTCCCAGACAAATTACTGACATCCACAAGATGAAGAAGGAGGCTGTATCTTTTGCTCATGGTTTCAGAGTTTTGTCCATTCCCAGCTGGCTCCTGGTCAGAAATATCATGGTGACAGACAGTGGTGGGACAGAGTTGCTCTCTTCATCATGGCCAGGAAGAAAAGGAAAATGGTACCAAGAGAAAGGAGTGCCACACTGTGGGGCCCAGTTGGAGACACACAGACATGTGCTTCACTCACCACCTAGGAGGGTCGCAAGCCACTAAAGCTGACAGTTAAGGTCACCTGTCACACCCCAGTCTAGGGCGAGACAGTGCTCTGACGCCACACAATAGTGACCATGCTCAACATGTCACGTGTGGTCACGGGTAGCTAAATGTGTAGGTTGTCCAAAACCAACACCAGTATGACATTTTAAGGAATTGGTATTATTCTGAAGACAGTGTCCTTTGAAGAATTTTGCGCAGTGGAGGCATAATCAGGTTGTGGTTTCAGTAAGTTCTGACATGTGGGATCAATTAGAAGAGAGGAAAGAACAGATAGAGAAATGAGTCAGAGGACCTTGCACTGATGAACCCCTTAGCTATTTAAGTCTCCTTTGTATTAATCTCTTTTCTGTCTCCTAATCATAGTCTTACTCCAATTGATCAGTAGGAGGCAAAACTTTAAAAATAAACTCTATGGAGATGTATATTAAATATACAAAGTACTGTGAAGAACTAAAGAGGTAAAATATAACTATTTGTGTTTTCCCCTCAAGTTCTTCTATAAGTGCTGGTGAGTTAGCTCAGCAGACTAAGGGCCCACTTAGGCAACTGCAGGGACAGGGATTAGCTCCCTAGCACCACATACTGCATCAGTCCAACCCCTGGGTGCGCTGAGCTGGTGATTGAGGCTGGTAGTAGTGGCGAACACCTGTAATCTTAGTGTTGGGAGGCTAAAAACATGAGAATCACTACAAGATCGAACTTCATGGCAAGATCCTGTATCAAATAAATAAGCTGATATATAAATGGAGTTCTTCAGGGTCCAAATATTTTAATATTGGTAGAATAGAAAACATAATACTTATAAGACTGAAACAATGAAGTGATACTATCTGACAGCGGTGTGCATGGAGACTTTCAAATGGAAATCTATAAGAAGAAAATAGCCAGAATTTAAATGAATGAAATTAAAAAATGGAGAAAAAAAATTGTAATACTGAGATGTTTTTTCTAGGTCTCCTTGTATATACCACACAATATTTATCACTCTTCTTTATTATTTCATATATATATATATATATATATATATATATATATATTAAGTCAGTTTTCTTTTTTCCATAATTTTATTGATAAACAAATAGCAATGAGACAGTTGCAAATCAAATTGGTGGGACAGTTTCAATAATTCACACATTGCATACATTCCTCCCAGTGGTTAATTGCTGTACAAGATGCGGACATGATATTCTATCTACAAACACCATTAGAACAAATCACTCTATTCATTAAGAGAATGCAACTATATATCTACCCTAACCACTTTAAATACACAGATACAAAATGAACATTCATCTGTATACCCTTCTTTGTCATATTCTGTAGGGACTTAAAGTTCAACATATCAATACTCGATGAAAAATACCTGTTCCATATTATGCCTAAGATGTTTGATATTCAGACAGATAGTGAGGTTAAGCTTAACAACCTAAGTTGTAAGGTAATAACAATCAGCTTCCCTTCTGGATGGTTAACAACCTAAGTTTGCATACCAAAATTAGATGTAAAGGAGGGCTGCAAGGAAAGCCAACTTTTTGGCCCTAGCTGTCCAAGGTCAATTAAGACTCAGGACATACGAGAACTTGTACTGTAACGTTATGTAACTCGATAGTGTCCCAAATTTTCTGATCAAGAAGATTATGGGGCCAAAGAGGAAAGTGATCGATGATGTAGAGTGTGCCTAAGGAGAGTCACTTGGAGAGAAAACACTCTCTCAGGCTTTCACAGAGAGCACATTGGCCAAGCAATGACCGTGACTCATCCACATGGCTGACACTGACAAAGGTTCTACGATCTGAGGTACAGGATCCCAGGATAAATCCTGAGGGCATTTCACTGACCTTATCAGACTCACTCTTCTTTAAATAATATAAAGAATTACTAAATAGTGATGTCATTCTTAAGAGCACAACCTAGTGACTGTTTTCTTGCCTGTAAATTATTTTAGTCAGGGTACAAAGACAACATATATGAAAGATGCTAACTCTCTGCCTCATTTCATTAAAGCAATCATTTTTCTTCTTCTATATCTCAGATAATGCTTGAAGTCCTAGAAATACCATGTTGGAAATTATCAAAGTAGCAAAATACTAGTTCTCATATAACTTGCATTTGAATTGAGGGTGACATGTAATATGCATGCTTGCACTTATATAGATAAGGTTATTTGTAAAAATGTTGTTCTGTAAAGTTAATAAAACAGAGTGGTAAGTAAGAAAACCTTAGTACCTTCTTGGGCTGCTGGAATAAGCACAGTGGGAATAGTTTTTAATTCAATTTTAGAAACTTTGAATACACAGAAAAATTAGTAAAAATTATACATTAAGGCATCATTGCATTGCTTTTGGCTCTATTTCTTGTTTATTCACCTTGTAAATTAAGTTTTTGGCTGTGGCCAGCACCTTAGACATTTCCCATGAGCTCTAGCCCTGTCCGTACTATTATTGAACTGCATGATGAGTAGCTCATATTTGAAATAAAATCTGAGCAATGAACTATGAAAGAGAATTAGCCAAATAAAAATTTACAGACTATTACAGGCCAAGAGAACAGCAAATGTAGTGACTCTGAGTGAGGAAAAACCTTGTTATTTGAGACACAACAGTAGTGCAGGAGAACCTACAACACAGTGAAGCAGAAAATAATGGTAAACTATCATGTCAGAGAGTATTGTGGCATAGAGGCTACTTAAGATACTGTTGATTGTAAAACAAAATAGTATAGATTTATCAATTTCCAATGTAGTACCAATAGAAGACATACAGTGTAAGACATTATTCATATTTAAATGCTGATTTTAAAGCATTCATTGGGACATAATGTGGACACTGTAAAGTTGTGGTAGGCTTAGAAGGAGGGAACCTAGTAAGGAGAATGTTTATAAGAAAATAAGTATGCATGTATGAATTATGGTAGCAGCAGATTGATGAGAATGTATAAGGTTTACTTGACCTAGTCAAAATACAAGGAAGTAAAGCAACATAATAGTGTAAGTTAATTGGAAATATAGTATTCAAAATATTACTATAAAATTGACTTATAAAGACATACTGAAATACTACAATTACCCTATTATTACATAATTATTATTTGTAAGTTAAAAATAAAATTAAATAATTTTAAGTATCATTTAAAGAAATAAAATGAGAGTAGTTTATAGGCTTATGACACAGAATGATTAATAGAAGTTTCATTTAAATGAAATGTATGTTGGAAGGAATAACTTTGGCAAGAATTGGGGATACAAGTAAGTACATCTTTTTGTCTGGCCACATGTGTTTGGGATTTATTTTCTGATATCCAATGAGAAAATATGTGAATCTACAGCTAAAGAAAGAAGTCTGGATCTATCTAGATTACCCAAGGGAGAGCTATGTTTCCTATTTTGAACTATGAGTCAATGAAATTATGCAAGAGTCTAGATAGAGAAATCTTAACCCTGAGTCCTGGCAAGAGAGGAGTGCACAGCCTCAGAGGTACCTAAGTACAGAGTGCTGAAAGGAAATAAGAGAATGAGATGCAATGAAGCTGACCCCGTGTCACAGAGACTGTCCCAAGGCACGGCAGAGCATTAGCTACAGGATTTGGCAAGATGGAGACTTTTAAAAAGCAAAGAGTTTCTATTTGTCCACAGTCCCTTTATGTATCATTTGGTTATTACTGTACAAGTCTTTATGAACAATCCACAGACTTCCTTTAAATGGAATGTTTACAAACATTAGGTGTTATTGACACTTAAACCACACTTCCTATCAGAAAGGCCATGTCCTTGCCCACAAAAATGAACAGCAGCAATGTAAGGTGATCACAAGGAGTGTATCTCTGCTTATGACATTTTAGGATACTAGAAAGCCCACAATCCTCATTGTTTCACTGTTTTGTACTTAATCTTCCTTATAGAGGTAATCCTGAATTTAGACAAAGAAAAAGTCATCACAAATCTATTTTCCCAGGCCAGGGTAGGCCATTCATTTCTGTTTCTTAAGTGGCCATTGCCGTCTTTTTTGTTGTTATTGTTTTCTCTTACATGATACTGGAGTTAAACCCAAAGCCATCACATTGAGCTACAAGCCTGGTCCTTTTTTCCTTTTTATTTGAGCCAAGTTCTTGCTAGATTATGGTACTGCCCAGGCTTGACTCTCACTCGTGGTCACCTGCCTCAGCCACCCAGAGTGCTGGAATTACAGGTATGTGCTACCACACCCCACTCACCTTTATATTCTTTGTTAAGATGTAGTTCAACAAAATTTTAATGAAGACACTGTCACCACTGGAAAGATAGAATATAAATACACAAAAAGTTGTATTCATAGTCTCTGAAGAGTAGCTCTCCTTTTCCAAAGATAAATTTGCTGAAACCAAAAACATATACAAACATGCCCGTCCCCAATTTTTCCCCTTTCTTCCCTCCCCTGAAAAAAAAAAAAAAAAAAAGAACAGCTCTGTGCAAAGTATGTAATTCTTTTCTGAGAGGCAGGAACTCTGAGAGAGATGTCCACTTTTGTCATGGTGAGGCAGCAAATGTGGACTACCCTCCTGTGGTGAACAAATAGATAAGCCAGTGAAGGCATTTTTTTTAAAAGGATTCTGCCTTAATGCATATAGTTTAAAAAAGAAAATCCATAAAGAAGTAACTGATATTTGAAAAATGTCAATGACAGATAAGAGGTTGAAAAGGCAAGTACTCTTGTGAGACGAAGGGTAACAAAATTAGAGCCTGGATCACACCAAGGAAGCAGTGACAGGAAGTGCCCCAAAGTGAGGAACATTGATTATAAGAGGACAGGTGAGTTGCGCATGATCTGATTCGCACAGTATGACTGAAGTCAGACTGAAAATCATCTTCCTTCTTATAATTAGATGAAGTGGAAGGCAGATGATTAGCTCTCCCAATGTATATTCCTTGAAAAAAATAAAAGAAGCTATAAATCTAAGCTAAAAAATGTATAATTTGGGGCCAGGTAGATAGCTCGGCAGTCTAAGTGCCTGCCTGGCAAGAGTGAGGACCCAAGTTTGATCCCCGGTACCGCATGCCGGCACACTGTGCCAGCTCAGAAACTGGGCATGGTGGCACATGCCTGTATCCTCAGTGCTGGAGAGGCTGAGACAGGAGGATTACTGTGAGTCTGAACTGCATAGTGTAACCCTGTACCAAATAAACAAATTAAATACATGTAATTTGTCTTACTAAGTCTACAATAATCAGATCTGTGGAGAATAAATGAAATACTATTTTTAAAATATAAACTAACAGATAAATAAAAACAGATGCATATGGATTCAGCTTATACAATTACTTATAAATAATATCTTAAATATTTTAAATATTAGTTATACAATACTTTGATATAGATAACTTGAATATTTTCAAAGAAGTTCATATAACAGAGAGCATTAGAAATGGTATAGTGTTAGAATATTAAATATCTAAGCATTGAAAAGCAATAACTAAAATTAAGAATGTAGTTGTTAACTCCAAAGTGGATTTATCAAAATCTAAATAGATTACTAAATAAAGAAAAGAGTGATCAGAACAATACACCACAAAGAAAAGCAGAGAAGAAAGTGTCAATAAAAGCATAAAACAACATGAAAAACCTAAGGGATAAACTAAGAAATTTGCAATATGTGTAATTGGAGTCTCAGAAATACAAAAACAAATGGACTACAATATCATGTATGGAAATAAGTGAAAAACTACAGCAATCTTTCAAACCCTTAGATAGTTATGAAAACAAGTATTCAAGGTAACTATGAACTTCAAGCAAGACAAATACAAAAAAAAATTGCACTTGGCACATCTTACTAAATAACCTGAAATAGGAATACAAAGCTTAAAAATATTAAAAGCATGCACAGAAAAGGATTAAGAGGAAACACAGGGGCCGGGGAGATGGCTCAGTGGAATAAGCACTACC
The DNA here is from genome assembly GCF_000260255.1 of Octodon degus. Taxonomy (NCBI): domain Eukaryota; kingdom Metazoa; phylum Chordata; class Mammalia; order Rodentia; family Octodontidae; genus Octodon; species Octodon degus. The sequence goes on along the minus strand of NW_004524763.1, from coordinate 1,973,049 downwards.
CTGGCAAGCGCAAGGGCATGAGTTCAATCCGCGGTTCCACACACACACACACACACACAAAAAAAAGAGGAAACACAATGAGACATTAGACTTCATAACAGAAAAGAAAACCTAGAAGTAGAGGGCCTTAATTTCTATTAGTACAAAACAAATTATGAAAATTATATTCATGCATATATTTGTTTTATATTCCCTCCCATGTTATTTATTCTGTGTAAAAAAATGGCTTCCAAATCTGAGCATGTCAAGTTCAACACATCAGAAGAGGTGGCAGTATCTATAGGCTCCACGGGAGCTGGAGGCTAAGCCTGGCTTCCCAAGTGCCTCCTGGTATGGTGACCCACTTCCCACTGACTCCCAGGGTCTGCTTGAATTGGGAGTCCTCTTAGTATCAGAGATATCTCGCCCCAGAGTCTTACTTAGCAGAAAGAAGACAAAATTCTCTTTATGACCTACTCTTAGAAGTCACGCATTTTCATTTTATTCTATCCACTAGAAGCAAGGCACCTCACACTCATGGGAAGGATTCCATTTCTACCTCTTAAAAGAAGGAGTTGTGGTCATATTTGAAAGTCACTAATCTTTTGTTCTTGTAGCTAACAAACTTGCTAATACTTTTTCTTGCTGGTACATACATAGTTTATGTTTGCGCTGTCCTATCTTAATTGCTATTGGTAGTCTTGGCTTTATTCTTCTTTCATTTCTGTAGTCCACTCCAGGTCTCACATGTTTCTGAATCCAAAGATGTTGCATTCTGTTATAACAGAATACCTACCTGCAGTACCAAATTTGGTTCTGATGTGCCCCCTGAGGAATGAATCATTAACAGATTAAAACTTAACCATGTAATATGCACTGTCTTCCTGGGAGCCAAGGATGGGATACAAGCCTTAGACGGAGGTGTCAGCACATGCTGTGATGGGACGTGTGAGGCGAGTGTAAGCCTTCACCTTCAGTCATCTGAAGAAGGCAGCAGTAGCACCAGCACGATGGTGTGTCTGTGGCTTCAGCTGTAGCTGGAGTTTTTACTGTGGTTTTTAATGGACTCTTCTAGAATTGGCACAACCAAAATGGCTTCTCTTCTCACATCTAATCCTTGAATGGGAAGGGTTGGGATGGCCGTCTGCTCAAGCATCTCTGTCTCTGTCTCTCTCCTTACTCTGTCTTTCTCTATCTCTGTCTCTCTCTCCCTCCTTTCCAACTTCCCTCACTCCCTCCTTTCATCCTTCCTTCCCTCCCTCCCTCCCTTCTTCAAGTAGTCTGTCTGCAAAGCATGAGGGTCACCCAGTGATTAAATCTTTTCGGAGTTCTGACTTCCTCCAGCAGGAATATTTCAAGAACCTCAGATGAAAGTTAGAGGGCTTGATGAGAAGTAATCTAAAAAGTCACTCAGCATCACTTCTACTGCATTCCTCTGATTATACAGGGCCAATCCAGATGCTGTGAGCAAGTGAACCAGCAATGGTGAAAAACCAAGAGGCTTCATTTATTTTAAAAGTAGCCCTCATGCAGTCCCTCATTAGATATCTATGTGCTCACTGACTTGTATAATACATTTTCAAAAATTATCTACTCAAAGTGTACTTCCTAAAGTATGATTTTCATCTGTGCTTGTGCTGTAAATAGAGTTTAGTGCAATAAATCTGCAGCTGTAACTAAATTCAAATGGATTTCATAAGGCATAATGATATCCAATAAACTAGATAATATTATCTTCATTTCTTCAGACCAATATGTTTGGTTTTTAAAGCCAAAGGAACAATTTTATGACATTGCTTGTTCATTTAGGAATTTCATACTCTACTTCTTCTTATATTCTTATGTGTTCTAGTAAACATGGATTTGTTCTCTAAAACTTTGTTATCACCTTTCATCATGCCATTTCCTTTCAATCACAAAGATGTGAAGGGAAGCACTACACTGAGCAGGTGTCGTGTTTTTGGTGCTGTTATTTATATAGAAGAGTGTGTACCAATATGCATACATTTACTAAGTAAGCATGTGCTAAGCATCTGTTTCATGCTGGGTTCTGCGTGACATTTCAGCGGAACAGCTGCCCAGTCCCACTTCTCCCCTCCCCACCATCCTCCCCCCTATATGGAATTCAGTGCCACTTACACTAATAAAGTTTCAACAGCACTGATACCCACTTAAATATAGTAATTTTATATATAGAAAAATTTTTTGACCTAGTTATAAGATTTTTTAGGTCTTTCGTGGCAGTAGAATGTAGCACAAGTTTATGCTTTGAAAATAGTAATGGAAGCATAAAAGATAATCAAAAATACTATATTTAGTAACTCTTTCTACTCTTTTTTTCCTCCCTCCTATCGGCTGTTCCCCTCTTTTTTATACTAAGAACTTCAGAAAAGAAACATAGGGTTACCCAGAATGTTGTTCTGATGAAATCTCTGGAATTTTTTTTCAGAAGTGGTACATTGTGCCTTAATGTCAATCATTTTACCTTCTTTGTTTCTTTTGCTACACTTAATATACCCTCTACGCCTACTCTGTGTGTGTGTGTGTGTGTGTGTGTGTGTGTGTGTTACAAGTGATTGAAACACGGGCCTTTGATCTGAGCTGCATTCCCAGTCATATTTACTGGGCTCAAACATGTGATCCTTCTACATCAGCCTTCCAGAGTGCTAGGATATGGCTATTATACCCAGCTCTTTTATTTCTTTATTTCCTCTTCTTTCTTGAAAAGAGAGCAAATGAGTAGATCTGCTCATGCAGTATGCCATTGAATACTTAGCTTCTAGCTTAAAATTAGAAGTAAATAAAGATCTGCTGACTAAATCAATGAAACGATATTTTACAAATGGCCACAGAAACTAAGTAACACAGTATCCATTTGGGGACACTGTAGATACAATCTCAGTGTTACATTTTCCTCTCTCTCTTTCTTGGATAAACCTCCTATTTGCACCTAATTCTCCATATTTCCTTGCTCAGTGCAAACATTTTAGGGGAAACTCTGGTCCTAACTGAAATGTGCCACACAACCCATGAAAACAGTGGTGACAGCCTGAAAACTCAGAGTGCAGTAAGGAAGGAATTTTTGATCCAGTTGAAACAAGAAATTTGGGGAGCACATTGTTCATTGTTGTATAGAAACAGATATGTATTTCATGAGTCTGAAACATATAAATAAGATTAAGCATATTTTATTAAGTGAAAGAGTACACAAATGACTTCCATAAGCAACAATCCATTATTAATAGTGAAACCTTGACTTAATCCAGCTTTCAATTTAGTGTGGCTGATACTGGTATACATCATCTAGGAGCCTCTTGGGAAATAAATGATTCATTGTGGCAGCTCCCAGGGTGCAGTTAGCCCCTTGGAGGGACTATCTCAGCCAGACTACTATCTTCCCCAAGCTTGTGCCTGTGTCCTTGGGCAGCCTATGCCAGTGATGAATGGCTATGTAAGTGTAGTCAGATTCCTCGCTCATGGCTGGACCAGCACTCTAGTGGGTTCCCCTCCTCATGCTCCAGGCCCAGCCAGAGTTTGCACTGAGCATGCAACGTGTTTGGACTTCTCCCTCAGCCAAATCCTGCTGTCTCCTTCTTCCAGCCTGTGTTGATTATAAGGATGCTCCTTAATGGGCAACCTGATTGCTAGATTCTGATGTACCAAGACGTGCAACCCCTGGGAAAACCCACCGAACAAGAAATGCAACTTCTCTCTTTCTTTGAACAGAATACGCCTTGCAAAGACAAACTGCAGAGATCTCATAGGTTTTATCTTTAGGATGTCTGACTTGTAAGGATATTTTTTATGAGCACAGTAATCAACTAATTGTATTTTTAAATCAATCTTCAAAGGAATATCAAGGAATTTTCATATCATATGAAAGTAGCTATACTGAATGTAGCTATATTTTACATTTCATTCATATTGATGGCTTCTTTTATGTGTGAGTTGATTAGAGTTAGGTGTTCCTAGGTAGTTGGTAAAATGTTACTTCAGGGTGAGCCATCGAAATTGTTTCCAGAAGGCATCAGCATTTGAAACAGCAGGCAGAGAAAAATGTACCTTTATCAGTGTGGAAGGTCAACTTCTTATCTATCCAAAAGGTAAATAAAATAAACACATGGAGCAAGGGCAAATTTACTCTCTTCTTCAGCTGAGTGTTGTCCTTTTCTGATCTGTTACATCAAATGTCTTGGTTCTTGAGGTTTCATTCTCCTGGATTTACATGAAAGACCAGTTCTGACCCATCCTTTTCTTACTTGTCATGTCTTTTACTTTGAACTTGGGGTTAAATAATGGCTCCTCTGGTTCTCAAGCCATTGTATTGGGTCCAATTTTTACTATTGCTATTTTGGTTCTCTAGTATGCACATGGCATATTGGGTTTTACTCAGGCTCCATACTCACCTGAACAAATTCTCAAAATCAGTCATCTATCTATCTATCTATCTATCTATCTATCTATCTATCTATCTATCATCTATCATCCTATTCCTTGTGTTTCTATACTGAGCCTCTATACAGCCAGCATTTAAAGTACTTATAAAATTCACGGTTCTTAAAAATATTTTCCAAAATAAAACTCTACACTCTCAGAGACCAGGGATATAGGTCAATGGCACGACACCTGCATTGCAAGTACAAGATACTAAGTTCAATCCCTGGTCAAAAAAAAATCCAAAAGAAACAACAAAAAAATACCTTCACACACTCTCAGTATTTGTCAAAAAAGTGTAACTGACAAGAGAACCAACACAGCATCAACATTAATTGGTGGTGTAAGAAGTTTCCAATCAGTTTACTGGTATTTCCAGGGATTTTTTCTGACATCCAAAGGCCCTCTGATAATTTTATCTCTGGAAAGTTAGTTGACTTCCTTCTAAAATTCTATATGTTAGAGTTTTGAATTAGCATTTATTTCACTGTTCTGGTCCTTGATGAAATATTAAAGCTCAGAGAGACGAAAGGCAGTGAACATTTGACAGATGTATTCTGTGAAAGCCAGCAAAAATGTAAAACATTTGGTTAATCATCCATTGGTTGGTCCAATTATTATTGGTTTGAGTCAGACAAGATTTAATAATTGAAGGATTTACTTTTTAATGAAATCAGCAGCTGGCTTTGTATTTCTAGATACAGAAGCACGGTTTAGTGTAAAATGGAAAAAATTTGGACTGAACGCCAGGAGACGAGATCCAATCTCTGTCATCCTCTAGCCTCATGACCTTGCTAAGTCACTTAACCTCTTCAGGGCTCATTATTTTTATGTGATATTATAGAGCAATAGAATAATGCATGTGAAAGTACTTTGAAAATGGAGACAAATTTCACACATTTAAGAAGTCACCATCAGTTTTATGCTTATGATATATGTGTCAGTCACAGCACTAGTTTGTAAGCAAATGAAAAATGATTAGGGCAGATTTAAGTGTAAAAATAAGGTCTTGGAAGGATATTGGTTGGGTCATTCGAACAATGCAAAGGCTTGAGAACTGAGCTCAGGAATTACAAGAGCTCAGGAAGAAGGAAGCCCTGCCAAGGTGACCCTGCAAGAGCTGTCTGTAGCATGCAACTTCTCGACACCATCGGGATACTCACTCCTGTGCCAGTGGCCGTACACTGCGCCTGGTCAGGGTCACAGGACATGAATTCCACACTCCATTTTTGCATGACTAATTCACATTTTTAAAGTATTTGGCTATCTGAACTTTCGGCATGGATCAATAACCCTATATACTAGAGTCTAAAGTGGGGTCATGTAGCCTGACTCAGATTTTATAGCAAAACCCAAGTTCTTACAAATCTGTTATCACTTAATCCAATGTTTTAGATGAGAAATCTTTCAAAGTTTATCTTTTGTCCAGATTTTGGAATATTAGCATGTATACAGAGAGACACCTTAGAAACAGGATCCAAGTCAAAACGCAACATCCGCTTAAGCTTCATAGTCATCTTACACACATAATCTGGAAGTACTGTTATACAACTCTGAGTCAAAAGTCTGCACTTCAATTCCTTAGCATCAAGTCACATGTTGGAATTTTTAACACATGGCACCATATTGACACTGAAAATGTTTAGATTTTAGAACATTTCAGCTTTCAATTTTCAGGCTAGAGGTTCTCAGCCTACATGTGGAATGAATGGCACCAATGCCATTTTCTAGGTAAAGCTTTAGCGAAAAGTCATTTAAGGACAGGGGACTTCATGGTAAGTGTCAGGAGCTGCTGCTCTACACGAATTCTTTCTATGGAAAAACAATCTTGACTAACACATAGTGATAGGAACTATGCTTCATCTCTTAGTCTATGTTATTTATAATAATTACTTTTACAGAAATGGAAGTCATACAATAAGGTAGGCAAGAATAAGATTAGAAGAAATACAAAAGGAGCAAAATGCCTTTATAATTATACATAGTATTGAATAAAAGAAAATGTTTTGTTCTAGTGAAACAATGGTAATTATTTCAAATGCACACGACATGGGTAATTTGTGGAAATGAGCTAATCACTTATTAATTATATAAACAGCGATCTAATTTTCCAAATTTAAGATGAAGGTTTATGTTTTTATTCCTCGTGAAGCCTTGAAAATTATTTACAGGCTTTAGTAATAACTTAAAAGTGAGGCTTAATTTCATGATGTTTTATTCTTGCTGAAGTTTCTGATAAAACTTAATAAATTTTTGGACTGATTGTAATGGACAATCATTGGAATATTTCGAATGCCATGTGTGTGGAGAAATACTAGTTTTGAGTTTTACAAAAATGATGAAAATTATATTTTAAAGATATATTTAAGCTATCTGACTTTAAAACAGGTTCCTAAAATAGACTTATCTATCTCTGAACTAAGTATATGACTTTACTCTATGGAGAGGTTGAAAGTAAGTATGTTGTGAAATGGGCTATTGGATTGTCCCAGGAAGAGAGAACTATTATATTTAAAAGTAAACTCAGTCTATACTCACAAGGTTTATTCTTAGGACAGCACAGCTCTGCATTGATTCACAATGAGGGAGGAAGCAAAGTAGTATTTAGAATAGCTCCCTGCTGGATTTTCTATTTGTGAAGAGAATTTAGTTTTACATGGAACAAAGGCTTGTTCCCATGGTACATCACTTTGCAGAGTTTCTACAAATTTGAAAATGCATAGAGTTGACTCTAGAACTGTGTTAGTGTTACTCCCATAGACGTTTTGGTAACAGAACTTTCTCTGGTTAGAGGTGGATAAAGATGATGCCCCACTCATATCCTTCCCACACTCTGGTGACATTGTGCAGCTGTAGTGGGAAGTTCCACTCCCACACCCCACACTCATTTGTGGCACCTCCATTGTTATAGTTGATACATTGTGTCAACTTGGCTAAATCCACTTTGGCAGTTCCGGGGGTCCCAGCCCTGCAGGAGGGCAGGGCCAAACCTGGGGCGGGATTGGTCTCACCCTGGGGTGCTATTGGGCCAGCACTGGGGTACGATTGGTTTCACCCTAGGGCCATGGGCTGCCCCAGAGTGACTCAGCACAAAAAGTGTATGTAAAGGAGTTGAGGAAGGCTTCCAGGCTGCCCTGCCCCACTTCTTTGAAGAAGTCCGGGTCTTCAGAGGAGTTTGATCTTCGCAGCCGCACCAGTCTTTGCGCTGGTCTTCGCAGTCAGCATAGAAGGAAGAGAGTAGCTTGATGGGTGCCGCAGCTGCTGCTCCTCGTCTGCTCATCACTGTTTTCTGCAGCCATAAAGTGCTGTCCTTTGCCTTGGAACCAGCAGAGTATGAACTGAAACCTCCACAAACTGAGCTGAGTAAACCTTTCCTTCCTTCATTTTCGGTGTCAGGTATTCTGTCCCAGCAATGGGTAAAAAGTAGCTAAGAAACCCATAAAGGAATTGTGCCCCTTCCTTAGAAAAGTCAATCTGATGTTTGATAGGGAAAGGGTAAGAGTGCTCCAGAAGCAACTCTCATCAGTGAAAGACTGAAATTGGTGAATAAAATCCAGCTCCCAGTATTTTGGAGTCTGGAACTGTGAAATGCACTATATGTATTCTCTTAGATAAAGCTCAGTGAAATGAGTATAAGCCTTAATTTCTCTTAGTACTGACATGTCACTAACACACACTTTCTGCATGACTTTTTTCCCATCCCTAACTTCCCTTAGAGTGATTCTTGGGATCTCTATCCAGATAATCTCCTAGCACACTGATTCTTGTAATAGTATAAATATTAAAACTTCATTCTCTAAAGGCAACAGTGTTATTACTCTTCTGGAAACAAGGTTCATCATGAAGAAATGAGTCTGTGCTGATGGATTATGTTATTGAAGACACAGAACTCTCTGTCTCTGCACTTTTTTCTTTTAGGTTTTCTTTTTTAAAGAATACAAATTGGAATTAAACAAAAAATTTACAAGTGATACAGAATTTCACTTAATAGCATAATATGAATTTCACAGTATTTGTTATAATACATAGTGCTATCTTTCAGTTATTCATACTACCAGATATAAACATGTAAAATTGGAAGAAGAAACAAATATATAATAAATTAAGAAAAGAAAAAGTATGAACAATTGAAAAAAGAAGACAAAATAAATTAAATATTATCTGCTCCTTTCCATAGACCAGCAGAAATGCACAGTATAGTTGCCCAAACCATCCTGCATACATGCATAAATAGATCTCTTTCTCCCTCTCTGTCTCCTTGTCTTCAACTCAGTGACTCTTTCATTTTGAATAAGTTCAATCTCTTTTTCTACTACCTATTTTACCCTTCAGATTCCATTCCTTTCAGGTTCTCACACTAAGGAGACAATATGATGTTTGCACATGTGGGTCTGATTTATTTCACCCAAGAGTATGTTCTCCACTTACATCCATTTACCAACAAAAGTCTCAAATTTCTTCTGTTTTATAGCTGAATAGTACTCCCTTGTGTAAATATACCACATCTTCTTTATCCATTCATCAGTTGATGAGTATCTTGGTTGTTTCCAGGATTTAGTGATGACAAATTGTGCTGCTATAATCAGAGGTGTGCCTATATCACTGTGGTATGAGGTTTTCAGTAGTTCTGGAAAAATGCCCAGGAGAGGAATAGCTGGCTTGAATGAGATAGCCAATGCTAGCTTCTTAAGGAATCTCCACACTGATTTCCATAGTGGTTGTACCAGTCTTCACCACCACCACCAGTAAAGCAGTGTTCCTTTTTCCCCACAGCCTCTCCAGTATTTTTTTTTATTTATTTTTTTTTTGGCGGAACCAGGGATTGAACCCAGACCCTTGTGCTTGCCAGGGAAGCACTTATTCTACTGAGCCATCTCCCCAGCACTCCAGTATTTGTTGTTGCCTGACTTCTTCATGTTAGTCATTCTTTCTGGGGTGAGATGGAAACTCAGTGTTGTTTTAATTTGCATTTCTCAAATGACCGATGATGTTGTTAAATATTTTTTCATATATTTACTTGCCATTTGTATTTCTTCCTCAGAGACCTGTATATTCATCTCAGATGCCCACTTTTGGATTGGGTCTTTGAATTTGGGGTCTGTCTATACATTCTTACATGGAACATATATTGTTTTGGTGGCTGTGTGCTTTCTACCTGTAGGGCTATCAGGATCAAAAGCCCTACCTTAAAGCTCAAGCATGAATGCACAACTGGATATGATTAGTAATGATAAAAATAATACTTACTTATAATATGGTTTCTTTGTTTTATGTATTTAGTACAGGGTCTACAGGGCCTCACTATGTAGATTGGACTCATAGTGATCCTCCTATTTTCAGCCTTTCAAGAGCTGGAATCACGGGTGCGCACCATCACACAAGTCTCAATCGCAGTCTCCGCACTGGGGGTGGGCCCAGCACTGCACTCTGGGGATCAAGCCTTAGCCACTAAACTCTGCCTATGCAGGCACTGTAGTCTGCTGAGCTATCTGGGCAGCCCCTTACAGTATGGTTTCTGATGTTTTATGACACCTGCTTCCTATTAGTCAGACTTTCCTTAGACATTTTAAAGACTATTTTAAATAGTTTCTTGGGAAAATGAGACCTGAGTTACTGAAAAGCATTAGTTTTGAAGTCTTCTTAATTCACCCTTATTTATCCTTTTTTGAGACTACCCGAACATTCCAAATCTCATAAAATTACAAACTTCTTCTGTTTGGTACATTTCTGATCATTAATATTTCAGCATTAACAAAGTATATGGCAAATTTTAAAGACTTCACAAATATTTTTCAGTGATTTCATTGAATCCATTCAGTTATTCATAGCCCAGTAAACTCAGGAAACTTGATTAACCAATTGGTGCCCCAGTTTTCTTGTAAGTAAAATGGAGATGATAAAAGTAATTCTCTTTAATGACAGTTTTGAGAATTGAATAAGATTTTACAAGGGCCAATGAAATAGCTCAGCAGATTAAAGCACCTGCAAGCAAAGGCAGAGGTCAGAGTTTTGATTGCCTGGCCTGCCATGCTGGCCCTGCCCCCCGGGGTGCTCTGAGATGTCAATTGAGACTGGGCGTGGTGGTGCGTGCCTGTAATCCCAGCTCTTGGGAGGCTGTAAACAGGTGGATCACTACAAGTCCGATTTAGTAGTGAGATCCTGAATAACCTATAGACCCTTCCCTAAAAAAAAAAAAAAAAAAAAAAAGATTTTATGTGTAATTTCTCATTGTAGTGCCTAACAAATAAATGCTTTAAAATCAGTTTTATTATTACTATTAACTGTTAATATACATTTATTAAGTGATAGATGCATAACAGAAGCTCTTAGGTGACAGAGTCATCTTGGTAGACATAAAAGTCAGCTAAGCTAATGAAACTGCAGATCAAGAGTAATAGACAAAAACAGATAATCCTTGTACCACTATTTTCTCTCAAGGAAATGTTACGTTTATAGGTAGTGAAGAAGTCTAAAATATTTGTCAGGGGACTGAGATCTTTCTAAAACACATTTTAGTAACTTCAACAACATATGAGTGACAGGGCTGATGAGATAGATCAGCAGACTAAGCGACTGCTTAGGCAAGCACAGGGACCAGGATTCGATTTCAGACAATGCATGCCATGCCATCCCTGTTCCTGGGTGCAGGGAGCTGGTCACCAAGACAGGGTATGGAGGCACATGCCTGCGATCCCAGAACCACTGGGGAAGCTGAAAATAGGAGGATCACTATGAGCCTGAGCAGCACAGTGAGACTCTGTACCAAATATATATATATATATATATATATATATATATATATATATGAATGACTACTTCATTGGTTAAAATGTGGAAAGTGGGATGGCTTATTAAGAAATAATCCAAATATTTGAGAGAAAAGATGACAACAGGTGGGGTCAATGTCTGTGAGAGCCCTTACTGGATTAGAATATGTAGAATTAAGCAGAGGGACATTATATGAACTAACCAGGAGTGTACAGGCAAAAGGAAAGAGAAAAAAGGAATTTAGGGCAAGTGCCTGTTCTCTAATACTCATAGGAGAACAATACTGCAGAATTAGAAGCAAGCAGGATTTAGATGCAGTGGTTTTTGCAGGTTTGTACAAAGAGGTTAGAGCTGAGTGTCTATGTCTTTGGAGAAGTGAGTTGGGAATTTAGTGTAGTTGGGGATGGGTTGAGGGAAGGAGGGGCTCACAGTGAACACTCAGGATGAAAACACAGCTCCAAACACTCACTAAGTGTCTGCACCATTTTTATGGTTTCCTTTGTCATCACTTGAATTTTTTAATAACTATTTCTGACTCTACCTGCCTGCAAAAGGAGCCAAGAATCTTAGTGTGTCTGCTTGGTTACACCTAGGTCACCTTAGATTCAATAAGACGTTTTTATTCCATCAAATCAGATTCCTTTATAAAGTTTTGATTGCCTTTTTAAATCTCTAAAATATATGGATTCTTTCCTTTAATATAAACATAATGTCATCTATTCACTTAAAATAATAACCTTCAATGTCAGCAAGTTTATGGCTACATATGTTTAGAGACCATTCTTTCTGCTTGTATGACTCATATATTCTTTGTGTTAGCAATATGTCAGCTCTGAATGCTATTGTTTGCAGACTGGTTTTCTGCCTCTTACTAAAATTAAAACACAAAATCTTAGATTTTCAAAAAGGTTTTTCAACTCCTTTGGGTTTTCAACAAAATACCACTAACTAAAATCATCTGAAACCACCAGTTTCTATGATCTCCAAAATGTGAGCAAGTCATGAAAGTCAAATGCCTTGTGTATATACCTACAGCACAAAGGTAGTATACCCTGAATTCTTGAAAATTTAAGTTATTAAAATCTATGTCTGATTTTCCCTGTTATCTAGTAGAAGAAAGGGCACTGCAAGCTCATAGAAAAATGGAAGACCTCAGTAAGTGGTATGTATTTCCTAAAGCCACAGGGCTGAAGGGTACTTATCTAAGAATTGTGTGAACCCCTAGAATATTATGAAAGTTAAATATTTTAAAAAACATAAGTAGATGTCCTGCCACCAAAAAATGTGGCCTATAAAAATAAATAATATCTACTTTGCATCAGTCTCTGTGTGAGAAACTTCAGGTGTGTAAAGTAATTCCCACATCAACTATACATTAGAGGTATTCAAGCTCCACTTGTTGATACATAAAGCAAAAGTTCAAAGAAATTACAAAATCATATAAGTAGGTCTCTCCCAGACTTATTAGATTGTAAAGCCCTCTCTTTGTTCCTTTCCTCTTGTTGTTGAGACAAAAATATCTGACGCCCAAAATTAAGAGAGGAAAAGTTTATTTAGCTCAGAGCTTGTGGAGGTTTCAGTAATCAGCTGTCTCCAAGGCAGGGAGGTGTGGCACAGGGGTCACTGCTCAGGGAGGCAGGAGACAACAATTGTACTTCTGATTTCTGCTGGTCTATTAAAAGAGGCATTGAATGTTTAATTTTTTGTTCCCCTCCATGTTTATAGCTAGTAATCTAAACAACTAATTTGAAGACATTATGCACTATAAGAACCATTGTTGAATTCCTATTATTTTGGTGAAATTCTGTATGATTTCTAATGTTTTGTTTTGTTTTAATATTCTTTTTTGTTCTCTTTTTAAGAAAATCAGAAAACAAAATTGGGAGGAGCAAAAGCTGGGCCAGAGTTAGCCTCTCTTCCTCCCTTACACTGTAGGCAGACTATCTGCCCAAGCCTTCTCCCTGCCCTCCTCTGTCATTAGCTCAGGATGTTTACAAAGTCAGGACCCTGGCGCCCTACTGAGATGCTTAGTTAAACTTCTAAACTTCCCAAGTTGACACAATGTATCAGCCAATACAAACCTTTACTTTTTTTAAATGACTGTAGGAGATTGCTACACTGAGTGTAGTAAGAATGTGTGTGTGTGTGTGAGAGAGAGAGAGAGAGAGAGAGAGAGAGAGAGAGAGAGAGAGACAGAGAGAGACAGAGAGTGTTATCTGCTTAGAAATGAGGACAATCATATTTGAGCTTTCATTATGGAAGTACATTGCTGCAGCAGCTTCTCTGGAGGGGCTCTGCCTGCAAGGGGCTGAAAAGGCGCTGGCAGAACGGATGCACCAGCTGGTGGAGTGTGTTCACAGCTCCCGTTGTTATAATGCATTTGGTTAAACTTTCCTTTAGAACTGACCTCACACTTGGCATTCAGTCTGAACAACAGAGTGACAAAAAGAGTGGCACAGCTGGGTATAGTGGCACAAGTCTTTGAAAATTACAGCTACTTGGAAGGCTGCAGCAGGAAGATCTCAGTTTCAAGACCAGCTGGGGCAACTTAGTGAGTCCCTATTGCAAAATAAATTTGTTTTTAAAAAGCCTAGAGATATAGCCCAATGTTAGAGTGTTTTTCTAGCATGTGGGAGACTCTAAACAAAAGGAAAAAAAAGTGAAAGGATTGTGAAACAAAGGACTTGTGACAATAATCAGATTAATTACTTACATCAATTAGATGCTTCACCAAGTGAAAACCAGGAGTTCAGGTTTGAAAGGGAGAAGGACAGACATCACTTTATCATGTATGCAGCCACAAACTGAAGGATACAGTTGCTAGATTTAGCAATCTTAAAAACACAGAACAGCTAATTTCTAATTGAAAAAAAAATTAGTTTAGGTATGCTCCATACCACGTATGACATTACATTTCCCATTGTTTGTCTTAAATTCAAATTGAGAGGATGTCCTATACTCTACCTGGAAGCATGGATGCAGAAATAGAAGAGGTCAACTGTGTTCTTCCTTGAAGTGGGGTTGTAGGTAGGGGTTTGAGCAAGGTTTCTGCAGGCAGCCATCAGGTCCGTGGCTATCTAATGTCTGGTGTGTACTTGGGGCTGCTACTGGTCACCAGGGACTGAGAGTAAGAAGAAGAATTGAGTAAGAAGCAAAAGACATCAAGGGCCACCTGGGACCCGCTAGGTACTGGTGAGACCTGGGACAGACAGACCTGGTGCCGAACCACAGCCACCTCTATGGGATGGTGACATGTTTTCATGCCTGGCTTCCACACTCTGCCCCATTCTTCAGCCACAGGGGAAACACACTTCTGGAAAGCGCAGTTTGCATTCTCAGGGTCACACAATGTAGTGTCTACTTCAGTCACCCAAATCACATGCATTCTTTTTCTCTCTCTTTTTTTTAATGAATTAAAATGTATCCTGAAATGCATGAACTTTGATTGAGTAATTAGTAAGTTTTAAAAATTTCTATCCTTCTAAGCGCCACTAAGAAAGCACGCATGCCTTTTTATATTCTTGTTTATCTATATTTATGGAGCTTGCGCTGGAACTGTGATTGAGACTGGGCATGGTGGCCCACATACCTTTAATCCCAGCTCTTGGGAAGCTATAAACAGGAGGATCACTACGAGTCTGATCTATGTAGTGAGACCCTGTACACCCTGTCCTAAATAAATTTTTAAAAAGCTCAAGACTATTAAAGAAAATTCTGTTCTGTAATAATAAATGGATGGAAGAAAGCATTGCAGTATAAAATGAATTATCATATTATTATCATATAAATGAGACCTCACATTTATAAAATTATAGATTTCACTTCACTTAAAGTTTCTTCTACTTTTTTTTTCTGGAACTGGGGATTGAACTCAGGTCCTTGCACTTGCCAGGCAGGCACTTATTCTATTGAGCTATCTCCCTGGCCCTCATGCTTTCTTCAGAAGAATCACTCTATTCAAGCCATGTACACAGAGGAATTTTTTAAACTACAGTATCCTATTTGGAATTAAACAGTTTTGCTTACTTTTTATCTTCATATATAAAGCCAGCCTACTCTAACTCATTTGTAGCAGTGCCCAAAAGTTCATAAAGGAAATTGCAAAACAATTAGACAACATGGGAAGCTAAGTGAACAGGGATAGCTCTCCATACCTGAGACCAAGACCTCTACCTGAGGAATGTGGATCAAAAAATCTTACCTAATATATCAGAGGAAAAAATTCACAATCCTTTGAAAAATCAGTTTATTTTTACTTTGTATTACCCTCTCCTCACAAAACCATGT
Source organism: Octodon degus (assembly GCF_000260255.1). Classification (NCBI taxonomy): domain Eukaryota; kingdom Metazoa; phylum Chordata; class Mammalia; order Rodentia; family Octodontidae; genus Octodon; species Octodon degus. The sequence continues at coordinate 1,957,581 of NW_004524763.1, read as the reverse complement.
TCCATGAGTAACAGTTCTATTCTCTTCTGAGGGCATTTCATCCTTCTTAGTCACGTTCCTTCCAGTCTCTGCCTATCTAATGCTCCAACCAGAGTAGAATAAACAATAGCTGATGTGGACTAAGCTGCCTGCCAAGACAAGCTCCTCCCTCAGAAAACTTCTTCTTGCTTAGTCTCCATCTGCAAAGCCCAGCAAGATGTCTGGTGTAGCCACCCCATCAGTCTGTCCCAACATTGAATTAAACTGCTATGTCTCCCCAAACAATTTTCATTTCATAAGAGAACTTAGAAGGTTTAAAATATGCATCATCAGTGTAAAATTTCAGTGATTACAAGAACAATTTTGATACAATGTTCTTCCAATACCTTTAAATCAAGATTTGCTGCCTCAGTTTATGGATATCACCCACTTATTATTTCTCTTTATACCTTAGATCTCATTGCTCATTTGCAATATTTGAACCAATCAGTCAGACTCAGTCTGGTTCTGTGGGTCCTTACTCATGGTCTCCATCATGTCAGAACCCAGCAGTGTTTATGCCAGGGTGGAGGCAGGGATAAGAACATGTTTGAAAGCATTTTCTGTAGGGAATAGGTCAGCTATGAAAATGGAGCTTCCTCCAGAATGAGATTATTAGACTTAGCACAGTGATTACAATTCAGGATAAATAAGTCTTTATAAATTGGTTTCATTTAGTCTTTTACAAAGCATGAAGAAAATTCATCATATTTCTCTTAAATGAATTATTGATAAACACAATTTTTTTTTATTTTAGGAAAGGGTCTACAGGGTGTTCAGGGTCTTACTACTAGATCAGATTCATAGTGATCCACCTGTTTACAGCCTCCCAAGAGCTGGGATTGCAGGCACACGCCACCATGACCAGTCTCAATCCCTGTCTCAGTGCACCCTGGAGGCGGGGCCGGCAAGGTAGGCCAGGGGATTGAACCTCCGGCCTCTGCACCTGCTTGCAGGCACTTTGATCCACAGAGCTATTTGGCTGGCCCAAACACAAAATAATTTGAATTATCCTCACAGAATCATAATATTGTTAATGTAGTAACTGATGTGTGTTCATACCACACAAAGTATATTTTTTGTGCATGTGGATTTTTTTGATTTTTAAAACTGATATTTTAATGCATGGCTAACCATAATGTGTCACTATCATCATTATTTCAATTGTTGGTGGTAAAATATTAAAAAATAAATAACAATCCAAACCAGCTAAAGTATAAAGACAACGCGTGCGTCTTTTCATGTAGCTGAAAATTTGTGGGTTAGCTCATGCATAACTATTCAGTGATGCCACTCAGAGTGGCTAACATTTCATTTCCCTTCCCTTCCCTTCCCTTCCCTTCCCTTCCCTTCCCTTCCCTTCCCTTCTTTCTCTTCTCTTAACTTTTTTCCCTTCCCTTATTCTTTCTTTCTTTCTTTCTTTCTTTCTTTCTTTCTTTCTTTCTTTCTTTCTTTCTTTCTTTTTTTTCCTTTCCTTTTTTCTATATCGCTTAGATCTATACTCTTTGTTTCATCTGCATGAAGCATAATAATTTACATTAGTTAGTCCTCCAGATCCTGCTTTCCTTTTACTTGTATTATACCTTTCTATTTGTATTTCTTCTTTTGAGTTCTTTTACGAGAGAAACTATACAATATTTACACATGTGTGTCTGGTTTATTTCACTTATGAGTATATCTTCAAGTGGCATCCACTTCAATATAAAGGCTTTGAGTTTATC
>NW_004524763.1:1934446-1952062 GCF_000260255.1 Octodon degus | reverse complement strand
AAAAAAAAAAAAGGAAATCATTACTGTTGGTTTGTTGTGTTGAATATGCTTGCCCACGGCATGATGCTCTTTTCCTGCAAAGTTACCATCTTGTTCACTGACATACTGTCAATATTACTTTGTCTTCCACTTCTAGAGAGATCTAGGTTCAAATCTGAGTTTGCAAAGTGGACTGGGGATGGATAAAGGTGTCTTGGGTTCATGTTCTTAAGCAGACAGTCTGGTAAGAAGTGAATTTATTTGTTGACAGAATTTTGACACCCAGCAGTTTTTTACCTAGCTGACCTCACTCTCATAGAGTCCCACTTATCCTTCTGCTAATTTCTATGTAAAAGAATATATGAATGGAGAATGCATGAAAACCCAGCCACTGCCACGGCTATCATCAAACCCCATCTGCAGCATCCCAATTGTCTGAACACCTCTCCTAGGACCCCAGGACACAGCAGAGAAGAGTTCACTTCCTGTCCTTTGGTTTCAGGACCTTGTGTGGAAGGAGGTGATTTGGCTGCATGAACAGAAGGCAACAAGGCAGTGAGAGCCACGTTGTGTGCGTCTTCATATTCTTTTAGCAGGAAGATGTCAAACTCACAAGACAAAACATGCAGGGAAACCCTATTTTCCCACTTAACCTAGTTTCTCCTAATTTCTATTGAATAGCAATTCACTTTGTATACCAGTACTACATTGTATGATTATCTGAATAATTAGGTTAGGTCTTAGGAATTTGCTTTTCATTTCATTTATTTGGTTAGTTCTTGCTGTCAGAGACAATTTCACGGAAAATTCTAAGGCCATTTACAAGAAACTTTTTAAACTAGACTATTCATTCATTAGACTCATTGATTTCTCAAATTGAGCTTCAGAGGGTAATCCTTTTATTCACCTTACGTGGAGGTGGTGCAGGTGGAGAAGGTGCTCGAACTTCTTTGATCTCAAACCTTGTTATTTGACAAACAACTTTAAAGATGGCAAAAACAGATTTTCTAAAAGAAAATAGCAACACATAAATACAAGTTAATGATGTTTTATTTAAAATCAATATTAATCACTATTTAATTTAATTCTAGCATCTGTTTTTAGATAAAACTGTTTATTTATTTGATGATTTAGTATTTTTTCAGAAACAGAGGAGTGCAAGCATTTCAACGATGCCATTAATTCATGAATTCAATAAATCATAAGTGTTGAGAGACATTTTTAGAATCTAGACATCTGAAAATCACCATACCAGCCAGGTACAAATTAGTGTTCTGCATTTTATTCTTATCTTTGAAATAAACAACATGGTTTTGGATAGCCTCAGTTTGAAATAGGAATAATCAAATCTATCTTTGGAGATTTTTGTAAATATTGATGAATTCTATTGAAGCAAAAACATCTATAGAAATGCCAGCATTCACTTCCTTATGAATAATTGTGAAATTCTTCTTTTGGTTTCACTCGCTATGGATTTGAAGGGGTATTATTTGATACAGGTCAGATTTTCAGTAGTTAACTTTTTTCCTAAAAGAACATCCCACCAATAAAGTTGAAGATGTGATTTCCTTTAACTTATCTGTATGTTTGATCTTTATAGGCAGATTATAAATAGAAATTGAAGTGCATTATGTTGCTTCTTTCTTCCATTGGGATAAATTTAAATCCTAAACCTATTTTTGTTCTCGAGTATCTAAACAGCACCTTAACTAACAAATTACACCTTAATGTGAACAGTTTTCATCTATTCTAAAAGACTACCTTTCAAAGTAAGGTTTTATTCATTCTTTATCCTTTCTTTAACATTAATATTTTTTTAAAAAATAAACTTGAATATAACCTAACAAACAAATGCATAAAACGTAAGGTTTAAAATATGTTCTGAGAGTAGTTCTCCAGTTAACTCCTTCTTGTCCTACTAGGAGTTGCATTCCATTCCTGTTGAGATAACTTGGTGGTTAACATGCTTTATGCATTCAGGTTTGCAAACCAAACTACTTGTCAGTCCCTGCACCAAAGGGGTTTTTCTCTTTTGCTCATCTACTGTATCCCTCCTCTAAAACACAATTGTTCTATACAGCTCTCGGTATAATCCAACTCCAAATGCCCTATTTACTTCTCCCATCTTTCTCAAGGCAATGTATTTAAATTTTGCTTTTATATCTCATTCCACTATCAGTTTTTTTCATAGTGGCATGCATGCCTAATTGGTCTTTAAAAATCACATCTCTTTATTCTTTCAAGAATACAAAGAGTAGAATCACTGATTTATTACTCTAGTACCTCATCTTTTGCTTTGAAAGGGCACTTTGCAAATATTTATCTTTTTTCCCATTATTCCTCTATATCTTTCATGAGTAAAGAAATAATTTTCCTCAACCATCACTTCAATAATTTTAATATTAATATATTTTTATTTCCCATACATTAGTATAATTGCATTTCAATTTTAAAATTATTATTTTGTGTGTGTTACCAGCTTGGGCCCATTAAAAATAAAAACTGTAGTGAGGATATTATTATCTTCATAGCAGTGAGAAAATTGAGAATTATTTAGTACAAGTGACCTGACTAAAATCGCACAAATAGTAGTGGTAGAACACAGAGTCTGACTTGATTGTAATGGAGAATAAATGAATTGTTTCAGAGAAGGGTGGTTGGCTTAGAATTTGTACTCTGTCACTTAGCTATGACATCTTGAACTGACTGACTGACATTTTCCCCTTCATCATCAAAAATTGATCTTCTAGTTCTTAGCTCCAAAGATTGCTGCTGGAGCTCAATCAATTAATCTATGTAAGGAATACAGAACACAAGACTGGACTTGTCAATTAGCACAATAAAATATCCTGAAGATGATAAAGAGATACAAAATAGAGGAAAACTACCAGACATGAAAAAAAGGCAGTATGACTGGAGTAGGTCAGCTTAACAGTAGTAAATTGTAGGGCCGGCCAAATAGCTCAGTGGATTAAAACACTTGCTTAGGCAGACACAGGGGACCTACTCCAGTGTACCTTACTGGCCCCACCCCCTGGCATGCTGAGATGGTGATTGAGACTGGGCATGGTGGCGTGTGCCTGTAATCCCAGTTCTTGGGAGGCTAAACACAGGTGGATCACTATGAGCTGGATCTGCATAGTGAAACCCTGTGCACTCTGTATACCCTGTACTAAAAAGAAGAAGAAGAAGAAGAAGAAGAAGAAGAAGAAGAAGAAGAAGAAGAAGAAGAAGAAGAAGAAGAAGAAGAAGAAGAAGAAGAAGAAAAGTAGTAAATTGTGTCCCACTGCATGAGCCAAGCCATTGAATTTTGGGGGAGGGTAAATGGTGCCAACCTGGAGGTACTCCTCACCCTGCAGGACCATCACTAACTTGCTGAGGAGAAAGGTGTGAAGTGATGACCTTTCTTGAGATTTCTTTAGATGAAGAGTACAACTCAACTCTAAGTAAGTACACTTAAAACTTTTCAATCCTATAATCACCTTTTACATTGAAGGGCTATTGACTCCTTATGAAGATAAAATTGTAACTAGAATGACTTATAAAGTGTATTGGTAATTGTATATTCTTATACTATTAAACAGCACTTTGGCTGAAGAAAGGACACAGGACAAAGAGTACATAACATCCTTTTACAATATCTTAAAGGCCTGCTATTTTGGCTGGCCATTTCATTGAGAAAGTCTTAATTGTTTCTTCACAGAGTTTTTTTAATCTAGAATGCCCCTAGCTAGCTAAACAAATTGCATGACTGATTAAATCAACTAATTGTAACACCTAAAATAAACTAGAAGAATCGATTTATAGAAAAAAAGTCCAAAAATTATTGGAAAATTATGGCCTTTGACAATCTAGATTTCCAACTTGATTTGCTTGAGAGCTGCAGAGTATGAGGAGGCGGGTCACAGAGGTAATACTTGGGGTACTATAACTGGCTCCTGGCCACTTCCTATTTGACAAGGTTTTCCTGCTGTACTTCCTGGGTGTCATGGCTTAACCAACTTTGTTCACCAAGCTCTTCACTGAAGACAGCCAGGAACTGAACATTCTGAAGCAGTGAGCCTCTGGATCCTCTCCATCTTTACACTGTTGGTGTCAGGTGCTGTGCTCCATAAATAGGAGAGCTGACCAATATATGCCCACTGGACACAGATAACTGTTCAAATTATAACATTTAGACACTGATTTATTTTTAAGATCTCTCAGCCTTACATGAAAAGTAAATTATTTAGTAGATTTAAAATTAATAGTTGTAAATCATTGTGTTAGAAGCAGATAATTCTGGATTCCTATTATAAGGAGCACTGTTATCATACAGATATAATGAATTTATTTACATTTGAGTAGATACCCATTAATGCCTTAAGGGTAGAAATTAATGGACAAATTATGAATACTAAGTATAAGTTACAAGGACTATTAATTCATTTCTCTTCTTTTATTATCAATGCCCTATCATTATTCAATAATGTTAGTATATTTTTAGTTGAACTCATAGCCCTCTAAAATTTAATATTTTCCTGACCTTTAATAAAACTTTGTAAAATTAATATTAAAAGACAAGTTTTCATCTTCTGGAAAATATCTTCTCTTAGTCTACAATTCCAAGAAAATGTGTGCTTTCAGTAGAATTTAAATTTTCTTTTTATCCTGAAATGAACAATACATTAACTTCTATTGTACTACCAATTTTGTTTTGATTCCCACCATGTTTAAAACAAAATAAATGTTTAAATAAAATAATGGTTTTCCTAAGTACTTAGAAGAATTGATTCTCTCTCTTTCTCCTCTCTCTCTCTCTCTTTCTTCTCCATTGTATTTACAAAAACACTTATATACCATGATATTAAATAAGATTATTTTAAGGAAATAGATCTATAAGTCCAACATTTTATGTTTACTATACACTGTGAAATAAAATATAAATAATAATAATAAAATAAATGTATCCCTAAAATTACATTAAAGTAATTAGAGAAACATACAGATGAATATTATCTGTGGTAATCACAATTTGGAATCCTAAATAAGTATTTCTGAACAAGGATATTTTGAGACTAAATGTAAATATAAATATTTGCCTTTGAAAATGTATAAAGTTGGTTGTAATATGATGATTGATTTTTAAAAATACAAATATGTACATGTAAGTTTTCAAATTTCCTGGCTACTTTTTCCTCTGTTGATGTTTTATCACAACATGAAATCATAGGCTATGTGAAACTATGTCTTTTCCCTAAGCATGCCTATTGGTAAGATGAAAGGAGAAAATTGCTACCAAATGAACCAATTAGCTCATTAGTAAATTGTATGTCATGATGACTTATCGTATCTAAAACTCAATATTAATTAATGTAGGGCATATGGAAACACTGATGCTTTTTTAATGAAATGAATAATAGATATTACCTACTTTCATGACTTTAATAACACATATTCTATTGCAACTTAACATTTATAGCTTAAAGTCACATTGTGATCAAATTCAAAATAATAAATCATCAAACTATGAATATCATTTACTCCTTAAAAATGAAAAGATATGATTTATAATGTCATACCTTGACTCTATGTACAGAAAACTCTTTTCAATCGTCTAAATTATCTATTATATACAGAGTTATTTGAATGCCAAGAATCTGAATATACATCGTTTTTGTTTCCTTGTTCAATGAAAACTTTCTATAACATCTCAATTATAAAGTCATAATATGGTATAACAAAAAGGACTTAAAGGTTGATAGTTTGATATTTGGAGGTAAATGTCTCATATAACCCTGATCTCTAAAATAACCTACTAAAAATTTAAGAAAGAAAGAAAATAGAAGACTCGTTAATTAGAAAAAATCATACTAATGTTTGACATATTTAAGAAGTTTCCTGGTTTTTAATGTGTTTGACTTTTGGATCGGAGGCAATAAACTAAGACTTGAAGGGCAAATTAAATTCACTGTTTTAGTGAGTAAAGCTTTATTGGAATATTGCTGTGCCTGTTTGTTCAACTTACTACTGATAGCTATTACTTCTTTCTCACTACAGTAGCAGAGCTGAATAGTGATAGACAATAAAGCCCTCAGAATCTAAACAGCTTGCCACTTTTCATCATTACAGAAAGGTTTCCCTGACTCTCAATTAGAGGACCATGAGATTAAAGCCCTTATTTCTAGTAGTGGTATTGCTTTGGCAAACCCTCTGTAAATGCTTACTACAGAGAAAAGCAGTCATCACTATTCTGTTTACCAAATCTCTTTGAACCAGAAGACAAGATATTCTGAACCTGCACTGTCACCATGTAGGCTCCTTCCACTTTGATTTTCATCTAATCTAACGAACTAGTTTGTAAGAAATAACACGGAGCCAATTCCAGGCCTAGGCTTCACTTGGCAGAGCTCTGTCCCTGGCACAAGAACAAATCAGACTACTCTGATGTCTCAGACTAAGGTAAGCCCTTCACTCTCTCAGATCTGCCACTCCTCAATTAATCTATCACAATAGTCTGTCTTTTTTCATATCTTTTGAGAATTTCTGAGTATATAAGTTTTAGTAAGCCAAGCTGAAATCACTCGTCTAGTCTGAGTTATCAACCTGCTCAGACAACCTAGTTCTATGAAAAATAGTAAATGATTATCATTTTCTATTGCAGAGTTCAGGACTGGAGTGCTATAGAGAATAAGTTTATTAATACAGTATTGTTTACATCCTAATTTAGGGAAAGGGAAATTGAATGGTATTAGATTTATTAATTTGATAAAAATTTAAGACAAAGTGAGAAAATATAATTAGTAACCGGAAATCAAACTCAAGAATATTCTATATAACATTCGTTTCAGGATTAGGAGCAGTATATATAAATGACCATCTTTGAGAACTTTCCCCACCTCACTGTTTCTTCCTGGTGCAAGTAGTTAGAGCAGAATAGAAAGCATCCTATTTCTACCTCATCTGTGAGATCCAGTTCTGCAGGGACTAGATAAGAATAGCTTTGTCAGACCGATAGCCTGACTGATAAAGCAATATGTTTGCTCTTGCTGAAGTAATAAAACTCCTGAAATGGTCCATAAAGCTTAGTAGCCAAAGGGGAAAAAAGCAGATGCGCCACATGGAAATGCAGTGGACATCCAAGAGAGGAACAAGAGCCAAATAAATCAGAAGTGGACATTTGGTGCTGGGAGAAGCTTTCTCCAGAGACATCCCCCAATAAATTTTATCAACATTTCACATAAAAACCCCTATGTAGATAAGTTCAGTATAGAATAGTTAAGTGTAACAAAAAGACCATAGAAAGAGTTCCTTAGGGAGGTTTCTTTCCACTTGTTAGGTCACTTTTTCATTTCTTAAGTTAAATGAATTACTCATTTTGTAAGATGTGTGTAGCAGTATAAAACAGGAATCCTCAGTAATGGGAGTAACGGGAGAAGACAAAAGACTCCTCTCTCGCAAAACCCCGTAACAACTTCTCCAAATATAAACAAAGCTAAAGAGGCTTGTGTGGGCTGCCTCCCAGGTAGAAGCAAACAGTGAGTCCTGTATAGCATAGTTCATCCCTTTGCGTGGGTTGAACACTTAATCATAACCTAGATTTTGTTGCGCATGGTAAAGCATCTTATGACAACACTGCTTAATTTTGCAAGAGCAAACAACCAAACCAAAGAAAATGGAACTTTGAAGCACATCCAGCATTCACTCGACTCAACATTCAATAAATGAAAAGTGTGATATTTGTACAATACAACAGTACTTAGCTGGAAAAAAAATTTGCTGTTATGGATTAAATGAAGGTCACAGTGAAATTATGTAAAAGGTGCAAATGGCAAAATGAATGTGCAATCGCTTTACATAAAAGGTATTAAGATATAAAGCTCAGCTTTGTGTCATTTGCGGATGTACCATACATGGTTAAAAAAAATGATGAAATGAAAAACACAAAATTGAAATGTCAGATACTTCCAGTCAATAAGTAAAGGAGTTGCTGCTTGGGGTGGGTATAGGTGAGAGATTCAAAATCATGGACGATGAGGTTCTACCGTAAATTATATGTAGTGTGGAATCAAAGTGTGCTAACTACAAAATAGAGCCCTTAGAGCTGGCCAAATACTTCAGGGGATTAAAGTGCCTGCTGAGGCAGACACAGGGGCTGGAAGTTCAATCCCCAGGCCTGCCATGCCAGCCACTGTCCCTGGGGCTCACTGAGACAGAGATTGAGACTGGGCATGATGGTGAAAGCCTGTAATCTCAGCATTTGGGAGGCTGTAAACAGGAGGCTCATTATGAGTCTGATCTATGCAGTGAGACACTGTACACTGTACAAAATACAAATACAAAAAAAATAGAGCCCTTTCAACAGGGTTGACTCATATAGTGGATTCAAACTTTTATTTGTTCACATTATTTGTCTGAAATGATACTATTTGACTTCTTATTAACAATAGATTTAGCATGTTAACCACATTTATAAATTACCTATAAAAGCAATCTTTGTTCTATAAATATCATAATGAAGGTATATTGCTAGGTTGGTGTTCCATATCTATTTAGTTTTCTTTGAAATTGATCACAAAGATGAAATTAAAGGAATCCTGAATGAAAAAGTGCTAAGAATAGATAAGAGTCATTAGAAAATTTAGAAAGCATAAAAAATAGAAAGACTCCTTGAATATCTGGGTTTTAAATCTTACTAGACTTGCAAAGATCTTTTGCTCACTTTTGGAAACTGTGGAAAGCCCTGCCTCCCTGGCTGTGGCTGGTCCTGCTCTAGTAGCCACTGGGACAGGGCAAAAATATTTGGATAAAAATCAACATTTGTTCTTGTTCCCAAAATACAAATGTAGACACTGAATGAATTTTCTTGTCTTCATGAAACATTATTTCCTCTTTTCTAAAAAGAAAATCTAAAGGCCAGCCAGATAGCTCAGGGGACTGAAGTGCCTGCTTAGGCAGAGCACAACAGCTGGGGTTTGATCCCTGGCTGGAGTGTGGGTCCCAACCCTGGGGTGCGCTGGGACACTGATTGAGCCTGGGCATGGTGGCGTGCACCTGTAATCCCAGCACTTGGGAGGCTGAAAACAGGAGGATCACTATGAACCCAATCTGTTTTGTGATACCTTGTAGTCCCAGTAATATATATATATCTGGTACAGGGTTTTGCTATGCAGTTCAGACTCATAGTGATCCTACTGTTTCAGCCTCCCCAGCATTGGGATTACAGGCATGTGACCTCATGCCGAGTTTCTGTGGCCTGCCTGTTGCCCCAGGAATTGTTGGGCTGGCATGGCATGTGGTATTGGGGATTGAACCCAGAACCTTCTGCTTGCCCAGTTCTCTCCCCAGCCTTCTTCTCTCTTTTTTTTTTAATTCACTCTTCTTTTCTGGTTTTTATTGTTTCTCTTTTGAAAGTATTTTTTAAAGGTAAGCCTATAGAAAAGACAAAACTGCTGTCATATTCAGAGAGTGGAGTATAAGACTTGTCAGGCACGGTATGTTGAGACAGACCCCTTGAAAACATGCAGTGCAATTTATCTGTAATCTGTGATTCTTTGCTCAAATAGTTCAGAGTCTTGAGAAGAGAGAACTCCGTATCAAATGAGCTCGGTCGGGACAGGCCTGGGATACAAACACAAGAGCCAGGATTCTGAGACCACTAAGCATCCCATGCTCTCTCCAAATACCATCTAACTTTACTGTTGACATCAGAAGGTGGAAATAAAGAAAAAGAAAAAAAAAGCTATTTTGGAGGGCAGCAGGGTAGTTTATGATGTTTCTCTTTTGATGAGTTACTTGCCCTCTGGTACAGCAACTGAGGGAGGCCGCAAGGTTTCAGGGAACATAAAATGAAGGGGAGCCCTGGCATGTCCTGAATTCCACACAGGTCCTGCAGCTTTGATACATCACTGCCCTGCATGAGGCCGTCAATTCCCTGCGTGGCACACGCCGAGTGGAATATGCAATTGGTGCGATTATGGTTATCATTATTACACCAAGCTGAACATTTTCAGCTCTGCGAACTAAGGGAGAAAAAAGCACCTGAAGGGCTTGGATTCAGACAGGCAAAGAAGGGGAAAGGGCAGGAGGAGAATTTTGGAATTTCTTTTTGTTCAACTTTGCCTCTTGTTTCTAGTTCTTGATCATAGATTATGTGTCTTGGCTCTATTGGGATAGACTCTGATTCAGTGGGAAGTGTAGCCAAGGAAGCCTCATTTTTATAGGCACCTCTAGGCGACCATCAGGAGTTGCTTTTAGAACATGTTTGAAGTACATAACAATTGTATTTATCATGTGGAGTTGCTACATGTAGCCAACTCACTTTAATCTTCTTGGTTCCCTAACCTTTTCATCCTTCTCTGCTAATTCCAATTCTTGGGAACAACCTTCCCATGTGCAACAACCCTATTTCCATTTTATTTTTCAATTCTTTTTTTAATTCAACCTTTGCCTCCCCTCCCTTCTTTCTCCCTCTGTCTTTTGTTCCCCTCTCTATTTGAAAAAGAACAATGTCATCCTTATCCATCTTTTGTTTTACTCCCCATTTGTGTTTTGAGTTTCACATATAAAAATAGGGAGATTTTCAAATGCCTCAAGAGTATATATTCTACCATTGGTTCCTTTGTGATTAATGTCCCTGAATATATCTGCCTCTTTACCCTGACAATCCTGATGTACCTAAATCACTGGATATTGTTAGATGCTACATTTCAGACCCTTGAGAAGTGTGTTTAAAATGAAACTAACATGTACCGACAGCGATAGGTTTGATATATGAAGGTGTACACACGCTGAGCAAACTTTAGCTGAACATTCCGTTCTGTCGGACCTTAGCATCTCCTCTTGGAATCTATTTGGGGAGTTGATGGTACAGCACTTCTATAATGTCATTGCGCACATAGATTGTGCATGGAAATTCTCCTTCATTCATCATGCTCTAGGCTACAAATCAAGGACAGCTAATGTAGATTATTTAAAGTATGTCTGCTAGAAATAAGAGAAAGCACACACACCTGTGCTTACTGACAGCTGCTTTACTGACATATTTCACATTCATGAGAGCAAAATTTTCACTTAAGACCTGAGCTTTAGACTGATCAAAAGAGTGTGCTCTGTGAAGGTTTTCTTTATTTTTATAATAATATATTTGTAGTACATATTGTTTTCATTCCTTGTGTGGAGTGGGCACATGCATATGACTCACCTCAATTCCTTTTCTCTGTACATTTTTAGACTTTCTGCTCAGTAAGAATACAGAATTCTGGGCCAGCCAGATAGCTCAGGGGACTAAAACGCCTGCTTAGGCAGGTGCAGCGACTGGGGTTCGATCCCTGGCATGCTGTGCCAGGCCCTTCCCCAGGGCATGCTGAGAAAGTGACTGAGACTGGGCATGGTGGCATGCTCCTGTAATCCCAGAGGTTGGGAGGCTGAAAACAGGAGGATCATTACAAGGCCGATCTGTGCAGTGAGACCTTGTAGACTCTGTATTAAATACATTTAAAAAGGAATACAGAATGCTAGTAAGATGAATGCTAATCCATATTTTAATCAGCTTTCTTATCTCTGATGCAAAATGCTCAAAACCCACAATTGAGAGAGGAAAGGATTAATCCGAGGGCCACTGTCCTCATAGATTCAGGAGACTCAACCTGTGACAGCAAGGCAGAAACATCACAGTGCAGTGCTGTGATGAGCAAAGGAATTTCATTCATAAGGGCCAGAAACAGAGCAGGGAAGGAAAGGGCAAGGTCACACAAGGTCGTGCTTCCATCATCTATGCAAACACCCATAAATGTAGCTGAATAGACCGAAAGAAATTAGTTTCACAGGACCAAACATAACCACCACAATTATCACTTATTCTCCAAATAAACACCATAACAAGTTAATTATCTCACCTAACATGTCACAAGTATCCTTCATACAACTGAGAATGCAATAATGCCTTCCACAGAATATGAAAAATTTGAGCATTTTGTAAAAGTGTGAGTCAGAATGTCTTATGAAACTCAAGGCAAACTTTTTCATGTGAACCTCTGTAACAATAAAAAAGCAGGTTAGATATTTCCCAGATAAAATATAGTACAATACTAAAAGAACAAACCATGAGGTAAACTCAGCCTTCTTTAGGCTCAGTACATAAGCAAAATATAGATATTTTTGACAAAATGTAGTGCACAAATCCTCTAATCCATTTTGCAATAGAATCTGCCTTGCCAAGTGAAATTTCCTTACCCTTGCCTTAACTGTTTTCATTTCTGCTATTATTCTTTTGTTTTGAGCTGTGACCAGAATCATTCAGAAATTTTTTTTACAGCATAGAGCTTCTCTGGTCTGGATCTCCAAACCTTTCCAAACCCTGCCCACAAAGTTTATGAAGCACATAGTTCTGTACAATCACCTCAGTAACATCATCTATCTATCTATCTATCTATCTATCTATCTATCTATCTATCTATCTATCTATCTATCAGCTCTTCCATTCCTGAGACACAAGAAAGAACCAACACTTCACAACTCAAAGGAAGAGAGCTTTACTTTGGCTTATGGTTCAACAGGCTCAGCCCATGGTCAGTTGGGCCCAAGGCAGAACCGTCATGGTGAAAGGGTATATTTGAATAAAGACACTTTGTTCTTGGTGGCTGAGAAGCAGAGCAGAAAATCATTTCCAGAAAGGAAGGAGCAAGGGAACAGACATGAAGTCCAAGGTCATGCCTCTGTGACCTATGCAGTGTGCTTGGCAGTAGCAAAGCAAATCAAATAGACACAATCAAGCTTAAACAACACACTCTTAAATTTTGTGAAATAAATGAAGCTTTGACTTTGTAAAGGTGAAATTACATACTATATATGTTAGTCATAGTGATACATTCCTATAACATCAGTACTCTGAGAGACTGAGGCAAGAAAAGCCCAAGTTTCAGTCCAGTCTGGAGAACTTAGTGACTTAATAAGACCATGTGTCATGGTTAGGAGCTTTTGCAATGGGAACAATATAATACAGAACACATTTTATAATATTTTATAATTAATCACCCAAAGAATCATATGCAAGGACTGCAGGAAATCTGTCCACACACTAAAGACCAAAGAATCCAGCTGGGGCCAGGATCTTAATATCCTGCACCATGTCTCAAAATCCAAAGTGAAATTTGGATTTAGCCTAAGAAAGTAACTAATTCTAAAGACCTTGGGTTTATTTTGTAGTGTCTCAAAAAATTAACAAATTAAATTAAAACAACAACATGACATATATTGCTTCAGTGAGTTCTTTGGTAATTAATTTGGTTGTGGTGTGCTGGTGATTGAAGACAAGGCCTGACACTTGCTAAGCAGCCCCTGTACAACTGTGTAACACCTTTGATGAAGTTTAAGCATGGTATCCCTCATACAGAGAATGGTCTTTCTTAAGGCACTGATTGAGGCACATCAGCATCCCAGGCCATGTAGTTTTTTTTCCTGTAACATTTTAGGAAATCCTCCTGAGGGCTCCTTAGGAGAACAGAAACCTCTGTGTGTGTCTGCATTTATATTTATCTTGTGCCATGCATTCATATGTGTACAATGACTATGTTAACAATTATGTCCCTTAAATATATCTATTTTTAAATTCCTTGAAAGTTCAAATTAAACAATCTTCTGAAAGCATTATAATATTACTTGAGATACATAAATTTAAATTACTTTGCTAGATAAATGAATGGAGATTAATCCAAGACTAATTGTTTATTTAGGTTTATGAATTTAAAAGACAATTTTTACCTAGAATATTGGCATTACAGAATTCTGGCTATACACAAACTATGAACCTAAAGAAACATCCTAACAATCCAACACAGAGTCAGTTATACCCAAATTGAAACCTGAGGCACATTATCTACAAATATAATACATTTTAATTTTTATTTGTTAATATATCACATTGTAAGTGATTCATAAATAGCAATAATGTGAAGAAATAGAGTAAGATCTTAAGCTTTCTGCAAAACAGACATCTTCCTAAGAAGCATGTGGGAGAGTAATTACTGCTTTGCTTTAGTTAAAACTGCTTTGGTCAGTGAAGTGCTAAAGAAAGTGTGTGGACATTTTTGTTCTGGTAGTCTTTGTTTGGACTCTTGATATTCTGTTTGTTTTACTAAAGACTAAATGCTTTTGGTCTTTAGAAAACAAAATGTTAAATCTAGAAAAAAGATCAAGCTAGTGAAAGTGTTAGGATGCAGAAGTTTCCATCTGCTCCCTGTTGAAATGTGTGCCCTTCCTCAGAGTGATCAAGATTAAGCTGTGCTCCCAGAGGGGTTATGGAGTCTTTAGTGGTTTTGGTCAGCCTATTTCTTAGCAAAAATTGACCATCTCTGTATATAGAGAAAGATAGTCATTTAAATTCTTTCCCATTATATTGGTGAGAGTTCTCTAGAAGAACAGAATGAATAGAAAATATGTGCATATACTTATGCAAGGGGATTTGTTGGATAAGCTTGCAAGATTGCACCTAACCTACACACTTGTGAGTCAGAGGATCCAGGAGCTTCTCAGTCCAGGAACTTGGAAGTCTCACAGAGCTGGAAGGATGAAGGATGCAGGGCCAGTCCCAAGCTGATGGCCTAGTTGTTTCTAGAGAGTGGCTGCGCTGGTTCCCAAAAGCTGAAGAAGCTAGAGTCTAATGTCTAGTAGCAACAGAGGCACACTTCAAAGCAGAATGGACTTTCTAAATGTGGGTCAGCTTCTTCCTTTCTTTTCCATCATTCCAGGCTGCAAGCTTCTCATACGGTGTCACCTACTGGCAAGGTTGGTCTTCTCCCTTGAGTTTGTTGGCCTACATGCCAGCCATCTCTGGAAGCCCACAGACAGGTCTGGATATGTGCTTTGCTAATCTGATTGGCATCTCTTCATCCTTTCAAGTTAATATAATTAGCAGTCAAATCCAGGATATGAAGCTGGTTTCTTCCCCTATAGTTGGTAAGAGTGGATGGATAGAATTGTAGCAAGTTTTTGTTTACTTCCTTTGCGTACTTAGGTATACCGGTGGACACAAACCTTTATTTCACTGAAATGATTACATGCCTCCTGTGCAGAAAGAAATGGCAATACTCTTAAAGGCAGAAATATTTCATTAAACATATTTTAATGGGATTTATTTTGCATAATCTTCACAATATTGATTGAAATAAAAAGTACATCTTAGAAAACGGGAACTTAGATCCCACAAAGTGTCAGGCACTGTGCTAGGGGCTTGGATGTAGTAGCAGGCAGAGGAAAGTTCTTAATCTCATGGAGCTCACATTCCAGTTGAAAATAATATGCAATGTATTGTTATGTAATATAATCAGTAATGACAAATACGTAGAAGAACTGGCTAAGAAAAAATGTAGTAAAGGGTGGAAAGTAATGTAAAGGGTGCATTTTTACACTAACTGAGAAGGTAGTAATTATTATATAAAGATTAATGTAGAGGTTTTGAGTTTAGAATATGCTTCTGAGAACATTATAATCAAGGATAGACAAAGAGTCAATATGGAAATGTGCTTTAGCTCTTAAACATAAAGAAGGTGTGAGTAGTTGGGGTAACCTTTGAGAAGCTCAGAAGGACAGCATTAAAAAGTCAAACAGGTTAGCAAGACATCTTAGTGTATAGAGTCTTCATGACCATGGAATTCTGAGGTGAAAAGTTGTTTGAGAGTTTTGATGGAAGTAATATGTTCTGCTTCTTTCTTTCCTTCTTAATGTATTTAGTACAGGGTCTACAGGGTCTCACTACACAGATCAAACTCATAGTGATTCTGTTTTCAGCCTCCCAAGCACTGGGATTACCAGAGCACACCACCACACCCAGTCTCAATCACCCTCTCAGTGCACCCTAGGGGTGGGGCTGGCACAGCACTCCAGGTATTGAACCCTGGCCCCTGTGTCTGCCTACACAGGCACTTTAATCTGCTGAGCTATCTGGCTGGCCTTTGTTATGTTTCATTTTAACAAGATTTTTCTGGCTGTCCTTTTGACAATAAACTGCAGTCAGGAGAAACTGGAAACTGAAAAGCTAATGTAGCTCCAGTTTGCCAGATGAGGTAATTGGCTACTACTCCCATTGACCAGATTTCTGGCTGAGTAGCTCTTAGATATGTGGAAATCTGAAGCTTTCTGGAATATTTTATGCCTTAACAATGTTCTCTGACCAAAATGAAAGTCTTATTTAGCTCTACCCAAACCAACTACGAACTGGAAATTATTTCCAACATATCGTCTGTGACAAAGAACAGCATTACTATAGAGGCAAAAATTAAGTAATCTATTTTATTTCTAAGATTTAGCACGTACTTGACTCTTTTAATGAAATATTTGGAAGTAAGAGTATTTGCATTTAAATGTTTTATATTAAGGTGTGTTATAGCTATTTGGTTTTAAGATTGAATTTTATTCTTGTGGTGTGTGAGGGTTGGGGAAGAAGAGAACAAAGGATCTTAGATGAGTCACTTGGAGCTGTCAAATCTTTTCTCTGCAGGAGGCAGTGGTTCTTATGTGTGAAAGTCAGTTGTGTCCAGGAAACCAATACAGAAAGAAGGCTTTAACCTCCAAAGAAAATTTATATCTAATTTTGAATCTCTCATGGTAGCATTAAAAGAGAGAAATAAAAACAAGAGTGTAAAGGGGAGATTAGATAGCAGAACAGATTGTTTACTTGCTTTGCCTTGTGGATTTCCATTTTTTTTTTCTTTTATCTCTGCAGCCTTGAGTATTTATTTGCCCTGTTTCATTTGTCTTTTCCTGGATTTAAAATTGAGGTGATGAGATGGAATATTACCTCTGTGGTTCAGAACATCCATGAGTGACATGTGATAGCTCCTGGGAAACTAGAGATGAACTTCTACAGGCTTTTGAAATGCTTTACATTTGAGAATAAAACTCAGCTGCAGTTTAAACAGCATACTGGCTCTGAGTGTTCATCTTCCGTGTTATTTGTTAGGATATTTCAGTTTCATGTAACAGAACTCCCAACTCAAAGTGGCCTAGCCATTAAAAATGTTATTATCTAATATCTGTGGAAAAGGAGGGCAGAATTCTGATTCTGAGGAGCACTAATAAAAGGTGCAATGCAATGGTAGATCGAGGCCCTTTCCCCTTTGCTGTGCTCTGTATCACTGCTTACTAAGCCTGTTGTCTTGTAGCTTCAGGATGGCTGTTGGTTTTATCAGAGTGACATCAATTTTTGCTTCCAGTAGAAAAATTATATGGACCTTTCTTTCTGAAACAGAAAATATTCCTTTTTTTTTTAAGTAAATCAGGAAAATATTTGCAGATCCATCTCTAGACCAGAAAATGCTATTGTTTGACAGGCTTAAATGTATCAATACCTGTTTTGCAAATCAAGTGCACTCTGACTCCTGGAAGAAAGCAGTATTCTACAGTGGGGAGAGGCAATGGTTAGCTGCATACTGTATATAAAAAATCGTCCAAAGAATGGAATTTTCCCCCACATATTTTTATTCTTTCCCTTAACATTAAGTATCAGATATGTATTTCCACCAATAAGAATGAAAAGAAGAAAAAAAAGGAAAAGCATTCTGATGATTCTTTCTTCCTTCTTAAACTATTTTGAAACTTTCTATTTAAAGCACTTGAGAGTCCTAGCCCAGGTCCGGTGAGTGTGTGGAGAGCTTCCTGCTA
>NW_004524763.1:1914924-1927838 GCF_000260255.1 Octodon degus | reverse complement strand
AGGTCAATAATTTCTGACATTGCCAGTTAAACAGAAGACCCAATGCTATTATGGGCTACTGGACTCTTTTAGAATATTTTGCTGAGTTTACTCACTTATAATATTTAACAACGGCACTTAAAACAATTGGGGTATAACTATGAATGTCCATTTTGTATCTTTGTATTCAAAGTGGTTGGGATAGATATATAGTTGCATTCTCTTAATGAATAGAATGATTTTTTCTAATGGTGTTTGTACGTAGGATCACAAGTCTGCATCTTGTACAGCAATTAACCACTAAGAAGAATATATGCAGTGTATTATTTATTGAAACTGTACTTTCGATTTGATTTGAAACTGTCTCATTGATATATGTTTATCAATAAAACTTTGAAAAGAAAAGAAAAAAAATAAAGCACTTGAGAATAGTAATTTTAAAAGGAAAATGACTCTCCTACCACTGTCGAACATGTAAGAGTTAAGGTCATTGAATACCTGTGACGTGATCACAATAATTCAACCATTCTATTTCCAATGTCTTAATTCCATACTTAAGAAACACATAATTTTCAGCATCTACATTAAGTATACCTGCAAGTATAAATATTAGTAAGAAATATTATACCAAAAAGTGAGATACTTTTTTGTTTGGAATGATAAATCTTTTTTTTTTGTTAAAATAACTTGAATAAATGAAGACCCAGCCAAACAACCAACAACAAATCTATGATAAAACCCTGCTTTGCTGCAATATACATTTGAAAAATGTTCTAGTTTTCTATTAGTGTACCACAAGTGACTGCAAAATTCAGGAATGCAAACAATTCCAATGTGTTACTTTATAGTTTTTGTAGGTCAGAAGTGTGAACATAATATAGCTGAGTTTAGTATTTAGGTTTTCACAGGGCTATAATCAAGCCTACAGGGAAGGTTAACTTGCCCTGTCATTCTGATCTGAGAATCAGTCTCTTTTTTTCAAACTCATTGACAGAATTCAGTGTCTGGTAGTTATAGATCTGTCCCCTCTTTCCTACGAAATGTTGAGTACAGACAAGTCTTGTCTCCCAGGGGCCACCACTAGTCTTTGCATATTAGTTTTCCCGAGTGGCATGATTTCTTTTTCTGACTTTCAGTCTCTGACTTACTCTCTCTAACCCTGAGGCTCTGCTACAAGGATTCATGTGATTAGGTTGCATCAACTGCACACCCTCTCTATCTTAAAGCTAATACATTGTGGACTCTAAGTTGGCACTTAAAGTTCCTTTATTGTTGACACCTAGAATTAAATAACTAGAAAAATGGATATTCATCAGGAAGCTTCCATGACATGAAGGCTAGGGTGACAGAAAATGTGCTCTATTTCTCAACAAAAGATCCAAAAGTAAATGCATCCACTCATATGTGTCAGAAGTTAGATACCTCAAAAGGACCATACATCTCTCTCCTATGTCTCTTCCTCCTGTCTTTTCTAACTAGGTGAATACAAATGGGCTTTCTCAGAAAAAAGCAAACAACACGAAACAAATAAATGCCTCTTTTTTCTCGATTCACAGGATAAGAAGAAAATTAATAAATGCATAAATAATATTATCTCTGAAGAAAATTAGGAATAATACAATTGAGAGACATGACTAGAAAATCAAACCAACAAATCAGAGCAAGTGGCCAGAAGAGAGATGAGTTTGTGAGATAATTTTTTACAGGAGGAATAATTATAAGAGGATAATGGGATGGAAAAACATGGTATGGATGACAGAGTTGAAAGTAACAATAATGACACATTTATGGCCAAGAATTTGTAGCTGCTTTGAACATTGCATTTTGCTTCTTTTCTCAGAACCATTTCCTGTGGTGAAGAAAGGCTGACGGCAACACATTCTTGTGTTAAATCTTGATCTTGTTAGCACTATTTCTCAACTCTCACTCCACTATGGACTGGCTTCTTCTTCAAGGAGCCAGGCAAAGCAGATAATATTACACACAATAAAAACAGATGAATTAAAAAGCATAACTACAAACAAAAGAAATAAAAAAAAGCCCAAGATTTTCTTAGAGAAGCTATTTGGATCTGAGCATAGGAATGTGTATAACTCACTGTGGTTTTCTCTTTTCTCTTTCAATAAGAATGAACTTAAAGACAACTTCATAAATTTACTTCGCCTAGAGCACTGTCAAATAAAGAAATGCTGTGTATGGGAAACAATTGGTTATTAGCTACTAAATCTGAAATGAACAAAGTGAATGACAGAAGTTTAGCTAAGCTGACACATTCAGTAGCAGCTGTGTGTATGCACTGTGTGTATTATGCACAAAATACAGATTAGATAGATAAATAGATAGATAGATAGATAGATAGATAGATAGATAGATAGATAGATAGATAGATAGACAGATAGACAGATAGACAGATAGACAGATAGATAGACAGATAGATATCTGGGTGTTTGCATGGGAGTGTCTGTGCCTGTAATATGTAATGTATGATCTCTTCTAAATAGGTATCCTGTAAGCAGACCATCTGTATTTCTTCTTTAATAAATTGTGAATGGTTGTTAGTTTAATAAAGAAGGTATATATAAAATCCCTAATACAACAGACTGCATTTTGTTTTCTGATTCTTTGATGTTCCAGAGAGCTTAGTTTCTTAGTTCCACAAAAGAAGGGCTAGACAAGGATCGAAAATTCCTATGACACTAGCTGTCAGTAGCTGACAAAGTGAACATATATGCCTGACTGCTCTTAATGTCCTCTATAAAGATTAACTTTTCTCTTCAATGAGACTTTGTTGGCTATGAGGTGCTGCTGTCAATGTATTTGTATTTTCTTTTGGTAGTTTGCAAGAGGGCTACAAAGAGGCAAGAAAGATAAAATCAGTCTCTCTCTCTCTCTCTCTCTCTCTCTCTCTCTCTCTCTCTCTCTCTCTCCCCCATCCATCCTTTCTATGAAGCATTAGTGTATAGCAAAAGAAAGATTCAGAATCCAACTTAATTAGGATTCTGATGCTCATTATACATAGGTGACTATCTGATCGTCTTCTGTAAGACATCTCCAATAAGAATGAAAGAGAGTAGCTCTGACAGTGGCAACAGATATCTGAGAAGTGCTGATAGCAGCTGCAAAGATAACAAAGGATATCAAGATTGTTGATCAACTCTAATCCAAGGAGAGGCAGTCCTCAACACTGGCCTCCTGAGACATATGCCACCTATTTATCCTTGCATTCTTAACATGACTATGAATTATTATTTATGGGTTACATCATTTTCCTCCAGTTCTTGGAAAAGGAGCTTGTATTTTAATTTTTTTTTGGTGGAACTGGGGATTGAACTCAAGCCCTTGAGCTTGCCAGGGAAGAGCTTATTCCACTGAGCCATCTCCCTGGCCCCCTGTATTTTAATTTTTCATGTCTATGGGTTTGAGTATTTCTTACTAAACTATCAGAAATCAATACCATTCTGAATTTGAACATATGTAGAATAGATAGTGATATTTTACTGTTGTCATATGGCATTCAGTAGTCCTGTGAGTCTTTGGTTCAGTAAAATGGGCCATATTATGTTGTAAATTATAGGTGTAAATAAGTGGGAGGCAATTTTTGTCAAACTGATGTTTTTTTCTGTTACTTGAACTTTTCTCCAATCTTGGTTATGTCTCAACTCTAATGCAGACTGACATGGATGGCATGGTTTGAAAAGGTCACAGCCACACCAAAGTCTATATAAATGTCTTTATTCTAGCATGTCTCTACCATACAGCTGCTGTTATATTTTTCTAGGAGAGTATATTAGGATGGCTAAGATCAATCTTCCAAGGTATGGATGGTTGTTCTTATTACAAATATCTCCTTGGGTAAGTAAAATGACTCAATGGATGACAAAATACGCCAAGGCATAAGAGAGGTTATGATTATTTATAACTTGCTTAAAAGTAATTTAAATTCAAAAACTTTATTTATATTTATAATAATAATATCATTACTATCACCCTTATTCTAAAATGAATGATTGTGAAGCAGGTTAGTCCAGATTGATGGGTCAAAATGATTATTTCATTGCATCTGGAATGCTAGAATAAATAAAGAATTTATTAAATGAGGTGGGATATTTTATTCAAATGCTTCTATTATCATGATTAACATGATACCTAAGTAGTGAAACTAAAGCTAAATAAATTAATTCAGTGAAATATGAGGCTAAATTTTACCTTCATGGAGTAATTTCATTAATACTGTCTGTTACTTTAAAGAGAAAAAATAGACTGAAAGCAATCAAAATAGCAGGGCAGACAGTGGAATTTATCACTTTAAGGAAACTATGTTACTGGACACAGTAGGGATCCTGTTATTGGTCCATAATATACTAAAAAAATTAAGGCTTCCTGAATGAAATTACTCTTGTTCTGTCTTTTTTCACTGCTGGAATCACATTGTTTACACACACACACACACACACACACACACACACACACACACACTTTATGTTTTATTTTCTCTAAGAAAGAAATAATCTTTTTTTTTAATCAAAGCTATTCAACCTGTTTATGCTTCAATACTATTGTCTTCTATAGGGGCCTTTATTTATTGAACAAGTCCTTAAATTACATACACTTATATTTCTTTAACTTATCACTTTGAACAATTTTTCTTTTTGCCTGAATCTTCACTTAGGGCTAATAAGCATCCAGGTCTCCTCCCAGAAATAGCAAACAATATTTGCTGAATATTGTTATCTTCAAACTATTCACTACTCTTTTTGCATTTTTTCCAGAAATCTTTAAAAGTTTTTTATTGTATTTTTAATTCTTCTATTTTTAAAGAGTTAAAATAGTATTAAAACAAAATATTACAAGTGACACAGAATTTCACTTAACAAAGAAATATGAATTTCACAGTATTTGTTGTAAAACCTAGTGTTGTCTTCCAATAAGTTATTCATATTACCAGATATATGCATGTAAAATTGGAAGAAGAAAGAAAAAAAGAGAGAAATGCATAGGAAATTAAGATGAGAAAAAGTATCAATGAAAAAAGGAGACAATATAAATTAAGTGTTATCTGTTCCTTTCCATAGACCAGCAGAATTGCACAGTACAGTTGTCCAAACCATCCTGCTTACGCACATAGATTCTTCTTTCCTCCACTCCACTCCTGTCCTTTTCCTGAACTCAGTAACTTTCCTTTTGAATAGGTTCATTCTCTTTTCCCAGTATCAATTGTGCCATGTTTAATAAATGGTGCTAGAAAAACTGGCTTCCACATGCCAAAGGTTAAACCTAGACCTATGTCTATCACCATACACAAAACTAAAGTCAAAATGGATCAAAGACTTAAATATTAAAACAGAAATATTAAATCTTTTGGAAGAAAATGTAGGTAGGAATCTTAAAGACATCAGAGCAGGTAGAGAGTTCATGAACAAAAACCAAACTGCAAGGGAAATACTTCAAAGAATCAACCAGTACCTCATTTTTTTTTAAAGTTTCTGCCCTTCAAAGCAAATCTCTAACAGAGTAAAAAGAAAATCCACAAACTGGGAAAAATTTTGGCTGACTGTCCCTCCAACAAAAGTCTTCTATTTAGAACATATAAAGAATTTTTTTTAAATGAGGCCTCCAAAATTCAAAGACCCAATCCAAAAATGGGCATCTGAGATGAATATACATGTCTCAGAAGAAGAAATACAAATGGTAAATAAATAAATATATGAAAAAACATTCAATATCGTTGGTCCTTCAAGAAATACAAGGTAAAACAAAACTGAGATTCTATCTCATTCTGGAAAAAAATGGCTAATGAAAAGAAGTCAGCCAATAACAAATGCTGGAGGAGCTGTGGAGAAAAAGGAACTCTTCTCCACTGTTAGTGGGAATGCATACTGGTACTCCCACTATGGAAATTAGTGCAGAGATTCTTTATAAAGCTAGTATTGGCAACCTCATTCAAACCAGCTATTCCTCTCCTGGGTATTTTTCCAGAAGAACTAAAAACCTCATACCACAGCAATATGTATGCATCCATGTTTACAGCAACACAACTTGTCATAGCTAAATCCTGGAAACAACCCTGATGCCTATCAACTGAAGAATGGATAAAGAAGATGTGGTATTTTTACACAATGGGATATCATTAAGCTATAAAACGAGATAAATTTACTTCAGTCAGTAAACGGATGCAACTTGGAGAAAACACTCAAGTGAAATAAATCAGACCGACATGTACAAACATCTCATTGTCTCCTTAGTATGGGAACCTGAAAGATAAAAAGGAGTCTGAAAATATCTTAGTATTTAGTGTAACTGAGATGACTTCAGTTTAAAATTATTTCTTTCAAATATCACTACATTTTAATTATTTTTTTTTACCTTTCAATCTGATACAAAAGTCTACTTTTCTGAGATATTTCCCTGTCAATGTCTACCAATTGTTTCAGAGTTTTGAATTCAGCATTTTTCACCATTCACTTTGTGGTCAGTGCATTTCCTCTCTCCTCCAGGTACTTCAGAGAATATCTGAGCCCCTGGCTTGGCTTTGCTTCACTGCATTTTGTACTCATTTTCTCAGTGACCATATTAATTTCCTCAATCACAAATTAATTTACTATTCATTAGATCCCTAGATTATTTCCCTCTCATCTAATTCATCAGTGGATTGCTGACCTTCATTGTAGATAAGATTCAGTTGTTACCATCACAATTTCATAAATCTAGAATTTACATAGATTAAAACAATCTGAAGTTCAGTTTTTTATCTTTTAAGACATTGCCAAACATCTCGTTAACATTCCCAAGTTATTAATTTGAAATGTTAATGATAAAATTTGTGTTTTTTTTCTGTAATTTTATACAGCTACTCAGATATCCTGACTTTGGATTACTTTTCCTCAGTATATGTTTGTCTTTCTCTTTTTATAGCCAATGTGTGAATTCTAGTTTCTGTTACTTTCAATTACCTGTCCTAACAATTTACTTATTGCTTTTCTTTATTCAGTCTGTCCCATACAAAACTGATACATATTAATATCTTCTACTTACTTACCATTAAATGGTAGGAGAAATAGTTCCTTCCTGTACTGCCAGGAAGACGTTATGCTTTCTATGCTTTATGACCAACTAAACAAAATTTTCATCATTTACTTGTTATTATCATCAAAGTCACTGATATTATATCAGAAAGCAAAACTTCACTACTAAAGTATGCACTTTATGAGTATATGTTCATGTACTTGTCAACAACTTTGTAAGTTTTTTTACTTGCATTTGTACTTGCATTTGCTAAATGATGGAATGACAGTTTAAAAAGTTAATCCTTGACAACACTCTGGCAGCCACAAAAATGTGGCCTTCACAATGAGAAATATAATTATTGATGTCTTTGTTGGTGGGTTCTAGAATCCGACAGTGTATGGGCAGTGAAGTCACAGCTGTCACACACCAGCCCCAGCCAGTGGCTGAATGAGCAGGAATACTAATTCACACCCTTTCCTGAGCAGCACAAGACTCATGGGAACGACTTGGTTCAGAAATTCCTACCACCTTTGCTAAGGTTTTCCGAGCTACACTGAAGTCTAAGACTGTCTTTCCTTCTTTCTGCCCTTCACTAGGGTTAAACTTAAATCTGGGTCACATAACTTCCCCAATCTGGTTCTCCTCCTTCCCACTTGGCCTCACAGTCATTTTTTTGCAATGAATCCATTTGTTGTCTAATTCTCTCTTGTTATGTGCCTCTTAAAGCCTTAGATTACCTTATTCACATTGCTCCTTATAGGCTCAGCTGAAATTTACACTCAAGCACATCTGTCCACAAAAACGTTATACTTAACCAATGAGATGTTTTTCGTGCACATTTCTAAACTTCGAAGTCAGTTTTAGCCAAACAGTCCTTAAGATGTGCCCATTACCCATTTGCATTCTGTTGTCTTTCATTTTGAATTCTTTCTTCTCTCTCCCTTAACACTGAGTACACTCCTCAAGGTCTATCTCAGATCACAAATACTGACTATTTTTGAAGCTTTAACAAAAAAAAAAAAAAAAAACTGGGCACTAGCACTCTCCCTTAATTGTATCTCTATCTCAGCTTTCCTGATAGTTTCAGCATGATTTTACTACGTTGTGTACAATGGTGCCACATGTAATTCTGCTGCATCCTCACTTCTGCCATTGACTACCTGTGTGACTGTAATGATGAGACATTGCCACGGTCCACTGTGTTCTGTCTCACGGTAAGCATATGCATGTAATAGAAATAGCTTCAAAACCGGTAAAATAGTCTTCCTTGTTCTGCCTGGGATATTATGAGAATGGAAAAGGTAAATATCTGTGTATTTTAGAATTTATAACAAGGTAATAGCTTATACTGGTTGATTACTACTTCTCTAGCACTAAATGAAGTAATTTTCTTGATAATTCTCGTGAATTATAAGATTGTAAGAAGGATTCTCTCTCTCTTTCTCTCTCTTTTTCTCTCTCTCTTTCTCTCTCTCTTTTCTCCTTTCTCTGTATCTTTCTGGGAAAAGAAGCAGTGCCATAAAAATTAATTTATTTTTATATTCAGATGAAGGCATTGTGAAGAGCATAAGGTTTTTCTTGAAATATAGTTAAAATGTAGACCGATTAATCTACAAGTGATTTATATTCTAAACATATAGAATATCTCTATATTCTACAACTATGAAAAAAACCCAGAAATGCCTAGAATTTATCTGTGTCTTAGTATAGTGTAGGACCTATGAGCTACACTTCTCAAAAACTAAATAAGTAGAAAGAGAAACTCAATTTTGAAGAAGTTTTTAGATCTAAATGACAATAAAGACATTAGTGAAAATAAAGACATTACAAGAATGTAACCAGTAGTTCTCCCCAACACTTAATTTACACTTAGAAAATAAAATTGAAGCATTAAAAGTGACTCAAATGCCATACCTCCAAATTGCATTGTGTATCCTTGTTTTGATCCTGATTCAAACAAGTGATTTAAATAAAAATAATATATGAAACAACTGGAAAATTAGATAGTCAATGAATCATTTATGTTGCTAAAGAGCTCACACATTTTCAGGTAATCACTGGCTTTAAGGTTTTATTTTTATTTTTTGAAGAGATATTCTAATTGACCTTTCTCAATTCTCCTACAGAGATGAGGCCTTGTGGCATAGTTGCAAGCGCTTATCCACATGTGTCTGATTGACTAGTCATAATACAATATTATTTACTGAAAATGGGAATTGGAACAGGTAGGAGATTCATGGTACACCTACTCTTTCAGTTTTACCATATATTATTCCTTGAATAAAGGGGAAAATTACTGCCATAAAGATGTTTCAACAAATAAAAGACTGTAATAGTGATACCAGGTGATTTTATAAAATATGCTTATTAAGAGGGAGTCAATGTATTAAAATAGAAAATGTAGCTCAATGTGAAGACTTTGGTTTCAATTCCCAGTCTTACAAAAAAAGAAATGAAAAAAATATTATCAAAAGAAGAAAAGAAAGGGTGTTAGGGGCATGATGCCAGACCACAGCAATCAACCTTCTGAGCCTATAGGGTCTCACGTGATAGTGGCCAAGACAGCCCTTTCCTACAAAGAACCCAGATTTATATCAAGCACTCTTCCTGTCTCATCTTATGTTTCAGAGTCACACTAGGCAGTGTCTGTTGAAACATGATCCCATGTTCAGAGGCATGGAGCAGAGCCTGTTCATCATTACCTCTCTTAACCAGCATAGTTGCTAACACTTAACAGATCCTTAGTGATTATCGCTTCTAAAAATGAATAAATTAATTCAGTGAATTTGGCCTTATACATCATTCATTATCTTATTTTTATTATTAATTGTAAGTTAGCATTTACCTAAAGTATTGGAAGATTTTAAATCCTATTGAATTCAATAGTCATTTGATCAGCTTTATATTTGAGACCACTACCTTCTGCATAAGAGGCACATAGTTTCACTCCATCTCTACTTGGAGGCTGCAGTAGAGCTCACACTTCATGGCATGGCGTAGTGGAAAGGGCTGTGAACTTAAATCAGAGCTCAAGATCTTCTTTCACACCTCTAACTATTTGCACATGGCCAACAGTCAGATGCTTCCCTGTCACTCACATCCTGGCCATCCTCTTTCTCTTGCTGTGAGTGATCTCTTCTTCGTGTTGGCTTGGCTGACCCTTGCTTTTCGTTGAGGACTCAGCTCACTTTGGGAAGCCTTCCTTAACCATCTATGGTCTGGCTGAGTTACTGTCTCTTCCTCATAGGAATACAGATGTGTCTCCACTATACAGTTTATCATGCTGCAACATCCCTATCTGATCATTTGTTTCGCTCCAACCCTTTTCTACAGTTTGGCTATATTTTGTTCTAGCTGAAACTCGCGTTGAGACTTGATCCCCAAGATAACACTATTGAAAGATGGTGGTGGTTGGAGGTGTTTATGTCTATGAAGGATCCATCTTGATGAAGGGCTTAGTGTTTTTCTTGTGGAAATGGATTAACAATTAAAGAAACTGGCCCCCTTCTCTCTGTTCAGCAGTACATTGAAGGTATATGAACCCCTCAGCAGAAGCCCAGGAGATAACAGCATCATGCTATGCTCTTGGACTTTGAGAACTGTGAAGCAAATGCAGTAGTTTTCTATGTACATTTTTCAGCTTCAAGTACTCTGTCATAGCAACAGAAAACTAACTGAGATACCCTAGTTGCTACTCTTACTCCATTTTATCCCACAAACATGCACACAAATGCACACACGCACACACACACACACACAATAACAAAGAGTAGAGATGATGCCTCAAGTTTTGCATCTCTGTACCTGAATGGTAGCCAATACACATCGGATGTTTGGTAATCTTTCAGGCTCTTGACAATTGTTCAAATTAAGTACAACAATTGCAGGAAGTTTTCATGAAATTTATTTTCCACTTAAGTAGGAAAGTTTTCTTTTTCATGAGATAAAAGTTCAGAATGACGAGTCTCCTACTGGTAATGAAAGAGTCTGGTTCACATCCAGTTTGACATCATAATTACCAGGTGTGATTTAAGGAGCCCTAGAAGGAGCCATCTATCCTATTTGAAAACAGCATGCGGCTTGTGACATGGTGCCTCACAGAACTGCACTTAGTCACTGCTATGGGTGAAAAAGATGTAGGTTGTTGTTAAAAAAAAAAGTTAACTTTTAGAAAAAACCTATTAGGTATTTCCCAGGAAACATGTTTTTTAAGGAATGAACAGAGGTCAGATAATTTGGAGAGAAAATATG
Source organism: Octodon degus (assembly GCF_000260255.1). Taxonomy (NCBI): domain Eukaryota; kingdom Metazoa; phylum Chordata; class Mammalia; order Rodentia; family Octodontidae; genus Octodon; species Octodon degus. Next base: position 1,916,603 of record NW_004524763.1, on the reverse strand, counting down.
AATTTGAAGTAGTGGAAAGTGGTACCTTGATAACCAAAAATTATTATGAAGACCCAGCACAAAGAAAGGATTCCTGGAGTATTACAGGTATGAAATATAAAATTACCCATCTCCCCAGCACCAACCTTGACTAGAACTGAAAAAACTATACTAACTTGAGATTCAAAATACATCACTATACAATTTCTCAAAATTCCATTAGCTACTTGCCTATAATTTTCTGGGCTTTACTATTTCTATATATAACCTCCATTATTGCTTTGTATATAAATCATTTCACTTAAAAATGTCTTCTATTACCTGAGTTTCAAAAAATTATATTTCTGATTTGTAGTTTAATGTGATTTTTTTCTAATACAAATTAAGATGATAACACAGCTACTGAAATAATTACATTCAACTGGATATCCCAAGTTGAAAACTCATGTTTGATACTTAAGAAATTATCTTCTGAAATTAGATTGACCAGGGCTCAATTAATGACTAGAAAACTTATTTGCAATATGTACTTGGCAAAACCTATTTAAATTATCTCAGCTTCAATTACTTATCAGTAAAACAGAACCAATAACTGTGCCTGTATTGTATAGTTCTAAAAATTAAACACAAAGATTCTTGTAAAAAATTTAATATATTATCTTGAGAAAGTTCACCGAGAATTTGTTATATTCTCAAGATACTCAGTAAAGGTTAGCACTTATTAATACATTAAGTATCAATAATGATATCTCAAATATTACACTGGCTTAGTCCCAGCCCAAGAAAACAAATTTGGATGAAATATGTATTATTTTCATTGAAAAAATTATCTAATTTTTTCTTGAAAATCAAAATAGCAAATTGCTATCTTCATTTTATTAAACTACATTCTTATTAAAATAGAAATAAACTACTTGTGCTTTCCCAATAATGTAATTGAATATATTTTTAATTATTATATATAATATATTGCATATATTACATTTATAATTAAGACTTTTTTTTGTAAGCATTATATGATTAAATGTTTAAAGAATTGTTTAGTGTAAATAGGCTAACTAAACTATTGAAAGAAACAAAATAGAAAATTAGAATGATACCAGGCAAGGACTGGAGAGCTAACTCGGCAGTCTAAGCACCTACCTGGCAAGCACAAGGATCTGGGTTCCGTCCCTGGTTCCGCATGCTGTGATGGCTCAAGAATGTTGGGCATGCTAGTGCATGCCTGTAATCCCAGTGCTGGGAAGGCTGGGACAGGAGGATCACTACAAATCTGATCTCTGTAGTGAGACCCTGTACCAAATAAATAAGTAAATATTTCTTTAAAAAAATAATGATACTATACATTTAGTAAAACTATGTCAGGCAAGGATATAACAGCAGCACAGTGCCTGCCTGGCTAAAGCAAGGTCCTGCCTTTTATTCCTAGTACAAAAAGAATTGCAAGCTTAGGCAGACACAGGGGCTGCGAGTTCAATCGTTAGACCTCCTGCGCTGGCCCTGACCCCGGGGCATGCTGAGATAGCAATTCAGACTGGGTGTGGTGGCACACAACTGTAATCCCAGCTCTTGGGATGATGTAAAAGAGCAGGATCACTATGAGTCCAATCTACACAGTGAGACACTGACACCGTGTACATCCTGTCCTAAATACAAAAAAGAATTTTAAAATCCTTTAAAATCAAGCAGAACCTGGTCTA
>NW_004524763.1:1894704-1914756 GCF_000260255.1 Octodon degus | reverse complement strand
TTATACATGTAAATGTGAAATTTCAAAAAGCAAAGAAGGAAGAGTAGTCTTATTCTGTAAATATTTTCCTAAGCACAAAAGGAAATAATGTCGAGGATTGCCAAGAAGGCTGGGTACCAAAAGGATATCTTAATTTGCTATTAGTGATTTTTGAAATGTGTCGTGTTGAAATTTTATAGTCTCAATTTTGTTACTTGCATGAGTTTATCTGTTATCATTGTGTTGCAGAACATAACTCCCAGAACATCACCTGCTATCAGAGTTGAGCAAATAAAGCTACTATTCTAATGCTTAAAACTCTGTTAAATCATAGTTAGTATCAGTGGTCCCAAATTGTGCATTTCATTATTTTCTGAGTTTGATTTATTGAGCTCAACTTCAGCAGGTCACACCACTAAACTTCACTCAGGATTTCAATTTTGAAACTTATGGATTATGGTTTTTTTTTCACCTATGCATAAAATAGCGAGCCTGTCATTTTAACTGTTTATCCCTGAGGGTACCTTTGTCCCTCAGCAAATATTATTTAGAGATAAGAATGATATTTTCCAAATATCTCTCTTTAGAGTATATACAGATTGGCTATTTGGATAAATGTGAGGGCTGATTTCCTTTATATCGTCTTTTTATACCTCGAGGTAAAAAAGTAAATTGAGTTCAGCCATTTTTTCCTTCAACAATCATCTTTTGCAACTTCCTTAACTTGTATATAGTGTCTTTTGTTTTGTTTTCATTTCTTCCTTCACTACTTCATTATTTACTTACTTCGTTGTTTTTCTGAATTACTTCTGTTTGCATATTTTCAAAGTCAAATTTCTCCCCAGCAGAAGATAGACCCTTTTTACATTATTAGCATTTTCAACATTGTTTTGAGCCTGTGCTATTTAAGCTTCATGGCTATGGAGGAAATCTAATAAAAATAAAGTTTCAGCAATTTCTGGACATAACCATTTCCCTGTGAAGCAATAAATGACACTGCTGCAATTAGGGAAGCGTCTAGGGATAATAGTAGGCTTGCATGAAGTCTCTACCTTATTTTCCAAGGATTTTCTTAGTGTGACTAAACTTGATAATCTATTTGAGCAATCTTATCAAATACCAATAGATTGAATATTCCATTGGGTTATATTTCAAAAAATACTTCAACCAAAAGTTTCACTCAGATATACTTAAAACAGCAAGTGCAATATTACTTTACACAAAATAACTTTAGAAAATCTACTTTTATCAAAGTTAAAACATCTTTGTTCTAAGTGTAGTTCATATTCTTTAAAGTACAATACATTACAAAAGTGTCCTACCAAATGATAATACTAATATTTAGATGTGTAATTCAAAAATGAAGAATTATATATTCAGAATGCTAGCATCAACAGAACAGGAAAATCAGTGAGCAGGTTCTCAGGACAGTTTAGAAATGAAAAACAGTAAATGTATAAATGGAAGGTGCGAAGTTCACTTCTTGCTACACGTTACCTGTGCTTATATTCACAATGGGATCCTGGGCTGATACAACACTAGTGTAAGAATGCTATGATTGAGAAATCAAATAACAACAGAAGATGGTGAGGCAGCAAGGGATAAAGCACTTTCTCCATTGCCCATAAGCATGTACACTAGTACAACCACTATGGAAATCAGTACAGAAATTCTTCAAAATCTAAAACTAAGAATTTCACTCACTCAATCCAGCTATTCCCCATCTAAGTATCTTTCTGAATGAGCTAATAACATTATTACAGTGACACATGCATACCCATGTTTATGACAGTGTAATTCCTAATAACTAAGTCTTTGAAGTGGCCCAAATGTCCATCAACAGATACATGGATAAACAAAATGTATGTGTACACAATGGGCCACTACTCTGTCACAGAAAAGGATAAACAAGTCATCTGTAGGAAAATCGGTGCACCAGGAGACCACAATGGTAAGTGAAATACATCAGACACGCAAGCTTAAGTATTGCATAGCTTTCTTATACAAGAAACTCAAAATATTAATGAATATCAAATAAAAATAGATAATAGGGAATAGGGGAAATAGCTTTTGCAAAAGGGAAATGGACTATGAAACAGAGGGAGAAAGGGGAAGGGGATGGAAAATGAAATTAATGTGTACCATCTACATGTGCTGGTTCCCCACAGGAAATATAATCATTTCATACAGCAAACATGTGCTAATATAAAATAAAAGCTGGAAAATGGTTGAACAATAAACTTTCCCTGGATATGATCAAAGACATTGGTGGAAGGTAAGAATAAAAGGGAAATATTTTTACTCTTTGGGCTGAGCAAAAAATAACTCATTCCAGAGTAATTTAAATAACTCTTCAACCGTCTCAGCAAAGATAAAGTGAAGAAACAAAATATGGTGGCTGCAGAATTGAACAGGAAAGGGAAAATTATAGAAAATTGGCAACTACCCTTGGCACAGATATAAAGAATATACATTATAGAACAAACATTTTCATGTGTTAGCAGTCTGTAGAGAAGAAACAAATTAATAAAAATAGCAGATTGAGCTTTAGCGCTAGAGTTGATAACAAACTTGAACTTAGTGTCTGACTTGTGGGCGACTTCACATTAATAAGGCAAAGACAAGCCTATCATGGCTGAAGTAGGAAGTGCATGTTGGATGACTGATGAGAAGAAAAGATGCTTGCTTAGCTTACACATAGTTTTGAATGGTATCGGAATTATTCGTTTTTACATTTTAAGATGACAGGAAGAAGAAAGTTTTTAAAAAATGGCATAATTTCTAAGATTTTTTTAAAAATATTTTTTAGGGATGGCGAGATAGCTCAGCAGACTAAGCCCCTGCTTAGGCAAGTGCAGAGACTGGGGTTCGATCTCCGGTTCCACACGCCATACAGGCCCCTCCCTCAGGCACGCTGAGCCTGTGACAGAGTTCCAGCGTGGTGGAGCATGCCTGTGAGCCCAACACTGGGAAGACTGAAAACAGGAGGATCACTATGAGTCTGAGCTGCGTAGTGAGACCCTGTGAGGAAAAAAAAAAGTTTTTTTTAAAAAAAAGAAAGAAAAAGTCTTTTTAAAAAACTTATTGGAGGGGACCAGGGAGATTGCTCAGTAGAATAAGTGCTTCCCTGGCAAGCGCAAGGGCCTGAGTTCAATTCTGAGTTCCGCAAAAATAAATAAATAAATAAATCTTATTTGATAAAGGGTCTCTCTATGCAGTTCAGACTCATAGAGATCCTCCTGTCTCAGCCTCCTCAGAGCTGGAATTACAGGCATGCTAAAATGAATAAAATAATAATTTAAAAGAAAACATAAGAAAAGACACAGAGATTCCATAAATAAAATGACAGAAACTCAATAATGGTTGCTACATGGAACGTTGTATTGTTTTCCTAGTGTATGAAAGTACGAGTTATATAGAGAAATATAGTGGTCATTGGATAACAAGAGAGTGGTAGTCCAATTATGTTGGCAAAAAGAAGTCGGTAGAATTTGGATTTGATGGTGTGGATAGCTATCTTGTGTAACATTGTCACACAATAACTATGTGAGAGGTATATTGACATTGGCTAACATGAACCTGCAGTGGGAAAGATCCACATAGTTTTCTGTTTTATCTTTGGCCAATAAAAGATAATAAAATAGACCAGGAAACAATCCAAGTTCAGAATGGTGGCTTTTGAATCAAACCAGGAGATGCTCGGAAGAGAAGAGATCTGGCATGGAAGTAACTGTTCATGACCAAAAGTTAGTACTCAGATAATCTCTAGAACCAGTCTTATGTCTTCTTTCAAAATAAGATCAAGCAACGGCTCGGCAGAACACATTATAATGAAAGATGCCTGATGTTGTTTTAGAAAGATGAAGCAAGTTGATCACTTCTTAAAGCTGGCTATAATCCTGAAAGGAATATTCATTTGGATTGCAAGGGGGAACCAATATCTGAAAAACATCTAGCAATTAAATGAAGGCTTTCCCCTCTGCTGAGTCTTTTAGCTCTCTCAACCCGACAGTCTAAATTTGGTGGGAGAGCTGCTTTCTGGCTCCGTCCTCCCAGCAGGCCAGCCATCTGGCCAGTTGCACCTGTTTTCTACAGCCCAACTAGTCCCAGGAGCCTTGTGTTGGTTTAAATGAAGTGGGAGCTAATGGGACTTGAATTACACGTGGAATGGGATGAAAATGCCTGACAAGGTGGAGTAGGCGAGGCCAATTAGCTATACAGGAGCAGTTAACTAAACAGAGTAATTGGAAAGCAGGCAGAACAAGGTTAAGCAAAATTGCAACAAAATGATGAATGTATTTTGGAAAAAAAAAAAAAAAGCACATGCACTGATGATCTGGGAGAAAAACCCAGTTCCATCTGCCTATTCTAGAGGCTCCAACTTCTCATTCATATTAAAGATAATTTTGAACTGCACTTTAGCAGCGTTGCTGAAACAGAATGCTTCGGGGAACAGACTTCCGTTCTTCTACCCTCCGATGACTTGCACTCCAGAATGAATCATAGGCTGCTGTCAGAGACACAGGTCTGTGCTGAGGAGAATTAGTGTGCAGGAAAGGGAATGCATTGAAGATAGGCTATTTCTCTTGCTCCAGAAAGAATGGTGATGTTTTAAAACAAAAATTGCTTAATTATTTACATGAAAGTTTTGCTTTGTACCATTTTGAGCATCACTTCCATTTCACTGTTAGTTGCTTTTTTAGTTGTTCCCTTTGTGCATGTATGCACTCTCAAAATCTGCTCCCAGGAGTATTTTTTTGGTTCCTTTGCTAAAAGAATGAGAAATGTATGATATGGCATTGAGGTTTGTCCTGGGTATGCACACCATGGACAGTCTGTGAAGTTTCATAACTTTATAATTGTTCTCACTGTAAAACATTTAATCTTATATGCTTAAAATATTAGTGCAGAAACTTTTGGAGTGACTTGCTCCAGAGGTGAATCAATAAACAAAGAGTATCTTTACTCCATATATATATATATATATATATATATATATATTCAATTATTTAACTAGTTAGCAATTTTCCCCCAAGGCTAACAATTCACACAAAATACATGTCTTATTATTCTTGTTAATTTGCCTGCCTCTCAGCTAAACACTTCTTAAAAATGGCAACAGTACTTTCCTGAGTTTATATAATAAGTCCCCAGGTGCCCCTATGTTTACTGAGGTTTACTTCTTTAAGCAAGATCAGAAACAGATTTGATGGACTATTATAGAAGAACTTCCTTGCAGCAAAATTTAGAAATTTTCTGCATTTATTTTCAAATTATCTGCTTCCAAATATTTTAAGTATGTAAAAACTTGGGCGTCTTCAAAATTAATCATTTTGATGTGAGGGACAAGTTTTAATGTTTGAAAAGAACAAATTACAACACATGTGTGTGTCAGAATATGAATATGAGACTGAAAAAGAATGCATGATTTTGTGAGTGGGCGGGTGGGTGGGTGGATATTTACTTCCAAACACTACAGGTAGTGGCTTGTGAATTTCATGACTGCATTTGTCTTCACATTATATTTCTTTATTTTAAGCTCTCACTTCAAATGTTTTAATTTGAATGTCATGGCATGTTATAAGGAATGACTGAAGATTAAGCCAAGGTCACACGGTGGTTTCTTGAGAGTAGGTAGAAATATACAAGCTTGTTTTTGTGTTCTTATTATGAATTTCTGAGGTGCATTTAACTCATTAAGAATGTAAAGAGAACTATTCAAATTTATGAAAATCATAATCAAAAGATAAATTGGTTCAACTTCAAGTCTTCTATTTTGAGATTATCTTCTCTTTCTTTTGTCTACTCTACTCTCTCTCTCTCTCTCTCTCTCTCACACACACACACACACACACACACACATACACATACACACTTTCTTTATTGACATGGCTTTTCCTTTTTTGAATTGACTCATGTTTCTTTCCAATGCAACTGATAAAATCAAAGCCTTGACTTTAGAAATAATTACAGGTACTTAAGAAATATTCTTCTTTTTTTGTCAAACTCCCCAAAATAACCTTCCTTTCAGATGGTTACTTGAGATGTTTTGCAGAAGGAAAAAATAAAATAGAACTGGGCCAGCTGCCAACAGAAAACAGTGATTAGGGGCCCCCACGGTAGCCGCCAAATCTTTGGCACCATCAAAAGATGTGAAGAGAAAGGCTGAGATGGCAATGTGAATACTAAATTCTAATTTCAGTTTTTCCCGATTCAACTATTCAGTGTAACTAAAGACAATTTATGATAAAATATATAGTAAAATACATGCACAGAAGTCAAGAATTTTAAATTCAGGTCTCAAACTGCATAGATTTGTAGGCTTATCAATATACTTAAATTGAAATCTTGGGCCAGCCAGATAGCTCAGCAGATTAAAGCACCTGCTTTGTAAGGCACAGGGATCAGGGTTTGATCCCCAGCATGCCATGATGTCCCCACTCCTGGGGCACGCTGAGATGACGATTGAGACCTGGCGTGGTGGCGTGCGCCTGGAACCCTAGTGCTTGGACGGCTGAAAACAGGAGGATCATTATGCGTGTGATCTGTGTAGTGAGACCCTGATGACCGTGGACTAAATGAACTGAAAATAAACAAGTAAATAAATAAATAAATTCAAATCTATGTGAATTTAAAAATTCACTCTGATTTTGTACATCTTTCATCTTCTCTATAGAGATGAATCTCTCTTTCCCAGTCTGTTCCTCTCCCTTCTCTCCCCCTGTCCCTCTCTGCCTCTGGTAGCTATTACAAGAAATGAATTCCGGGACACTGATGAAAGAATTGGTAGAACATGAACGTCATAAAAGGATGTCATGATTATAATCATCTTCATGTTCAATAACTCCATCCAGATACTAATGAGGCCTCAAAATAGGTCTTGAAAATAGAGGCACAGGATTGGTTGATTTTTTAAATGAATCACAAGTTGTTTTGGAGAGACATCTAAGCATCTGTCATCGGACCATGTTGTTCCAATATGGGGCGAGTTAAAGCTAATGTGTTGAGTATCCTAGAAGGGAGAGTGAAGTGCCTAAGAAACGTGATTATTCATAGTGTTCTCTGGAAAACGTAGTGGTTTCCATGTCTCTTTATAACTATCTCTTTCAATTGTATCCTCCAAACAGGTAGAGATTTTTGAGGATGCCCTTTCCTTCTGCCATTTCACCAATTACAACAGAAATGACATGCATAGGACAAAACTTCCAGTGCCGAAGAAGGAACCATATAAATTATAAAGAGCCATAATGTAAAAGAAGTAGGGTGAATCATTTTCAAGGAGGAACTAAGGAGGAACAAAAGATATGCTTTGAAAATCTTCTGTCGCACAAAAAGCTTGTCAATAATTTCCTGAACATGAGAAGCTGACATCCTACATGATGTCGAATAAGGTGATATTCTGACAAGAACTGTTCAATCAGAGACACTGATTAAAGTTTATTTTTAGTTGTTTATGAGACAGAAGCTATACTGAGATCAAAATCCTAATACAAATTCATCATTCTGTATGGTGATTTTTTAAACCTACTTGAGCAAAATGTTGTCATGTCCAGGTCTTTAATTAAAGCCCCCTCTTTCTAATGTATATTTGATGTAGTAAAGCTAATGTAGCTATCTTAGTCAGGAATCTAATCATTAATGTAGTAAAAAACATAGAGTACCTTTCTGTTTCTATTTTCTGTTTGTTTGTTAAGATTGTTTGATTTGTTACAAGTTCCCGCTATGCAGCTCAGACACATAGTTGATCCTCCTGTTCCAGCACTGGGATTACAGGTATACACCACCACACCAGGTTTCACTGGCTGGCACAGAGTGGGGCCTGCATGGCATGTGGTACGGGGATCAAACTCAGATCCTTGAGCTTTCCAGGCAGGCACTTAGTGCCCTGAACTATCTCCCCAGCCCAAGAATACCTTTTCTAAATCATCTTTTAAATTTCTTTCATTAATTATGGGCTTGACAAAACTACTAGCACACTCTTCTAACCTGAAGATATAAAGTATCACCATCAAAACTGTTGCAGTACAGAATATTCTGAAGCTGAAGCTATTGGACATGATCGGTTTTCACCTTTGACGTGTCTAGACAGTTAATTCCACCAAGATGTCACATCTGGGGGTGCCACTGTTTCCATTGGAGAACTCATTAATAAATGCTCACTACCCAGAACTTTGACTGATTCCACAGGATGAAAAATATGAATACTAACAAATTCATCATTGATAATGCCATCATTGTCTGTAGCTTCTGAGCACTGGGGACAATTTTTTCATTAAATCCCAATCCTTCTCCTTCTGAGCTAGGCCTTTTTTTTGTATATAACTAATCAAATGCTAAATACGCCTTCACATTGTTTAGAAGACTGCTTGTCATGGGGCTTCCTTTGCCACACCATCCCCCAAGAGGCCCATTGATCAGGCCTTGTCAAGTTGTATTACTCAGGTTCATTAATGTCGCCTCACAGGCTACAGCACTGCAGCCTGCCTGGTGCTCATGAGAGCCTCCTTCTTCCTGCACAGACTCCTCAGGGCCCTCTGAGACTTGTCTCATTGGAGGCTCTGGTGGATGCAGCAGTTCCTTAATGAAAGACACGCACCACGGTTTAATTAACTACCATCTAGCCCATTGCTATTGCCGTTAGTAATTTTATCTATTTATCTCCAATGAGGATGATGACTTTTTACTTTACTGAAAACCCAAGATGGTGGAAGAAACTATTAAAGTAAAATGAGACAAGGAGACCTATTTCAAAAGCAGTGCTAATGAAAATGTTTTCTATCCTTTTTTTTTTTTTTTTTTTTTTCTTAAACAAGATCCGATTCTTGATCTCTCAGTTGGTTTAGTTAGATTGAGAAAAACAGCCCCAGGAGCACAGATAGCAAAGTCAAAACAAAGGCCAAAGATTGTCAAGAAAACCGTTTAGCCCGAGAGAAAAATGTTTATTTGAATTGTGACAAATGTTGTTAGTAGAAGATCAAGATGTGGTAAATCTGAACTCTGTCACTGCAAATACTCTAAACACAAAGCTTGTGTAGAGGATTATTTAAGTCATGATAATATATCCTGGAATTGAAGGTGACAGAAATGAAAAGGCAGAGATTAACAACAAATATGGCCTTTGACAAAGCCCCCTCTGTTCTTATTTTCCTAATGTTAGCTTCATTGAAAGAATTAAAATAAATTTAAAATAACTCCTTTCCACTTGATTTTAAACATTTAATATAACACACACACACATGCACGCACACACACACACACACACACACACACACATACATACACATGTCATTCACTGTTATTCTAGTGTTATATGCAGCTGCTGTTCTGGCCTAATTACTTTTGCAGAGACACAAGAGTAAATGACTTTGTTTTACTTAAGCCCAAATCAATTCTTCTCAGCCATGGTGGCACCTGGGTGCAGGGTTTTCTGCAGAATGACAGTGTCCAATTACTAACAAACATCACTGCTCTCCCAAGGGAAACTGAAGTCGGGGGAAAGCCTAAGCCAGTGCATGGCCAAGCAATGTGAAGGCTATTTTGCTTTCCAGCATCGAAATATTTACTTAGTGTTACTAGAGTTAAAGTATGCCGCTTGCGTGGAAGTCATTTAAATGGGCATTCTTGGCACCCATTATATGGGCTAGATAGAAACAATGGGAGATATCTAGTTTTTAAAACGAATCTATAATTATCAAGAGGGTTCTATTTGTTGTCAGATTTTCTTTGTTATTTGTGGGAGATTATTACTTGTATTTCAATATTTAGGATATTGCATTTTTTTGGCCTGAAAATATAGCCTATAAAATATTTATGCCAGTTCTAAATCCCTTATTTAAAAATTCCAAAATCCAAGAACTTTAAAATGTTAGAAATTATCTTACTGTGTCTGTGGTATATAATTCAACCCAACTTCAAATAATTACCAGATAAACCACATCTTAACTGAGATGAAGCTATTCATATACTTCATTTATCCAATTAGTGTATACACTTTGCATTCTAGTGTCTTTGATTGTAAGATTTTTATCCTGGGCTTAGAAGAGGTATCACTGAATACACAGTATATGTTCTGTCTTTCCTTTGTCATAATGGAAAATACTGAAACATCTGTCTCCTAGTAACTCATTTGTGTGATTGTGAAACTGTATTCTACAATCACATTCTAGCTTTTTTATAATTACAATGTTTAGCTTGGAAGCTTTGAGATATCAATTTACTTTTTCTCCCCATAAGAAACACTTCAATGAATAGAGAGATTTGTTCTAATAGTGTTTGTGGATAGGATATCAGGTTTGTATCTTGTACAATGAAGAACCAAGACAATAATATGCAAAGTATTAATTATTGAAACCGTGCTAGTAATTGGTTTTGAGACTGTCTCATTGTTATTTGTTTCTCAATAAAATTATTTCTTTAAAAAAGACATACTTGATTCAAGAAATATACTATTTTGTTTTTGGTCCAGGAAGGCAAAATAAGAGTATACTATCCACTCCATACATTGTCCTAGAATTGAAGTATGATCAAGAATATCATACAATTTTGCAAACTTAGCAGAGTCTCTTTGCATATATACATATATATATATATAGTATATGTATTATATATGTAATATATATATATTTGATACTGAAACATGTATACACATATTTACATACATGTGCATACACATAAATTATTGACTAGATCAGGAAATTTTCCACTAAAGAAACACTTGTCAAAGCACAAGTTCCTGAGTTTGATTCCTGGAACTGTACTATGTATTTCTGCTGGTCTGCAGAAAGAAGCAGTTAATGTTTTAATTTGTCTCATCTCCTTATTTCAATTATTTTCCTTTTTTGTTTTCTTAATTTCTTTTCTTTAAGACATAGTCTTTTTTAATGTATTTAGGACAGGATCTACAGGGTCTACAGGGTCTCACTACACAGATCAGATTCATAGTAATTCTCCTGTTTTCAGCCTCCCAAGCACTGGGATTAAAGGCATATGCCACTTGTCTTCTTAATTTCTTATACATTTCTTTCTTCTTCCAATTTTGCATGCATATATCTGGTAATATGAATAACTTGTTGAGAGACAAAACTATGTATTAAAACAAATACTGTGAAATTCATATTGCTTTGTTAAATGAAGCTATGTCACTTGTAATTTTTTGTTTTAATTATAAACTGTGCTCTCTTTAAAATATGAAAGAAAGAAAGAAGGAAAGAAAGAAAGACTTCTCAAATTGCATATATTCCAAAATTTACAAATGTAAGTGACACACAGATCTTTCTGGCAAGTGACTGTAGCCTGTTTGAAGATTGTAGGTGGCCTGTGCAGACAGAGAGTGGAAATTAGATTTAAATGATTGAGGCACAGGCAGCAATTCTGTTGGAATAGCAGTAGAAGAACAATTATTTCTGTTGACACTGTCTGAAAAAAAAATTTAAAGGCGAAATCTAAACTTAATTCTGAAGAATAAAAACCAGTTTCCCAAAGAGATAAACAGTGAAAGAAAGCCGAGGTGAAGTGAATCAGAGTAAACAGATGATCTCTTCCAGGAACATGAAGAAGGGTAGAACACGGGCAGCTGCATACATTCCACCTGCAAGGTCAGAATGGAATGGGCCTCGCATGAGATACTGGAGGAAGGTAGAGTTCTGATGCAAAACATGGGACCTGAGCTCACTTTTAATAATCCCTCTTGTGCAGTCCCAAATTCTAACCACAGGGCTCTGTGTAGGTTTTTATTAGTACACATTTCCTACACAATTGCTTTCATCGTAGCAAGTCGACTTGTCTTCCTTCTTCCTTCCTCTTCCCCTTCGTCATGCTATTCTCCATCTTGAGATCTTCTACCTTGCAAAAGATCTGTCTTCGTATTTTCCTATTATCTTTCTTTTATATTACTCCTTATTTATACTTCAGGTTTCTCCTATATAAGAAACTGAAATATTTAAGCTTGTATATTTGATTTACTTTTGTATTATGGTGTCAAGTTTCATCTATTTGCCTAAAAATGACTCCAAATTTTATCATTCTTTATGGCTGAGCAGCACTTCACTATTTATATGTGTCACACATTCCGTATGGCTCCTCTACTAGAGAACATGCAGGCTGCTGGGATGATTTTGCTGTTATGACGTGTGCTGCTATAAACTTGGTGTGCATGTGCAGTTTTAGTAGAATGTCTAGTTATTTGGGGAAAATACCTAAAAAGGAATAGATGGGCTAAATATAATTTTGCATTTTAATGTTTTGAAGAATTTCTGCACTGATTTCTACAGTGATTGAACCAGTTTGCATTCTTTTCAACAATGAAAAAGGGTTCCTTTCCCTTGCACCCTCCCTGGAATTTGTTATTATTTGATTGGTATTTTTTTTTCTTTTTGAAGGAAAGAAGGAAAGGTTTATTTTGCTCAAAGTTACTGGAGGTTTCAGTCCATACTCAGCTGGCTCCAAGGCAGAGCAACACATGGCAGAGGGCAACCTTTCATGGCGGCAGCAAAGAGCAAGAAAGAGCCATTGGTTGGTATTTTTTGAATGGTAATTTTTTATTTTTGGAAATCTACTTTTTAGTCATTTGTGGTTTTTTTTTATATTAGTCCTCTGTCTAAAGAGTAGCTAAAAAATTAGGTCATTCTTTTGGTCGTGTCTTCACTCTATTTGTTGATTGTCTGTCTATGTAAACGCTTTTAGCAGGCTGGGGAGATGGCTCAGTAGAATAAGTGCTTCCCTGGCAAGCGCAAGGGTCTGAGTTCAACCCCCAGTTCTGCAAAAAAAAAAAATAAATAAATAAATAAATAAATAAAATAAAAAAAATAAAAGCTTTTAGTTTGGCATGTACCATTTTCAGATTCTTGATATTATTTCTCATTCAACAGGGTTTCTGTTCAGAAATACTTTATCTATGCCTATGTTTCATGAGTTTTAGCATTTTTTTCACCAGAAGAAGAAATATTTCTGTTTTAATATTTAGGCCTTTGACCATTTTTTATTTTAGTTTAGATGTATGAGAGATAATGGGTCTAGCTTCAACCATATGTATAGCCAATGCCATATTCATAGCTAATCTTTCCAGGGCATTCATTGTATAGGCTGTCTTTCCTCTAGTGTATGTTTTGGCCTCTCTGTAAAAGATTAGCTGGCTGAAAGTGTCTGAGATTTTGTATGTGTCCTTTGTTCTAGCTCATTGATCCACATATTTTTTTTTTTCTCTTTCTTTTTTTTTTTTTTTTTTTTTTTTTTTTTTTTTTTTTTTTTTTTTTTTTTTTTTTTTTATTTTGGGGAAGGTTCTACAGGGTGTTCAGGGTCTCACAACTAGATCAGACTTGTAGTGATCCATCTGTTTACAGCTTCCCAGGAGCTGGGATTACAGGCATGCTCCGCCATGTCCAGTCTCAATTGCTGTCTCAGCATGCCCTGGGGGACGGAGCTGGCATGGCAGGCCCAGGAATCAAAGCTCCGGCCCCTGCAACTGCTTGCAGGTGCTTTAATCTGCTGAGCTATTCGGCAGACCTCCACATGTCTATTTTTCTGGCAGTACCAGGCTGTTTTTATCACTGTAGCTTTGTAATATAACTTGAAATCTAGAAATATTATACATCCTGCTTTACTCTTGTTGCTAGGTTTGCTTTTCTTGTTCTGCATCTCTTCATATTCTAAATGAATTTTAAATATTTTTTTCTGATTCTGTGAAAAGTGTTGCTGCTATTTTAATTGGGATGGCATTAAATCTATATATACATTTTGGTAATATAGCCATTTTGACAGGCAGTATTCTCTTTCTTTCTATCCAAAATACTTTAACCATTTTATGATTATCTCTCTGATTGCCTGTAGCTCAAGAAGCACCAAACTTCTTCCAATCCCAAGAGAGTAAGCAAGGAGAACCTAAAGGTTGTCATTACTTGAACTGATGTCATAAACATCTGTGAAGCCGTTAGACTGGATGGAGTGCTTTGGGATTGCTGCTTACACAACTTCAGGGAATGTGGCATTGTACATTCATTGATGGTGGACTTGGAACTGAGATCTTGAGTCAAGCCAAGAGCTTTAGCAACAGGGTGAGACTTGTCTAGCATAACAACTTACAAAATTATAAGAAAGAATCTGCCTTCCAGAGGATGTGGGTGCAAACAGTCCCATAGCAAAAATTTAGAACCAAGCCTGTGCTACTCAAAAGCAGAAGAGGTTCATGATATACTGCCTATGATTATGGAATGCCAAACCGAGAAGTCAGTATGAACATACTGCCCCACACCATTTACGGGTTTTGTTGTTGTATACCAAATTACCACAAACCTATTGACTGGAATCAACACCTCTTCATTAACTCAGGGCTGTAGGTCAAAAGACCTGGCAGATTCATTTGGTTCTCTACTTACGATCTTGAAAGGATAATGCCAGGGACCAGGGGGACTGAGCTCTGATCTTCACACTACGTAGAAGAATCTGCTCCCAAGCTCATGTACACAGTTGATAGAAGGGTGGGCATGTAGCTCAGCAGCATAAGTTCCTGCCTGGCAAGCTCAAGGTCCTCAGTTTGATTTCCAGAACAGAAAATACAAAGCAGTTGGCAGAGTTGAAGTTTCCTGGAGGTGTAAGCTTGAGGTGGCCATTCCTTTCCTAATGTTAATCATAAAAATATTTAAATATCCTATGTCCCTGTGTTAGTCAATGTGCCATCAGAAAAACAGGATAGGGATGTAAGAAATGAAGAATGTTGTGCAAAAATTGTACAAATAATTTGGACACAATACTTTAGAAGCAGCACCTGTTTGCATCACTCCAGAATTGTGCATGGAAACCAATTCACCTATGTATAAGCATTAGAGAGCAAGGTCTTTAGGAGATGGTTACATGGGTTCTGTCCTCGCCAAAAAGATTAGTGTCTTTTAAAAGAACCCCTGAAGAAGCTAGCTGACCTCTCCTCCATGAGAAGCTGCTGCAAGAGTCATGTGAGTAACCAGCTATCACCTGACACTGCCACCAGACCCGTGAGAAATGAAATTCTGTTATTGACAAACCAACAACTCCAGAGTAATTTGTTATAGTAACACAAATGGATTTCGATAGATCACTGCCAAAAATCAGAATTACTTAACGCTACTTCAGAGAAGAATGGAAAAATGTCCTTGGTAGAGGTTAAGTGACTGAGTACTTAGAATTCCATTCATTGCATTGCACTCAATCAAGAAAGAGGTTAAATGATACATTCAAAGACCTGAGAGTTTATTGTATGGAAGATGTTCTTTATGAAAAAGAAATCTGTCATAGAAACAAAGAGAGTGCTATAAGAAAGGAATAAAGAAGTTGAAGATAATGCTTATAAATTTAAATAAACTTTGATGGGTAATACTATGACATTTCTATTGCTTTCGTTACTACTAAAAAAAACCTGCTGAAAACAATTTCAAACAATTGGGAAGAGGCAATTATTAGAAACAAACTGAAAGCAGTATGCTAAAAATAAATATTAAGAAAGATGAGAATGCATTACACAGCATTTCAAATTAAGTGTAACCACGTGGATATATCAAATGGTATTGAAGTAAAAAGTTAAAGTAATATAAAAAATGAGCAAAGAAAGACACAGATGCAGAAAAACATGTATTATATTATGCCATGTACTTTTATGTAAAAATACAGAAGACTACAGAAATATGGCTTTAGATGTACACACAGATGGTACAATTTTTTTAAGTGGTTGAGAAGAATTTATTTGTAAAGCGTTCTGGGGAAATGAAAACCAGAGAGGGATGCAAAGTCCAGTCTTCATCTTAGTCTCTCTCCAGGCTCCTTGACAGAAAACCCCCTACAGTAACTTAGTGGCAGAGAGCTTTAGTTGGACTCAGCTTTAGGTGTCTTGATCCATGATTGGTTATCAAACTCCAAACAAAAATGCCTGGTGGAAAAGCCTGGCCAAGGAAAACTACTCTCACTGTGGTACCGGGAAGCAGAGTGAAGGAAGAAGAGGAGAGAGGAGTGCAGCCCCTCCACTTATGCCGCAGTTGCCTGCCTCCCCAGCCAGCATCTTGGCTGCTCTCCACTTCCTCGCATCATACACAGTGGCAGATTTTACCAGTGGACCCACCCAAGAATGAGCTTAGTATTCTCTGACCTGATAATCTTCTAAAAGCCCTACCTTTAATACACAAGACTTTTGAGAGATATTCTAGACTTAAATGACAGCAATATCTTTGGTTGTCCTGGTACCACTTTATTTCTTAAAAATAAGCCTTCTAAAGAAAGTATGGAAAATATTAATGATTGCTAAATATTGTTCTCTGTTATATGGTACAATATCTTGAGTATTTGAAAATTTTATTTCTTAAAAAGGAAGCAAATGTATTGCTCACTAATATGAATGTTTTAAGAAGTAAAATCAGAAGGCAACTATACTTCTATTTCATTGACCCATCCAATAGATCCATGACAGTATTCCCAAGGTTGGAAAACAAATGAGACCTGTCAAAGGTGCAGTCAGTATGACTCAGTGATGAATTTTGTGTGAGTGGCAAAAGAGGACAGTGGTAAATGAAGAACTCTGATCTTGTGAGGTTGACAAAATTAAGCAAATGTCATTGCTGTCACTTACTAACATACAAAAGATACATGGTTCTGATAGAGTTGCCCTAACAGTATCTGGAAACATGAATCTGGATTGTAGACAGAGAGTAAGGTAAATTTCGTGGATATATGGACAGATGGGCACATTATTTTCTCCAGTCTTTTGTCCTTCTTTAGTATCTAATGATCCAAATGTCCCATTGTATTTCCTTCTAAATTATACTTTGCTTTATTTAATATTATCAAAAGGTCTTAAATTTTTTAAAAACAGAAACATTATATAACATAACCAGAAAGTCAGAAAGGACATTTAACCACTATTAACTGAACATTTAAAAGTTCAGTTTAGTAAAATTTCCTGAAAGTTAGAATATAAACTTAAAGGTAATGTTTATTGCTGTTTGCTGAGCTTAATCACAGCAAAATTTTACACTTGTAATTTTAAGATATTCACTAGCGAGAAAATTTCCTTACCATATAGGTGTACTCCAGTATATAGTTTGAAGTAGCAACTTAAATAAAATGCTAGAGATTAGTGCCCTGAAATAGTTATACTTGAAAGTCACTACAAAAATGCTGAAATATTCACATCTTTGAAGATTTGAGGTTATTTTAAAATACCACCTTAGTTTTCTGTTGCATATCATTTTATTAATTTTTCTCCTTTTCTTCAGAATGGTATACATCTTATCTTTGGTTATTTGTTGTCCTTGGATCCATGTCTTTAAGGACTTTAGCTCTTCTGGAATATCTCTTCCAGTCCCCCAGGAATTCTGTCACCCTCTCCCACAGTGCTGAAGAGGAAACAATAAATAACCACGTACTTTGGAAATTCCAGTGTGGTCTTCAGCAGAATTCAGCTATAGAGTGATCACTGACTATCTCTGAGTTCTCTGGGTATGAGTTAAGAGTACTGAAGTTCCTCTGCAGTTACAATGGGATACTGAAAGGATGCTCTTGACTTGAATGCAGAGCTTCCCATGTAATGGGAACTAGATAAGCCCCTTACTCTATGACATAGCTTCTTCAAACAAAAAAAAGAGATCAGTAAGATCATACATAGATTTTTCTGATAGGGATTTGTGAATAAACAGGAAAGGAGAAAGAACTTGAAAAGGAAAAAAGCATTGGAACAAAAAGTCATTTTGTCTAGAATCTTCAAGGTAGCAGATAAATAAAAACACTTGCTTTGTTTTGCATTTCAATCTCATTCATTCTCTTCAATGTCCAAGTACTAATAGGACCTATGCCAGACATAGTATTTGAATGATAGAAAATTCAGAGCAGCAGTGTTGCAATAATAGTGAACTAAGTTTAGTGGTCTGACCTCTTGTGCTACCCCAGAAGTTTTTTCCAAACAATATATTGTAATGCTATAATCTAGGAGCTGTGCTCTTCCAAAAGAAATGCTATCTCCTCTCTTCCCTTCATGATAGTGTAAACTTCATACCCCAATGGTGTGTTGAAGTCTCCCTGTTTTTAACTGCTTTTGTGAGCAATCATCTAATTCTTCTACGTGGAACACTTCAATATGATCAATGTGTTCTCCCCATTGAGCAGGCAGAAATGATTGCCTCAGGTATGACTATGTTCTTACGTCTCAGGAGTACAGGGGACTTCGCTGGCTAAGTGCACATCCAATTGGTGTACAGAATATAACCCAACAGCTCCTTTGTACTAACCAATGTATTCTCTTATTTTTTTTAGGTGACCAGAGGCTGTCAAGGGAAAGGGTGAAACTGGTAGTAGTGACCTTGATCTTTGTAATCAAAGGCAGTGTACATCATTTTACTGCCTTGATATTTTTATTTAGGGTCTGGCCATAGCTTTAAAGTTTTAGGCTTTCTGGACACAAACATTGATCTATAAATCTCATCATATTGCCAATGCTACCTTCTATTGCCAGGTCACAAATTGTTTTTCTTTCATATAAATATTCAAAAACATTGCATTTATTTCAGAATATTTATCTTAGCTTATAATCAAGCATTTCCATAATCATTTCAGACTGTACAGTCCATGGCTCCGAAAAGCATGACTTTTCCCTTTTTTTCTGCATCTCAAATAGCTGGAAGAAATACGTTTTCATTTTGGACATGTCGAATAAAATCTGATGATTGCAATGCCACAAATTATTAGGTACACAAAAAACTTAACAAAGAGACAGGGATGGATCTGTCTTTGAGTTTCTTATAGTCTCTGGTGTAGTATCGTCTATATTACAGGAATTCCATGTAATTAACATTAAAACAAAGGAAAAACTTCCATGAGCAGATAGCTGCTTAAAAAAGTTTCCAGTATCTTTGGTGTCAAGGTCATGGTTAGCTTTAGCTCTGAGGTTGCATTGTGCATAGCTTAAGTATTAAAGGGAAAGAAAAAGCCTTTCCTTTAATGTCCACATAATATCCATATAATTGCCAGATAAAGACTACAATTTACATAACTTATCCCATATTTCTTTTTTGTTAAACTAATTTATGTGATCACATGGAGTAATGAACAGATTGTTCCCAAGAAAATAGAGTTGTGCTTACTCAATAAAAAGGGAATAAAAACATTTTCCATATGAGCCACCAGCACCAGAAGCATCCAGCAACCATTGATCCTTACTCTATTATACAGTACAACTGTGCAAATCTACGAAGTTGTCACAAGTAGAAGAATGAAGAGTGCTGGGGAAAAGGAAAAATAATGACTTCAATTTCTTTGTAATCTGAAAGGGTATAATTCAGGTGTAAACCACTGTTCTTAGTTTACAATAGAGATATTCTTTATGCCAAGTTAGTTTCAATCAAACTCTGTAGTTAATTTTAAAAATAAACAGTGAGATGCTTGTCTCTAGACCTGTGTCTTGTGAGTTTTCTCTTATTAGTCATGATAATAAATTTGCTTCTACTTCCATTTCCAAAACTTTGTAGTCTTCAGCAATACTGAATTTCAAGGAAGAAAATCCCTTTAAACAACACTATTCTGGGGCCTGAGAGATGGCTCAGTAGAATAAGTGCTTCCCTGGCAAGTGCAAGGGTCTGGGTTCAATCCCCTGTTCCGAAAAAAAAAAAAAATAAAAGAAAAAGAAAAAGAAAAGAAAAGAAACACTATCCAGGATTTTTTAAAGGCTTTAAATAAAAAAATGAGGTTTTTCTTTCTTACTAAATGGAATTTTGACATTGTACATGCTAATGAATGTAGGTATAAAGTGATTCTTTTTAGTAACTGTTCAAAGGAAGTCAAATTAAATGGAAACTAAAAGGTTAATGTTTTGCAAAAAAAAAAAAAAAAAAATGAAACCAAACTTCACAGTTTAGAATTATGTTTAAAGTTATTTCTGAAATGTTCGACATCACTGATCATCTGAGAAATGCAAATTAAATGGCACTCAGATTCCATTTCACCCCAGTAAAGAATGGCTAACAGCTGCTGAGTTCCGGGAGCCCCCAGACCCAGTCCTAGCCCAGGTCCGGTGAGTGTGCGGAGAGTTTCCTGCTACCCTGCGCCGGCGGGACCAGTCCCAGCCCAGGC
>NW_004524763.1:1875472-1887073 GCF_000260255.1 Octodon degus | reverse complement strand
CAAATACTGGCAAGGCTGTAGCTTAAAAGATATGCTTCTCCACTGTTGGTGAGAGAAAAGACTGGTACAACCACTATGGAAATCTGAAGAGATTCCTCAAAAATCTACGATTAGAGATCTCATTCAAGCCAGTATTTCCCTCCCAGGTATCTTTCTATGAGAACTGAAAACATCATACCACAGATACATATACATATGGACCCATGTTTAGAGCAGCACTATTTGTTATAGCTAAATCCTGGAAACAACCCAGATACCTATAAGCTGAGGAATAGATAAAGAAGACGTGGTATATTTTACACAGTAGATTATTAGTAGCCTATAAAACAGGATAAATTTGAGGTGTTTGTTGGTAAGTGGATACAACTAGAGAACATACTCTTTTTTTTCTTTTTCAAAATTATTTTATTTTATTTAGTTTTTTCCATAATTTTATTGAGAAACAAATAGCAATGAGACAGTTTCAAAGCAAATTGGTAGGACAGTTTCAATAATTAACACATTTCATATATTATTCCTAGTGATTAATTGCTATACAAGGTGCAGACATGATATCCTATTTACAAACACTATTAGAACAAATCCTTCTTTTCACTAAGAGAATGTAACTATATATCTATCCTAACCATTTTGAATACACAGATACAAAATGGACATTCATCTGGATCTCCTTTTCTTGTTTAGTTCCATCATTTGAATATTATAGGTATGTTAACTCAGCAAAATATATTAAAAGAGTCCAGTAGTCCATAATAGTATTGGGTCTTCCACTTCACTGGTAATGTCAGAAATTGTTGACCTGAGTCCCCTACAGCTGAACATAACACCATGGTTTTACTTCTTATACTTCATTTTTATGTTTTTCTGCTGGATGGTTAAGACCAAGATAAAGCAAGACCTATGCAACAAGAGTTGTAGCTTTTGGGTCTGATGAGGTCAGTGAAATCCCCTCAGGATTTATCCTGAGATCCTGTACCTCATATTGTAGAACCTTTGTCAGTGTCAGCCGTGTGGATGAGTCATGACCATTGCTTGGCCAGTGTGCTCTCTGTGAAAGCCTGAAAGAATGTTTTCTCTCCATGTGTCTCTCCTTAGGCACACTCTACATCATCAATCACTTCCCTCTTTGGCCCCATAATCTCCTTGATCAGAAAATTTGGGGCACTACCGAGTTACATGATATTACAGTATAAGTAGAGAACATACTCTTAAGTGAAATAGATCAGACCCACATGTGCAGACATCGTATTGTCTCCTTAGTGTGAGAACCTGAAAGAGAAAAATGGAATCTGAAGGATAGAACAGATACTAGGAAAAGGAAATGATCTCATTCAAAAGGAATGAATTACTAAGTTAGGGAGAAAAACAGCAGAGGGAGGGGAGAAAGACATATATGTGTGTATGTAAGCAGGATGGTTTGGACAACTGTACTGTGGATTTCTGCTGGTTGGGAAAGGAGAAAATATTGCTTAATTTGTTTTGTCTCCTTTTTTACAATTGTTTGTCCTTTTTCTCTTCTTAATTTCTTATATTTTTTTCTTTTTTCTTTCTTTCAATTTTCCATGCATATATCTGGTAATATGAATAACTAGTTGGAAGACAACACTATGCATTAAAACAAATGCTGTGAAATTCATGTTACTTTGTTAAGTGAAATTCTGAATCACTTATAATTTTTCTGTTTTAATGTTATTTTGTACTTTCTAAAGTGATTTCTGAATGGACTCCATATTCAGTTAATTGAGGCCCTCCCTAGTGAACCTAAAACTACTTACATTCCCCAGCTTTCTTCTGCTTTTGAAGACAATTTAGTTTTATCTAATCCTCAAAATTCAGGATTTTCTGATCCATCCAACTACCACTGCATTTCCCACTACACAGAAAAGCTTTTGCTGCAATGCATGCTTATCTCTAATTAATTCAATTCCCTTTTGCCATGCAGTTTTTCTAACTAATCTAGCCACATTTTCTCTCAGTGATTATTACATCTCTCCACTCTTTTAATTATGTATTTAAACGTGATGTACTATTTAATATTTATTTCAAACTTATACATGTCATCATTAGCAGCTCAGGACATTCTATTTTGTGTCAACTCCAAAGAGATGTGGTCCTGGTGAGCAAAATTTACTATATTCCTCTTCTTTTCTGTTGATTATCAGCAACTACTCTTATAGAATATTCAGTCTCTGCTTTTCTCCTTCTATTTTCTTTCAGATTGTACCTGGTATTATATTCACATCCAATCTCAACAAGCTCATTGTCTGCATTTCCAGGAGCTACTTAACTCTTGCTCTGCTTCAGAATTAACATTGTTCAAAGGATGTCACCATGTGGTCAGACTCTAAAATATAAGAAAATACTCATGTCAGTCGCAAATTCTAAGGGTTTTTTTCCATTTCTTCTACCTTTATCAAGCAAGAACTGTAGTATTAATTATGGTCTGTAACCCACACCAAAAAGCTACTAATTAGCTATGTGAGTTTTTATTCTCTCCTCTCTCTTTCTCTTCAATATCTGTTCTATTCCAACAAACTGTCCAAAATTTTTGAAGAAGAAATTACTGAAGTTTAAAGACCCATTAATGTGTTGCTACTATTGCAGGAACAGAAACAATCTAAAATATAGTTGTCATAATATATTGTAAAAGATGAGCCAAGTGTGACTTCTATATTATTTGTGATAGCAATATGGTTCTACTGGTGAACATTAATGATATGTGTTCTATGTGGGCTGAGATTTTGTCAGTTTTATGCACTGTTGTTTTCCCCGTACCTTGAAGGGTGCTTGGAACATCTTACAGAGCCAAGTATTTACTAAAAGAGTAGAACAAAATTTCTTATCCCTAATGTTCCTTGCTGCTAAAGTACAGTGATGATGTGATTGCTGGCTTGTGTTCTATGCATTATATAACTATAGCGGAGAACGCAGCTCATGCAGGTCACAGCCACATATTGCACATCCAGAGAGGTAGACAACACATTACCTTTCTCTCTTGCAAACTCTGTCATTAACACTCAAAGTGGAAGCTTCCATTTCTCAGTGATTTTAATGTTTTTCTAATAATGACTTCTTGCTCAGACTATGTCTGGTCATAACAGTTTGGCCCTAGCAATATTTCCAACAATAATTGGTTCTGATATATAATTCATTTCTGTTAATTATATTCTGCCAGGCCACAGAACATCAGAACCTATTATTTATTGATCATCAAACAGTAACTTGTTGACTCTGTTAACCACCATTCTCTCAAATTTCGAAGCCAACTTTTTAGATTCCACATATGAAAGAAAGTCTGTGGTATTTTCTTTTTCTTTTTTCTACCCATTTCAATTAAAAAAATAAAGTAAAAGTAAAAAGTAAAAAAAGAATAACTGGTTCAGGGACTAAAATCCCTTATTATGAATCCCTTAATTCTAAATACTAAGTAGCTATAAATATAGTAGTAAAAACTTGGATACTTTCAGAGCTCATTAAAAAGAAGCACAAGAACAATACTGAATGACTTAAGTGGGATTCACTCTTGTTTTCCTTCCCTTAGGACCATTATTTTTGATCTTAGAACTTTATGATCCACGAATATCAAAATATTTAACATCAATGTATAGCCTGAGGGCTCTAAGAAATGAACCCTCCTTTCCTCAATTTGATTTATTTATTTATTATATTTATTTATTTATTTATTGGTGGAACCGGGGAATGAACTCAGGCCCTTGTGCTTGCCAGGGAAGCACTTATTCTAATGAGCCATCTCCCTGGCCCCTCTTCCCTCAATTTGAGATTGAAGTTTCAAAAGCACATACAGTGAAAATAGTGGTTAACACTATTGTGATTTTATTTTCACAGTCAAAATATTGATTTCAGTTCTTTTGCAATTTTTGTCCTCATTTGTTTACTCCAGCTAAGATATAAACAGATGTTTCCAGTACCACTGCATGTCAGCATGGCTGTACACCTAGATGCTGGAAGGGATACTGGTTTTAATTCTCCCAGAACTGGGGGGATTAACCTTTTTATGGAAGAAGCAAAGGAGATAGCAAATTCAAAGCTATGTCAGAGAAGAAAAAAAAACTTCATTTGTGGGGCTCTAAAGTTCTGCATCCTACCATCATAACTAAAGAAGGCTCTGGGCTCTTAGTTCTAGCCATGCCTACTCTTCTCTGATGGTGCAACTTTGAGCACGTAAACTTTGTTACCCAGAGGGCATAAGAATACTTTGCTGTAAGATTGTTAAGAGGAACAGATAAAAAGAGCCTGAGATGGATGCATCAGATGACCTTAACCTGAAGTATAGAAAAGAACTTTAGAACACAAGACTTGCTCTCTTTACTGAATCTGTATTCACTGAGCCACCTTCTAATAAAGCGTCACTTGAGGACATAGCAACTACATGGAAAAATTTTTCAGGTAGTTATAAATATCTATTCCTCTTGAGAATTTTGTTTAACACTAAAAATGTAACAAGCCCTTTTCATATTTTTATCATATTTATATGTTTTTACAATCGTATGTGTTCACCTTTGAATAAGTTAAAAATCTGAGAATAATATGGATAATTGTACATGGTCATGGTGACATAGCCACAGAGATAGTTGTTCAAACACATAACTCATCCTTTCTTATATACCAAGTTGTTTCTTTTAGAAACGAATAAACACATAAAGCAAACAAGAAACCCTCATCTCTAGCTGTAGTGACCAATATTAGGAGCCTCCTTTTTACTATCAGATAGAATGCAAATCTAGTTGAAGCTAGGAATCCAACTTACCTAATCTTGAGTGTTTCACTCAGAACGAATGACCCTTTAGCGGGGAAGAGGAAGACAACTGAGATGTGTTATGTGCATGTACCAGTCCCCTACTGTGAATACAACCATCATTTACTGCAAATGTGTACTGGTAAAAATAAAGGTAAACCTAGGATGCATAATTTTTCAGATTTCAAAATAAATTTATATTCAATTATTCACTTAGAGGATCACTAGAAGGCAAATTTTTCTTTTCTTGCTTGCTTTGATTCTACACAACAGTTCACAAGCTTCAGCAAGCATCATGTACCTGGGAGCCAGTTAGCCTCCATTACTGGGTTCTCAGTCTGTGGGCCTACCCAAGTTGTGTGAGATGGAAAAGGGATTTCTTGCAATAATTTCCCAGATAGAGATTATACCTCCGGTCTTGATACCAGGCTTGGACTCCACCTTACAATCAATGGAACCTATGCTTTTAAACCATGCATATGTAAACTTAGTAAAGATGAGTCAATATATTAGTCTTTGAGTAATTTTTTTTTAAATTCAGTTTTCATTTATTAATCAAAGTAACTCTTGCTACAAACCAAACAGGGCAGAAGTTAGACAGGCAAAGTTTAAATTACCCTGTAAGACCCATCAGTTCTAGGATGTAACATATATATTCATTTTGGTCAGCAGAAGATATATTGGTCTTTCACGGGTTTAAGTTACCCATATAAGAACCATTAGTCCTAGGATATATAACGTATATATTTATTTTGGTTATTCAGAACACAGATTGGTGAATTCAGTGAAGGTGTAAACACTTTTCCTTTTATTAACTTAAGGACTATATTTTATAGCAGGTGTAATATATAATGTCTGATCAACCAAAGAAAGCAAGACATATTCTTCCTACAGAATTGGTTTATTGTTTACTTATCTTGTTGATGGAACTTGCTTTCATTGCTTATCTTGACTTTGTAATTCTAAAGAAAATACTAGTAACAGGAAAATATATTAATGGAGAAGAGTAAATTCTGAATTTAAATAGCCCAACATACTATAAAAGACTTACTAATAGCTTATCTTCCATATTATTCCTATAACATTTTTCTGACATTCAGAATTTAACATGTACCATATAGTAGTACACAATTTTATCCCTCGCCATAAGTAACACAAAGTGATTCCTGGAAACATAGTATTTCCAGAGGAAGTATTCAAAATTGAACATGTCCATGTCTTCACAGCTCAATAGAATCAGAACAGACTCAAATCTAAGCCCTTAGTTTTTCTTTGTCTCCATAAATAAATAGATTTTCTAACAAGGAAACCACGGATTTCTGTAACCAATAACTGAATAAATAAGCTATGATGAATGCTTCACAGATCAGTCTCCTTATGAAGGGGTTTTGTCATATTCAAATTTTAAATTGTAGAGCTTATATTTTTGTCACATTTTTTCACAATTTTGAACTTTTATTAGCACATGTTTTTGGTACGTAATAAATAGATCCATACTGGGGAGCTGATATAAATACACACAACATCTTAATCCTTCTATTTCTAATCAGGTCAGCATTAATCCTCCTGTTATGAAAACAAATACACTTGTGGCACAAAGTAGCTACTAGTTGGGAGCTGGATTCTGAATGGTAAATCTCTGTGAGCCCTCAGTCTCTGGTCTTCAACAAGCTGGAGTTGGATTTGTTGCTTAAATTTGCATTTGCTATTTTGCCTATTTTCTTAGCAAAATTTTAGAATCTTGTTCATAACTTTAGAAAAGGTAAAGGCTGGGCATGGTGGTGCACACATACAATCCCAGCCCTAGCGAAGCTGATACACAACCCTCACCAGTGCGGGGCCAGCCTGGACTACAAAGTGTGATGTTCTCTCAAAGAACCAACAACAAGCAAACAAAAAATTTTAAAAAAATATGTTGGTATCAAAGTATGAAAATTGACAAATATAAATCAGTTATTATAAAAGGCAAAATCATGTGTTTCCTTAAATACTTAATGAGGCAAAAACACAATGATATATGTAAGTTTCCATTGAAATTGATATGTAATTGTAGATAGACAATGAATAGGTAGGTAGACAGACAGATGATAGACAAGAAGACAAATGTGTGAACTGTAATTGTGAAATGTACATGAATTCTATTACTAGTCCTTTGGTCTTAAATAAAAAACCTAGTGATTCTGTTCATTCTTGTGGAAAGAAAAACTATTTACTAATAAGACTATTGAGAGTGACAGATAAGCATAATACAGAGTATTGCACTCTAAAATAAAGCCAGTTGAAGAGATAAAGGGTCATAAACAACTTACAATAAGATATATAGACATGAAAGACAAAAGAGCCATAATTCATATTTGAACTACAAAATAAACAAAATGGATGGCCTCACCTAGTGTAACATTCTCTCTCCTTTTTCTGTCTTACATACCTGCCTTATTATTGCATACTACACAAAATAAACCCTTTAAAATTATCTAAGACTGAGTAACTAACAGAAAATAGCCCTATATGCTCTATATACTTAGAAAAATCTGTTTAAATGTTTAGGACCTGTATTAACAAAACTAAAATTGGGCTGGAGAGATGGCTCAGTGATCTAAAGCACCTACTTAGAACAAATTTAGCAAAACCATCAGGGACCGCGGTTCAATCCCCCAGCACCACATGCCAACCAGAACGCCCCCTGGTGGGCTGAGCTGGCCTCTCTCTCTCTCTCTCTCTCTCTCTCAAATAAATAAATAAATAAATAAATAAAAATTAAAAAAAAAAAACCTAAAATTTAGTGAAAGGATATTTCTCTACAAATGATAGATGAGGTTTTTAGATGAGAAACAGTCTAGCAAAAATTACAATGCCTTAAAATTAATATTTGACTTTATTGAGTCCTAGTCATAAACTTACCACAGAATTTTTGGAATTGTAAAACAAAAAAATCTAACAATTTGTATGTACAAGGGGTGATTGAAAAATACAGTGAATATTGAAAATTTTAGAGTTTAGTAAAGTAAAAGTAAATTTTCTTTACTCTCAAATTATCCCTCCCTGCTTGGAGCACACCTAGCCCCTCATTCTTGCCACTTCCTGAAGCAGTTCTAGAAGTTCTTTTTCCGAGTGGTCCTACAAGATATGAATCAAAAAATGCAGTGGATGCTGAGGTTGAGTACCACCCAATGTAGACAGAAGCTAGTGAGAACACTAGACTTTAAACCATGTGACTTCTGGCTCTTCCCTGAGATCCAAAGGATCATGAAAGTAAATGTTTCAATCAGTTAAGGACACCAAGGCAGCCATGATTTAAGGACTTGCAGTGCTGCTTCAGAAAGGGGCAAGGGCAATGGGATATGTTCAAAACAACAGGGAGCATTTTCAAGGGAATTAAGGACAATGTGTCTTTTACTGTAATTTTTTATTTAGCCACATACTGTATTTATTCACATCTCATATTTCTTAGACAGCATACTTACAATGAATAATTAAGACATGATGATAGAAATTGTGAAGGGCCAGGGATATAGCTCACAGCTCAGTGCTTGCCTGGCAAGCACAAGGTCCTGAGTTCAATTCTCAGCACCACAAAAAATAAATACATAAATAGAAATTGTATAAAATATTTATTAATTTATATTATCCTATAAAATATTAATATCTAATCATTCTTTCAATTACATGACATAAGTATTTCATAAATCCATGAAAATAAGAAGAAATCTATAATTATGTTCTGTACACAGTAGGAGAGTTTCTGTTTTACTTTCTTGTTTCATTTCCCAGAGAAAGGACAAACAGTGTCCAAACAGTCTTGGTTTTGTCATCTGCCATTTATACCTTCCACTGTATCAAAAAGCAAGTTTCAGATGTATTAAAATATATTTGTGAAATAATAACAATTTTTTAAAAATCTACAAGACTATGTGTACTTCAGGAGACAAATAGTACCTTCTTAACTAACACTGGAAACCCAAAAGCCAAACTAGATGAAGCATATAAATTGGTACCAAAAGATAATGCAGGAAAAATCAAAAGATATATAATAGAATTTGGAAAAAACAAGTGCACTGGAGAATACAGACAGGATTGGTCCTATAATACACACAGGACCCTGGAAACCTGTCAACATGGGCAAGAAGCTCTGCAAGGAAGAGAAGAAAGAATCAACTCCAACTATCTTCAAAAATAACCAAGACTACAAAAATGATGCTCAAGCTGATTGTTCACCAGATTAAATGCAAATTAATGTAACAAAGAGATATCACATTATACCCAAGAGGCTGGCAACAATTTAAAAGGTTGATGGACTGGCTGACGGGTGCGAAATCTAAATTATTAATCACATTTACTTTCTATTTTTTATGTATTTGATATAGGGTCTCACTACACAGCTTGGATTCGTAGTGATCCTCCTGTTTTCAGGCTCCTATGCTGGGGTTACAGGCATGTGATACCACACTCAGACTAGCGTGCCCCAGGGATGGGTCTGTGCGGCACGCCATACCAGGGATCAAACCCTGGTGCCTGTGATTGCCAAAACAGGCTCTTAGTCTACTGAGCACTGAGCTATCTCATTGACGGTAAGCTTATTTTATTTTATTTTATCTTCCTTTTTGCAGAAGTAGGGATTGAACTCAGACTCTTGCTCTTGCCAGGCAAGCATTTATTCTACTGAGCTATCTCCCCAGTCCCCTTAATCACATTTTAAATGCAGTGTCTATTGAAAAAAATGTGTTTACCATTTAATAGAAAAACCCTATTCTTATTAGCTCAATCACAAAGAAAACACTGCTAAGGAAGGCAGTGTAGACTGTAGCTAAATACACAGAATATTTAGCTACAGTCTCTTCCCTGCATCCAGGAAATGAATGTAAAGCAAAGTTGTTCAATGGAGAAATAATTAAAATATGGTAAGTTCACAACACAGATTTTCAAATATTAGAAATGAAGTAAAATTTTAATAGGAAGAAATTGATTTAGTGTAATTTCTTTGATTTATTGTTTAGTGAAAATAGAATATTCAGGAAAGTGGATATTGAACAATTTTTTTGGATGAAATAAACATTAAAATTCATAAACAATGAACCAAAATTCTGTACTTCCATATTTGTCTATGTGTGTGATTTTGCATGTGTGCATCTTCTGTATAATTGCCTATCATGACAGTATATGGCTATGAAAAACACACAGTAAAGACACATTCAGTTTTGAAAGTTTTGTTTTACAACGTAGACTGAAATTAAAATGGAGTTGATAGGAGTTAAGCATTAAACAGTAAAGTTGGGAAGGGTGAAAGGGAAAGGAAGGGAAAAGAAAAAAAATCATAAAAGAAAGACAAAATGAAAAGAAAATTTTATAATTAGGGACAGGTCCAGGCTTGTGATCCTAGCACTCCAGAGGCTGAGACAGGAGGATTGCTGAGAGTTCGAGGCCAGCCTGAACTGCACAAGTGAAATATCATCTTAAACAGACTAGGAAAATAGCTAGCTAGCTAGCTAAATAGATTGATAGACAGATAAATTGAACAAAGGGGAGAAGAGAGTTGAAACCTGGAGAGACTGCTTGGCAGCATAAGGGCTTGCCTGACAAGCGCAAGGTCCAGAGTTTCATCCCTGGTACCACATGCTGTGCAGGCCCAGGAGCACCAGGCATGGTGGTGCACTCCCATAATCCCAGCACTGGGCAGGCTGAGACAGGGAGATCCCTATGAGTCCAAACTATGTTGTGAGACCCTGTGTCAAAAAAAAAGAGGGGAGATGATTAGAAACAAAAGAGAAAATGAAATATATCATAGAGAGGCACAAATTCCCATGATGCATATGGTCATTATGCTATCTAAATTGTATCAACAAACTTAATGAAGAAGGAAAAATGTGGAAACACAATAAAAATGTAGTGTTCATCTTTCCCAATTTATGCAATATTTTAAATGTAAAGTCAAAATACATTGAGATTATTCTAACATGAGACTTGGATTCTCTTTAGACTTCACTGAGGGACTGTTTCTCAGGTTTCCAGATGTACATCTATTAATGGCACATTTCCCATAGAAAAAAGTAAACATTTTAGTAAGCAAACTTTTGGGCTGGAGGGGTGGCTTAGTGGCTTAAGTGCCAGCCTGGCAAGCTCAAGGACCCAAGTTCAATCCCCAGTACCACAAAAATAAATAATAAGTAGATAAATAAAAAAGAAAAGTAAGAAGACTTTTAAAATACATGGCCTGCCCCATGAAGCTCCATCCGTGAACTAGTGTGCTGCACATTGCCCAGAGCCCCCTGACTGCTTCCCTCTGGGTTAGGTTACTGCAGTACGCACAACCTTTGGGGTCACGGTGTCCTGCGCTGGGGACCTCCAGCAACTTCCACATCTCGGGCTAAGGCCCAAACTAAAACACGTGACAAACACAGCATCTAATCTAGGGCAATTCCACAAACTGAAAGAACTAGCTCTTAACCAAACGTCCTTCAGGAGTGCTCTAGTAGACATTTTGAAAGAAATAAAACACAGAAGACATATACTCCCCTACTCACAAAAAAATAAAAGGTTAAAACTTAAAATTTCACAGAAATGCTTACATTTACTGGTATTAAAAAGACTCAATCCTTCCTCTAAGACCTCTGGTTTAATTAATCGTAAGTTCAGGTAAATATAGACTTCAGCCCTGTATGAATCAGTAGGCAAAGCAGATGAAAGCTGAGCTTCTATAATAATAAAAATTGTTTCTGTTTAGAAGTCATACAATGATAAGTAACTGCAGTTTTATGGCCAAAGGCACAGTTTAACTACAGGCAATTAAGTGGAGGCTCTTGCCTACAGAAGAAGCCAAAATATTGTCTCCAAAGAGACAATTTTAAATA
>NW_004524763.1:1837709-1875372 GCF_000260255.1 Octodon degus | reverse complement strand
TATATATATGGATTTGTTTTGAAAATAAGCAACATCTTTAAGTTGTTTTCACAAATTATTTTTCCTCCATTCTGCTGGGGTTGGGGATGGGAGGGTGAGGGGAGGAGGATTAGAGCATAGGGGCCATTCCTACCAAACAGGTCAACATGCGCTTCTTGGAGTAATCCAATGAGGGCAGAAACTTGGAGACCAAATTGAAAAGCATGGGCCATACCTTCAAGGAAGAGGCAGATTGTGATGTTCAACTGACAGAATAATTATAACAACAGCAACAACAACAACAATCAGAATAACAGGAGAGAGCATATGAGAATTCCCACAAGATCCATGCTGTGGTCTGGCCTTCTGCTTTCTCTCGTAAATAACTGCAGCTAATTGTCACTGTTTGTGTTACAGCTCTTTTTGGGTGGAAAGTGCTTCTTTGTTCTTACTTAATTGTTGGTAACTTATTCATACTTTCAACTATTCATCCCTTGAGTTTGAGATTACCATGCATAAGGTATATAAGTGAGGCTTTGAAGGTACTTAAGAAAAAGCAGAGACCACAAGTATTCAAAAACCTAATACAAGTAACAGGTCAAGTAGTCAGAGATTCAAAGATTCTCAGAGGAGCTGGCATCTTCGTATTAAATCAGGAGATATTTTATTAATTATACATGAAGAGCAGAGTTGTATTCAGCTGACATGTGAAGGATTCAAAGAAAAGCTATTCCTAAAAAATTAAGATTTCTATTTCTCGAGTTTCTATTTGAAGCAGCCTCAATGCAGTTTACTGATGTGTCTGCTGAGCTTGTAGTTTTCCCCTAGGATTTTCACTTACATACACATGCAAAAATATGTGTTTCCTTGTTGTAGAATTGTTATTTTGAATATATTGGATTTTACAGAAATTTTATCATCTCGTATAAAGACTTTGATGACCTAAGATATTTGCTTAAAGTACTCTAGAATTAGTGCATTTATTTTTGATTTAGAGATCCTTTGATATAATATTACCTCTTATTCCTTGTAAGAAAATTAACAATGGCATGGCACACCTATTGTATCAGAGATAGCTAAGATTATATAAGCTTATAGATTTAACATTGAATAGAGATAGATATAAATTAATGGGCTGAAGAATTAGTCAAACCTGGGGTGGTTGAAAAGTTGTCACAAATTTTTGACCCTGTTTCCATTAAGAAGACAGTCACCTGCCCTCAAATCAGACAAGCTGTGCTTCTGCTGAGACCCATAGGCTATGCACAATCAATTTCACATTTCCTAGCTAAGGTTAGGGGAAGCCACCCAGCTTTCATCTTATTTTCTTGGAATAATCCTTACTGGAAATCTAAAATGCCAGGTGCAACATCCTGCTACCTTGAAGTTTCCATACTTTATTTAAATTTAAAAAAACCCTCAGGCCCCACAATAGTGTCCCATGGAGGTACATCTGTGCTCCCCCACACCCAAGGGACAGCTGAAAACAGAAGTCATCACCCCTAAGATGGTCTCCACACATTCCAGCTCTCACGTGCCACACCCTCTTGGATGTGGGATCCTCCCAGCGGACGCCTCAGCTGACACAGTAGCTACCCAAGACCTCTCTGCTGTTCCCTGACCAGATTCCTGACTCATGGGTGCTGGGTACAAAATCAAATGATTGTCCTGAAACATTAAATTCTGGCTTAGTTTGCTAGGTAATTTTGATAGTGGGAGCAACCTCTCTCTTCCTAGAGTGTTCTTCCAGTGATGGTAAGTGAAGGCAAAGTCTTCAGCAGAAACAGGACTTGGAAAGCTCCTTGATTGAGGTGGTAAGGGCTAAAGGTTCTGAGGAAAGACATGTGGGGGAAGATGGAAATCCACAGTTTGGGTCAGAAATGTGCTTGGGCTCATATGCTAGAGACTTGTTCTCCAGCCTGCTGTGTTATTTGGAGACAGTGAAACAATTAGGACATGGGACTTGTGGGCGGAAGATGGGTCGCTGAGAGCATTCCCTTAAAGACAAAACAGTCCCTCTCTCACCAAGCTGTCTGGCTACCATGAGGTAAATGCACCTCTGCCACCACACTTCTTACAATGAGGTAACCTTGTGACAGGTCCAAAATCAGCGGGTCCACACAAAATCCCCTGGGAGCCAAAATAAAGAATTCACCACTTTAAGTCGATTTATCTCAGTTGAAAGTAATGGAGAAGTGATAACACATGAATTTTCTCCTTTAGCTGTACCCACTTTCTCATTTTAGACATCTTAGGTTTCTATTAGTCAGTTTCTCTATTTCTGCTTCTTGTTACTGTTTTTCGCATTCTGTCACCCATATTCCTAGGCCACTCTGGGCCGCTACCCACACCTTGTTAATGTGTTTCACTCACCTTTTCATTCTGATACTGCTAAGTAAAATCTTTGTCATAAAGCGAATTAAACAACAGCAATTGGTTCTATGTGGTATAACTCAAAGAAAATCAAATGGATCCATTTGATAAACCTAGAAGAGTTAATGTCCACTTCTAAGATTTCCTCTGCCATACATGCAAAATAAATATAAAAGTGACTGCCATGCTTTTTGTCCAGTTGAACCTTACAAAACTGAAAAGCAAAAGCAGCCATTACTAAGAATATAGGATAAGAAACAAGTTTTGTAACTCAAAAGAAAGAAAGAGAGAGAGAGAGAGAGAGAGAGAGAGAGAGAGAGAGAGAGAGAGAGATCTAAAGCTTGAATTTACATTTTCTTTCTTTTTTTTCAATGTGAATTATTTATTCATATATTCATTTACTTTTTTATATTTCTTTTTTTTCATAATTTTATTGATAAACAGATAGCAATGAGACAGTTTCAAATCAAATCAGTAGGACAGTTTCAATAACTAACACACTGCATATATTCTTCTTAGTGGTTAATTGCTGTACAAGATGCGGACTTGAGATCCTATTAACGAACACCATTAGAACAAATCCCTCTATTCATTAAGAGAATGTAACTATATATCTATCCCAACCACTTTGAATACACAGATACAAAATGGACATTCATCTATATACCCCATTTTTTCTAAGTTCCGTTATTGAATATTATAGGTGTGTAAACTCAGCAAAATATTCTAAAAGAGTCCAGTAGCCCATAATAGCATTGGATCTTCTGTTTAACTGGCAATGCCAGAAATTATTGACCTGAGTCCCCCACAGCTCAACATTTTACATTTTCTTTCTAAAGAGAGGGCAATCCGCAGAAGTTCCTCCAAGCCAGATGAGCTGGCACTCACTCAGAAGCAGGACCATCTTTGACCCTTAGTAACAATAAGCTGACAATTTAGGATGCATAATAATTTTACAAGACCACAAAATATTCTAATATTCTTAAGCACCAAGAGGAAAAAGTCAACTCTTGGATAGAAGTACATATTAAAATATTAATTATTATCTTTGCTCCTCTCTCAACTTACACAAAACTGTAATCATTTTTAAAAATGTTTTCATGAAGTACCCAGTTCATGATATCTAGGTTACACAAAGGCATAATGTGCCCCGACCCAGATATTCGTGCAAGCCAGGGTCTAGAAGCAGTGGACTGCCCTGCACTCTGCCGTCTGTCTGGTGGCTTCTGCACCCATCCAAAGCAGCAGGATTTGAACACCTAGATTCTAGCATATGCAAATGAAGCTTGAGCACAACACTAATGATGCTTTACACAGCTAGTTAGTACAGCTGCATGGCACAGGTTTTTTTTTCATACCACTACACTGCAACATAAATCATAATAAGGTCAGGAATTTGGAAGAAGGAAAGATAAAAATAATGATTCACATTGCTATTCCTCACTGACCCCGCCTTCTGGATGAACTTCAGCACAATACTGTTCCCAACTCATCCACTTCAATCCAAATCCTTTGAAGGTGGAGTAAGCAATGGATCTGTAAACAGTGGTAATTGTACTGTGCTGTTAAAAACACTGACTTAGAAATGGCAGTCTGCAACTGTGACTTTCTCCTCTGCTCGGAGAAAGGATGATTTTTTATATAATATTGAAAGAAGGAAACAAAACCATGCAAAGGAAAAATATTTTCACAAGGATCAAGTAGTGCAAAAAGATTGCTTTGTAACTTGATAAACTGTTTTCAAAAATAAAAGAATTTCAGGTTAAACTCTCTTTGAGATTCACGAATTTTTAGTAAGTTCACACAGCTAAAAGCTAACCACAAGGGTTTCTATTGGCAACAACCTATTCCAAGCTTTCCACTGCATTCTGTGTGTGCTGTTTTCTAAAGATAATGCCATTTTTATTATTTGCTGTTTAATGTTAATTACTTTTGCATGTTAGATCACTCACAATGCATTTTGGAATCCAGTGAATACATTAGTGTCTTAGAGTATCAACATTTTTTTCCAATTTGTCCTTCATTATTACAAAGCTGAAAACAGCTATAAAACCAGCTCTACTAAATGACTTATTTTTCATTCATTGAAATGTACTAGCCTAATGAACAGTAGCAAGTCAATCAAAGAGTTTAATGCAATCATTAGGGATTACAAAACCTATATGAAGAATCCTAAGTCCTTATATATAGGTCAATGGTATTTGCTGAAGATCTACAGATGCTTAGCAATATAACAGAAACATAAAGTATATAGTTGAGATTAGGCTTGATTTATGCTCTGAGAATTTTATAATCTTTCATAAAAAGATGTGATAGGTCAGTATTCAATGACTATGAATACATACAAGGAAATATTCTGACAAAGAGTGATAACGGATTGAATAGATCAAAGAAAAAGCTGTAGTTAATTAAGGGAAATTTCCCTTGAGAAGCTTTCCGAAATGGGCTCTGAACTTCAATTTAAAGAGAAGGATATGGTTTGGAGGATCTTACTGTTGAGAGTATGCCTTGTAAGTGTGATAAATGAAACTTAAGTAACTGGATAATGGAATAAAATAGAAAAAAATAAAGTTTTATATGCCTCAAATGATGGTGAACAGGAACAGATGACAATTTTCTCATTTTTTTCTATAAAATTAATAATTTACTGACCGTGTTCTAACTTAAATACTTACATGAACATCCATGGAGGTAAAATGCCTACCGACCTAGACATCCTCACATGTGTCTGTGGTGATAATGGAGTAGAATGGAAATAAAATTGTAGTAGGAGACTTCAATACACACTTTCACAAGTAGGTCAACTAGAGAAAAGTCAATACAGAACCATAACACAGTTGAACCTCATCAGTGAACAAATGGATTTAACAGATATCTCTGAAGAGTTCTATTCAACAACAGCAAAACACACACACATACTTGGACACAATTTTGAAATACAAGAATTAGGTCATTGTTTGAACAATTGTAAGCTATGGCATAGATGTAGTACATTCCATGCAGACATAGAGATATCATTATAACAGATTCATGTGAAATTTTATGCAAATTATTTCCAAGTACAGAAAAAAATAAAACAGTTAATTTGAGGACATCATTATTCTAGAAACCCTTGCTTCTTTTTGTCACTTTTCCTTGAATACAAAAAAATTACTATTGTCCTTATTGCTACCCTTCAAAATTGTGTCAAAATTCTGTTCAAATAAATGAGTGCAGGTATTAAGTCATTTTAAATCAGTAGTCACTACTGAGAAGTTAGGAAATGATCTGCAACTTGTTGGAATAGGAAAGTTTTGAGTAGAAAGATCAATAAGAAATTGTTA
The DNA here is from genome assembly GCF_000260255.1 of Octodon degus. Taxonomy (NCBI): domain Eukaryota; kingdom Metazoa; phylum Chordata; class Mammalia; order Rodentia; family Octodontidae; genus Octodon; species Octodon degus. The sequence goes on along the minus strand of NW_004524763.1, from coordinate 1,869,697 downwards.
CAGTGTTTTTCTTTTCAATTTAAGATACACTAACACACTGAAATGTCCACAAAATGTGTATTCACTGTTTTGTGTCTCTTTTCCATAATTACAATTAAATTAAAGGAAAATTGCTCTCCTTCTGCTTGCATCCTCACCTGGTTTTCTCACTGGGGAGATATCGTAAGTTTCTAGATTAATTACTACATTAGGAATGCTGTGATGCGCATCTCCGCCGGGTCGCCAGATCTCTAGGGATAAGAGTCTCATAGTGGCTGGGATTTTCTATTCGGAACTCTAAATAGTCTTTTTCCCATTCCTTGGTTGTGATAAGGACTGCTTAGGGTTTTCCAAATCAGTGGGTTAGGTGATACTGTTGAATTTGTTGATTTATGAAAATATTTTGTATCCCAGTGCTCAAGAAAATTCCCACTGAACAGCAGATGTTCAATAGGCATTTGTTGAAAGAACGAGGAAATGGATGAAGGAATATGTAGCTGCATTACAAAGTGTTCAGTTAAATGTTTCATCGATGCAAATATAAAACTTCTCCCTCTAGGAAATTGGAGGCAGCATAACGTTTGCTCACCGGAGAGCCCTCTGCAGTTCCAGGGGAGGAGATGCTAACAGCTCAACGGTGCCTCTCGTTAATCATCCGGTTACCTGTCAAGCATCACTCACGTTATGTCTAGAATTCTCCAGACTCCTAATTCAGATCACTTCCCAGAAGAGTAGAAATAAACTTAAACTGTAAAAAACAATGACATCTCCCTCTAAAGAGCGACTGAGTTAATTTAACAGTATGTTTAAAATGTTATGTTCATCATATAATAAACTAATTTCTTACTTTTTGAAGTTATCTATATTATTAAAAGTCTGGCAAAGATACAGAAAAATAAAGAATAAAGGCTCATTAATAAATACTAAATAAGAATTGCCAAAGTAAAAATTAGAATTTGGAAGCAAAGTGAAGAGCCACATACTATGATGGCCAAGTGCAATACATCTACAACTCAAATTTTGGTGGAATCATGAAAAACAATCCCCTGCATAAAAGATTGAAAATTATCTGGAAAATATTTGACAATCTATTCTTAATTTAGAACATTAAAAACCTTTCTGGTATGCTCTGGATCCAAAATACTCCTCCCAAAACCCATGTGCCAAGGCATGACGCTCAGCTGGTGGCATTACTCAGAGGCGGTGGAGCCTCTGGGGTGTGGGCTGTAGGGGGAGGGTGTTAAGTCATTCAGGTTATGTTTGGGGACCCCAACTCTTGTGATATCTACTTTAACCTCTGGCTACCACGACCGGAAGGGCTGCCTCTGCTTGCACTTCTCCTGTGAGGCACCACCTTGTCACAGAGACTAGTACGGCAGCACCACCCAAGCAACTGGAAATTTAGATACAAGCCAGAGGTCCAGCCCAGCACCACAGTGCCTGCCTGACAAACACAAGGCCCTGAGTTTCATTCCTGGTACAAAAACAAAAATAAGAGAAGAAAGAAATTTTAAAAAATTAGAACCAAAACAAACTCTTTCTACTTAAAAGTTAAAGATCTCAAGTATTTCGTCACATATTGGAAAGCTGGCACTTCCAAATTTGATTAGTAGCGTGTTTACTTAAAATCCCTTTCACCATTTAACTTTGTTTCCTGCTTGCTAATAAATGATACTAAGCAAAAGGGAGAGAAAGTAGCTGAGAAAATTATTTTGCATGATTGTGTAATTGGAAGAAAAACTGATTCATTTAGCAATTGTTAATGACAAGTGTTAATACTGTAAATGTGCCAGGTAAGGTGCACCGGAACAGACAGAGAATCAGATGACTGCTACGTGTCCTAACAACCACTTACAGTGCGTGTTGTAAGTAAAAAATAGCAACAAAAATGTGAAATGCCCATGAAGAGCCTTAAGAAGAAACGCATACCATTCATGAAACCAACATTAAAATACAACTACGGTACTGTATAAATATGAGTGTAAGAAACATACTATTAACACACAGAGCATACCATGTTCTAGGAAAGGAAGCTAAAGTATGTAAAAATGCTAGTATTTTCAGATTTTGTAATCTGAGATACCTAAGTGGATTGTATAGTTTACTTAATACATGTGCAAGGAAAGCAAACTATAATTTGAAAAGAAGCAAAGGAAAGTCTACTATAATGCCATCAGAATTTCTGAAGGACTACAGTACTAGGCAGGCAAATAAAAGGATTAGTGGAGTGCCACTGAAAGTATAAAAGTAAATTTCAGTGTGGATGAGAATTAAGATGATGCATGTGCCCCCTTATCCGGTGCATGTTGTCAGGATATTTTATGAGTAGCCATCAAAAACAAATGCTTAAAATAACTTTTGAAAATGTCAGAAATGTAAACATTCAAAGATTGAAATGATATCATCCAGAGATTGTGAATGACTGCCAGCCTAGATAAAGATATGCTAGGCAGTCAGAGAGGCCTTAGCCCTCCAGGGAGTCAGTGCAGGAGATGAGAACACATGACAACGGTGACTGGAGGTCCATCTGCTGGCGCTCACACCTCAACATAACAACCAGATGACCAGCCCACTTGCCTCCCCCAGGGATAAGTAATAAATTAGCATTAACTTCAGTCCCCCGTGTGGGTGACTGAAACTCCCGGATCTGTTTCTTCTTAGAAGGCCCCAGTTCTTTGCAGGTACACTTGATACAGGACCTGCTTCCTCACTGGATCAATATTCCCTACACAGCTAAGTTCATAATCTTATTGGTTGATCATAGTTTTGTCCCACATTGGACCTGTTCTGTGGTTTTGTACCACCTCATGATTTTGCACTATGAAACTTGCTTTGTAAAATGGGGCCTGCAGCAACCCATTTTCCAAGTCCCTTCCTGTCTCTTTCAGTGGTCTCTCTTGAAAATGTTTTCCTACTCTTTACCTCCATTGTTCCTTAGAGTTCATCTTCAATTTTGGGAAATACAGACCAGGAATATCAGTTAGCAAGTTGGGAGTTACCCTTACTCTCCCTGTATCAATATGATGATGCACGCCTTGTAACCCCAGTGTCCATGAGGCAGGAGAATCTGCACAAGTTCAAGGCAGCCTGCCTGAGGTATACTCTGAGTTCAACCCTGTGAGAACCTGTTCGAAAAATGAAACAACAGCAACAAAATGGAAATAACAAAACTAGAATAAATTTTGAAAGAATTTAGGCTAGATAAAGCCTGAATTAGTATAAAAGAATTCACCTCACCAACTGGGCAGCCCAGCAGAACCTGGTGCTTCAGCTAGCAGAGAAGCTGCAGAGCCTGAGATGAACACCCAGGGAGAATTGTACCACAACTGGGTACCTACTACGGCCGAGAAGTCACAAGGATGGCTTCTGCGGAAATGAGGGCTACAGCCCCACACAGGTGATGGAGGCATCAGCCAGTAGACCCTCCACGCCTCCTGAGCGCTCTGCAATGCTGTGCTGTGGTGCAGACCACATAGGCGCTCGGTGTAAATCCACCCCAGCCAGAAAGGGTCTGTGCAAAGGGCTGTAAACAATAAAATAAAATAAATAAATTTACTCACATCATTAAACTTTTTCTGGAAAAAAGGAAAACACAAGCAAAACCAGAAATAATAGCTTGAAAAATTATTCACAATTTATGTCATACAAAAGAATCATCTCTTTATTATGTGACGGAATTCCACAAAGAAGTAAAAAAATGTCCGCAACTCAGACAAATGATCACAGGATTACTAAGCTTCATGAGGGGAAACACCTTGCATTACTGATGCATAGGAAATTGTCCTTAATCCCATTTATGAAAGAAATTCAATTAAAGCTACTTCAAGGGCTGCGGAGCTAGCTCAGCAGTCAAAGCACCTGCCTAGCAAGCATAAGGACCTAGTTTTAATGCCACGCCAGCCAGGCCACAGACCCACTAGCCACCAAAACCGAGTGTGGTGGTGCAGGCCTGTAATCCAAGTGATGGAGAGCTGAGATAGGAGGATCACTAAGAGTCAAAGATGCATAGTGAGACTCTGTACCAAATAAATAAATAAATAAATAACTTGAAAAACAAAAAGTACCTCGAGTTCATTTTTTATCTAAAATATTGGCAAAGATAAAACAATTTGGTAATAGTTTTTTTTTTGAAAACTTGGCAGAAGAAACATTTTATTTTATACTTTTATGGAAACAGAACAATCCATAAGAATTTAATATGTATAGAGTCACTAATTAAGACATTCTACTTTTAAAGTCTATCATACTTATAAAATCATAAAGAAAAAAAAAGCCAGGTGTGGTGGTGCACAGCTGTAATCCCATCACTCGGGAGGCTGAAGCAGCAGGATCATTGTGAGTTTGAGACCAGCCTGGCCTACAAAGTGAGCTCAAAGCTAGCCTGAGCTGCACAGGGAAACCCTGTCTGAACAACAACCACATAAAAATAATAATAATAAAGTTTAATACCTAATAAAGAGATAAAGATAATAAAGATAATTTCTGGGAACATGTTCTGTTTTTCTAAACACACTTGATCCAAATCTAAGTGTCAGTGCAGGGGCTGATGACTGCATAATTTGTAATAACTAAAGATTGATAGTTATCTGAATGTCTATTAGTAGGTAACTGGCTAAGTAGTTATATGCTGGAAATCTATACATTCTTTAAAAACAGTTGAAGCAGAAATTTCCATAACTTTGGAAACTATCTCCAAAGTATACAACTTAGTTCAGTACAAAACACTTACTGTGTCATACATCTATATCTACATATATACACACAAATATGCATGCATGAATGTATAAATTAAGTGCATACATAAATTGTCTTATGAAACTTTAGGGAACTGGATGACTAAGGGATTTATGTAAGGGGCAGTTTTTCAATATATATTCTTTTGTGCAGTGCTAATTTTTACACAGGTGAACAATAGTTATTTTTCATGAGGAAATTAAATATGATGGTACATACTAGCACTGTGACAACTGACAGTAGACTAAAGGACATTTTCATCTTTGTTAACTATCCTTGAACTGGGCCAAAAGCTTTTCAAGACTTTTTCTGATGGAGCCGAATTTGCCTGAGCGCTGGAACCCTCAGACCCCTCTCTTTTCTCACCAGGCCATCTCCCAGGTGGTGCCTATGCACCAACCATTCTGCACACATGGGTTCATTGATGGATCCTGAAATGCATCTTGCACCTTCTCCTGACTGAGCTAAAGCAGGCCAGGAAGCCCAGGTTCCTGCCAACAGTTCTTTTTTCTTGGTCCCTGGCCATATATCAGTAGCCCACTGCCTGCCTGGCAAGCGTGAATTTGTGAGTTCAATTCCCAGTGTGAAAGCAAGCAAGAAAGTAAGCAAGCAAGAAAGAAAGCAAGCAAGAAAGAAAGGTTTCCATGTGATAGCTGAAAACAAAAGGAGCTCCCAAAGACACAGACAGACCTACACCTCTTATTTCCTGTGACACATTTCAGAGACAACTGGGAACCATGAGTAATTGGATGAAAACATTTAGTAAGGGAAAAAGTTATTTGCTCTGCATTGTCCACCCTCAGTGCACTTCTTCGTACCTCGGTCTTTATCTTTCCTGTCTCTCTACTGCAAAGAAAATAGCTGTTTTGCTAATCTTAAGCCCTGTCTCCAGTTCACGGTACCAAAAACAGATGCTGTTTACACTGCTCAGAACCTGTCTGCTTATTGGGCTGATGGAAAAGAGAAAGCTGCGGGCGGAAGGCATGACAAGAATGTGCAGCTTAGTCTACGATTTCAGTCTAGAAGGACAAATGCCAGGACTTCATTACAGTCACCAGCCCCTGTATTGACACTTAGATTTGGATCAAGTGTGTTTAGAAAAACAGAACATGTGCCCAAGGCTTAAGTGCCTGCTGGGGAAGTGGAAAGAGCAGCCAGCTGTTTCTCAGTGAGCAGATACACATCAGTCCAGGGGAAGCCCTTCAGAAAGTACAGGTAGTAGAGCTCCAGCCTTGCAAATCAGTTCGACATGTACCTCAGTTTAGTATCATTATTCAGTCCACTGAAGAAGAAACTCAGTTTCAGAATATTCTCTCTCTCTCTCTCTCTCTCTCTCTCTCTCTCTCTCTCTCTCTCTCTCTCCCTCTCCCCCACCCCTGCGTAACCCCAGTGTCATACTTGGTCTTTAATTACTCATGTTTTTGCACGCATAATGGTGTTTAGAAAAGTTCCAGACAGTAAGGTCCTGACTGCACCGAGCCTGGCAGCAACTCAGCTTTGCCACCTTCACTTCTCTGAGTTAGCACAGATAAGAGAGTTGTCAGCCTGGGCAGCAGGCTGCGAGAGCAGATCCGATGGAAGAAGAGATTTCAGTGAATTAAGAATTTGTTATCACTTAACACAGATTGTCCTCCTCATGGGGCATTTGAGCAAAGTCGCAGGTTGATTGAATAACATTCTTGTTCCCATAATATTGAATATTTATATTTCTGAAACTGAAAAGACAGCCCACAGATAAGACACGGAGAGGTCTAAGAGATCCAACTGCATGCCTCCTGGGCAGAGTAAATCCACACAATAGTGCTGTCGAGAGCTCAGACTGCCCCGTCCCCCAAGTGCTGGCCAATGCCTGATCCATACTTTGAGGTCTTTTCCCACTAAATTACAGTCATCCTTTATAGAGCTTCACAATCCCCTCTGGGGGGCAATACTTACTTTAGTCAAAGATTTTTTTTTTTTTTAAATTCAAGTATGTTTTCAAATTTTTTCCCAAGAACAGATTTGTTATAGTTGGGGGCACCTTCTTAAATGTTTGTTATTAGCCCCATTGCCTATCCGATCCTTATCACATTTCATTGTGAAGTATATATTTATTTCTCACTAGATTATGAACTCTGTGAAGGCAGGTATGCCTAGTCTGTCTGAAAAAGGGGCTCACTTTAGGTCCTGGTACTTAATAAAATCTCAGGAATACATTTTTGTATTGATTTGAATTTATTTGGACTGAACTGCATCAGAAGTTACTTTTTGATGAGAATACTTTTCCCCTCAATGAACAAAAAGTGTCTGTCATAAAGAGATCTCATTGATATCAGAAGTAGACATCACATACTGAAAACCATTATAAAATTGACTGACTTTAAACCTTAATAACCCATCAACATTACAGATATGTATTATAAGCCCGCAGATCTGTGGCTTGCCTGAAGTCACACCGACACTAACTGGCAGAACCAGCAGAAGTGCACAGATCTCCAGCCCAACAGCAGGGCGTTTCTCTCCCAACCCTTGTCCTTCTTCCATTGTAAGGCGCTATTGTGGGAAGAACATAAAAGCACCTGCAGCCAAGCCACAGAGGAAACTCTGCAGTAGGCTTTTGCACACATTCCCACTCTGGTAAATTCTGACTTGTGCAGTGTCTAATTTTACTGAACAAATCACCAACATATGATTTCTAATCTGTAGGTGTCCTCTGTGCGCTGCAGTAGTTGGCTTCACTGACTGGAATGGACGCTGAAATCTGTTTGGCTTACCTCCAAAGTGACTTCTAAAAGTGTCAGAGAGCCTTTAGACTCTTTGTTTCTCCCTCTTTCTCTGTCTCTATCTCTGTCTGTCTCTCTCTTTCTCTCTGTCTCTGTCTCTCTCTCTCTCTCCTTGTCTCTGTCTCTGTCTCTGTCTCTCTCTTTCTCTCTCTCTCTGACTGCTCCTGCAGTTTCTCCCTCCTGGCCTCCACACTGAGTACCTTTTCCCCAGCAGGCCCTTCTCATACACCATGTCTCCCTCTGAGCCAGCTGACCATGGGCTAAACACTCCGAAACTGTGAGCCATCATAAACCTCTCCTCTAATCTGTGGGTGTTTGATATCTTTTCCCAGTAATGGAAAATTCACTAATATACTCTCCCATCTAGAAAATTGGTTTCTGAAACAATGCAAAATATTTGCTAATGAATCACACTGGAGGAAAATGGCTCCCTGCTGCCTGTTAGGTAGCTTTTTATTTCCCAGCATTCTTCACCTTTTTCTCTTACTTGCTCTTGATGTCTACCCAGCATGATGTGTAGGTATCTGTCGACAAACTCATTTGCATGGTCAATTTGCTTAATTTACTACCATTGACTTTGTTAAAATGTATTTATTCTTGTCATACCCCTTACCTATAAAGAACAATGTTGAGCTGGTAAATAAATTGATGGGAGAGCGTCTGCAAAGTTTAAATTTCAATAAATAAGTGATAGGCTAATGGCAATCTGTCACTACTGAATGCTAAATAAGAGCAGCTGGAAAATGCAAGCTACTTCCATTCCTGCTTATTAAATGAAGGCAACCGTAACTGTGAGTCAAACAACAAAACTGTATGCATACCTTGATGACGGCATCTCCTGGAGTGCAGGCTAACAGCTTTGGTGCTGCTGTAGATGGATACTGACAGTGTACACTTAATTAAGAGTATGGCAGAGAACAGGAACCTCTTTCTTGTTGTATGAGTGGACAATGGCAAAAAGCAAAAATAAACCCCTTAATACTGGACTAGATCAGTATGAACTCATGTTTAGCTTAGTAAAATACATCGATTGACTAATGCAGAATTGTGGGCAATGTTTAGGATAGATTTCCTTACTCTGTTAGCTGAGAGAGACTGAGAGAAACAATAACTTAGAGACAGGAGAAAAATTGTTTCTCTCAGTGCTTAGATCTCCAACAACAACAAAGGTACTTTAAAGAAATGACTGAAATAACTGATTATGAAACTTGGCCAAGAAATACAAAAGGTAACCCTACAGCATTTTATAACTCCAATATATAAGGAATTACTCAGCCAACACTACAACAACAACGAAAACCATGAACACTAACAGTTATGTTCACCAGACACAAAAGCAGACTGAGTTTACAGTGCCCAAAGCTAGAACAATTAGAGCAATAAAATCAATGAGCTAACATTGAATTTAACCTCAAATGTAAAATAAGTATTCTTGATTCCAAATTAGCTATGTAGATAATCCATCCTACAGGCAGGTAACCCTATCTCCTCACTCCCTAAGTATAATCAACATGTGTAGGAAGTAGAGTGAGTCACTCTACTGTGGAAAAACCTGACAAATACACTCTTCAGCCTGTGAAGCTGAGGTGAAGGTCAGTGTCATATTAATGGTATATGGTTTGGTAAAAATGGCATTCTGGCTCTGTGACTTATCTTCCAAACACCCACAACCCACATTAAATAATGAAGAAAATGTCAACTAAATCTCAGTAGAGGAACTGTCTCCAAAATACCTACCCCATACTCCTGAAAACTGTCAAAAACATTAAAATCAAGGGAAGCCAAAAATCCTCCAGCCAGGAGGGACTAAGGAGTCCAGACCACGGAATGTAGGGTGTCACACATGTGATCCTGGAAAAGCAAAGGGACATTAGGTAAGAACTAAGAAAATCTAGAGAAGTATATACTTATATTAGTAAGACTATATCAATATTAATTTATTAATTATGAGGTATGTACCATGGAAATATAAGATGATAAACCTAAAGGAAACTAAGTATGTAATAAGTGGAGGCATATGGCTACACTCATTATTACACTTTCATTTTTTAAATCAATCTGAATCTATTCTAAAAATAGTTTTTTTAAAAAAGCAAACATAGCCCTCCTTTACATTTATGTGGCATGTAATCATTATGTATTGTACTGATAAATTTTAAAGGAGAAAAAAATTAAATTAAGATTAACAAATGAGATTTAATTTTTATTGTTCTTTTGTTTGGCTGTTTTTTGTTTTTTGGTTTTTCTTTTTATTTTAGGGAAGGGTCTACAGAGTGTTCGGGGTCTCACTACTAAATTGAACTCATAGTGATCTGCCTGTTTTACAGCCTCCCAAAAGCTGGGATTACAGACATGCACCAACACACCCAGGCTCAATTGCCATCTCAGCTCTCTCTGGGTGTGGGGCTGGAAAGGCAGGCCCAGGAATCGAACCCCCAGCCCCTGAACCTGCTTCCTGGAGCTTTATTCCACTGAGCTGTTTGGTTGGCCCTTACTGTTTATTTTTAAATTTTTGAAATTTGTTAAATTTGGGAGCAGTTTTTGAGACAAAGTCTTGCTTTGCAATGTAGGCTGGCCTTGAACTTGCAGTGATCCTCCTGCATTAGCCTCTTGAATGCTAAGGTAGTTATGTGCCACCACACTCAGCCATGTTTGCTGTTTAGAAATTAAGATTCAACCATGGTGTTGCTTCATTCAAGTATGTGAAAGTCTAAAATAAAATGGGAAGCACGTAAACATTTCCTACCTTAGATGGAAGTATAAGAACCAAGTAAGACAAGCAATGAGGTAGATGCTAGCCACACAATATAGCAAGTATTTTAATTCCCACCATGGAAAATGCTGCTTCAAGAGAAGTGAGCTTTTAGTCTATTCAGGCAGCAACTGAGTGAGAGTATTTATCAAGCTTGCTTCAGTGGAGATTTCTTCATTGATGGGCCGTGGAAGGAGAAAAACTCTAGGATCCTTCCAACTGTTCTAAATATCTGTGGACACTTGCTCAGTTCTTTATGTAGTTAAAGGCTGGATGATTTATTCCATTGTGAATCTAGACCCACAGCCAAACTTTAAGCCAAATCTGCCTGTTGACCACAATTCTAATTTTAGCGGATTGCTCAAAACGTACCAGCTGTGCTAGTCATCCCATTAAGGAAAAAAAAAAAAAAAAAAAAAAGAACAATTTAACCTTGTAAACTGTGTTCTTTTTCAGTCTTGCCATTTGATAGGGGGCACGTACCCTTGTTGAATTCCTAAGGTGTCATATACTCCAATTCAGCGCATTGGCAACACGATTATTACCTTGTGACACCAGTTGCGGTGCCTGGTAAACCTCAAGGCCACAATCCCACAACGTGGCTCAGACTTGCTGGAGCGAGGGCAGCAGTGGCTGCAGGCAGAGGAAGAGACTGCGAGTGAGACCAAGTGAGGCTAGATGGGTGGGTGGCTGTGTGGAAAGATGGTTTGAGGTTCCAGTCTCATTTTATGAGTCCAGTTTTCCCTTTTAATGATAGAAGCTGGAAAATTCTGTTGGAGAGAGAGTAAACCCAACATGTTTTCTGTCACAGATTGCTTGCTAAAGGGAATTCCTAAATCGGAGACACTTTCTAGAGACAATAATGCAGTCTCTTATTTATCCCCTAAAAATGGCAGGAAGATGTCTCCTTACTCAACTCAAGCTCACTAATCTTACTAGGTTCATAGAGCATCTAGAAAATATGAAAATGATAATTTTTGTTCATGTGTCTTGTAGTAACTTGGAGGACAGGACAAGGCAGGTGCCCGTTGCCTTGACTACAACAAAGCCCACAGGTACAAGCAGGCCAATGTCAGTCTCCAACCATGTGATACATAATTTCTTTAAAAAACTAAGAAAAATTTTATTATGAAGCAATCCATAACCATTAAATTAGTTTGAACCATATTAAATATTCAATCAGAGTTCAAATACAGTTAAAGGTAATATCTTTAGGCTTATTCTAAGAGAAAATAGAAAATATCAAGAAAAGAAAGTGAAACACACTAAAAATTATTCCTTTAGTCCTACGTGTAAGGGCCCTAATGCTTTAAAATTAATCTCTATATGTGAACACATTGGATTTTTGTTAACATGTATTTGTGTGATTTAAATCATGAAATGGTATAAAATTTTCTAACAGGTTCTTTAAATATTTAGTAGGTATTTTCTTATATGATTATTTTGCAATATGACTTTCAATGACTGTGGTAATTAGTCGTACAAATAAATTAGTTAAGCAGTTTTATATGGTCAAATATTTGCTAATATTTTGTTATTGTAACTTGTGCTGTAGACATTCATGTTAGGAAAATTTTCTCATATATCTCTAGTATTAGTCCAGACATTACTATGCACATACTTTCAGATTTTGAATACTTTGCCAAAGAACTTTCCAGAAGACTTTAAAGACACATTGTTATGGACAGCGGGAGTCAAGTGTCACTGACAAGTGAGTGTTTGAGTGTTTATCTTGCAAGCATCTCTGCATTTAAAATTATACATTTCAAGCTCCCAATCTGATATCCCATCTCTGATATCCAGTAAAATGAACTGGAACAAACCTGGAAGTCTTATGATTTGCTGTGGGTGGAGACAGTGGATACCATATACACAAAAATAGTCTGTTTACATCTTGAAAAATTAATTAACCCTTAAAGAAGACAAAGAGCAGGATGCTAGACCTGCCATTCTGGAGGCTGAGACAGAGAATCACAAGTTCAAGCCCAAACTGGGCAACTTAAAAGCTTAGTGAGAAACATCAAAATAAAAAAGATGAAGGGGATAAGGATGTAGCTACGTACAAAGGCCTTGTTTTCAATCCTTAGTTGGAACTGCAGAAAAGAGAGAGAGAAGGGCAGGGGTGGAGAAGAGACTGAATTCTGAGAATTGTGGGTCTTCTTTCTACTTAAGGGGGTAATTTGTTGGCTAAGATGCAAAGAACATAAAAGTTTTACTCAGATTGACAAAAGGATGCACTTTAATTATTAATTATCAGAACTGTACAATAACACCAAAGGCTGTTCGTGATATAATTCTATCTTTTTCCCCCAAATGTCCAGGCAGAGTCACCATCTCTTCTTTAAATAATTGTATTTCATGTATCTATATTATTAACACTAATTACAGAGATTTAGAGTTAAATTTACCCACTTGCTCCTACTGATAGACTGTGTGACTTTTTGCTAACTAATATTTATTAATATTATATGGAATGGTTGTCATTTCTGGGGTTCTAAGTCAGCCTTTTGCCTCCAAAATACTCCTACCCAATTAGAAGCTGATCCATTTTACCCTAGCTAGCAATTTACTACTCAAAGTGAATGTTTGATGAAGGACTTCACAGGAGGATGAGATGAAATAGAATAAATGCATGCCCTTGGGCAAGGAGCACGGGGGTGCTAGAGGGAAGAGGTTGAGGGGTAGAGTACTAAAGATAAAATTTCCTACCTAGACAGGTTCTCCTTCCTTGCGAAAGAGTTCAAATTGCATGTCATTATGAAAGTAACAGAAGTAAGAGCAAGGAATAGGAAGGAATGGAACACAGGATGTGGTTGAGTTCCAAATGTTCTTAGCATCAGATTGATATACTTGTCAGCTGATCTCAATAGCATGGTTTCCACTTCTCCACTTGAGGCTAAACCTCATTTATTCATTCAGTCAGTCAGTCAATTCATCAGTCAGTCATTTAAACAAATATCTGAGGGCAGGCCAACTAACTCAGCAGATTAAAGTGCCTGCAAGCAGGCACAAGGACTAGGGTTTGATTCCCTGGGCCTATATGCTGACTCTGCCCCTGGAGCACTCTGAGACAGCAACTGAGACTGGGCATGATGGCACACGCCTGCAGTCTCAGCTCTTGGGAGGCTGTAAACAGGTGGATCACTACAAGTCCAATCTAGGAGTAAGACCCTGAACACCCTGTAGACCTTTCCCTAAAATGCTAAATAAATAAATAAATAGATAAATAAATAAATAAATAAATAAATAAATATCTGGTAAGGCCTCATCTTGTGGCAGGTCCGATAGGGTCTCTGCACAGTCAATAGAGAACCAACTAGATATAAACTTCTAAACTGCAGGAGTTGGTTCAGGATATTATGGTTTTTGGTAAGGTAGGATTAAACTCCAAATTGTTATAACCATTATAAGAAAAAGAGATGTTTGGTTTAATTTTAAAACAATTCAACTTTTATAAATCTAATTAAATCATAACTAACAAACCACACACCACTCTGCCTCAGAATTATTTTTCAGCATGAAGATATGTGGGAGAAAGGCATTCCTATACCCCCAAAAGACACTAGCATTCTAGTTAAAAACATGAAGTGACCCTAAATTTAGTTGAAATTGCCATCATGTAGTCTGAGAAATTTTCAGCCACACAAATTGCATAACCTAAATATATCCATTCTTCCAGCACCCTTTTCTGAAAACCTTCGCAACATTCATGCTGCCTGTATTTCCTCGGTTGCCCTTGCCAGTGAATTTCGCTCTAAGAAATGAAAGGTGGGCTACAAATTATTTTCAATATATAATTCTAATTAGCCACTAAAATTGGCATACATCCTGCAATCTGAAATTAAATCCTAGACTTGGGCTAACATGAAAAAGCCCTATTAAATTTCCAGACATCCAATTCCTATTTGCTGAGGAAAATTACTGTTGGGAACTTTATCTGTTTCCATCCGAACGGGGGCCCAGCCCTAGCTCAGTTCTTTAAGTGGCTGCTTACACAATGCTGGCAGCCTCAGTTTGCTGTAGTTCGATCCCCACAACACTCCAGCCATGCAAAAGTGCCCTGAAGGCATTCAAGGAGGAAAAAAAAAAAAGTCCTTGTTTCCATCCGAAGAAGTCTGGTGTCAGTGTTAATAAAAGGTTATGTGGAGCTGGACTTCCAGTTGGTTTCTGTTTTGCTGGTGGGACTTCTAAAATAACCTGGTAACATGTGAACTGAGTGACTGCACTGAAGTTAGCAATGTGTAATAGTGGGGTCATGCTTGGGATGCCTGTCATTCTGGTCTTCTAAATATGTACTGCTTGTCATGACATACCAATTGTGGCCAGACTGTATCTCAAGTAATTTTTTTTAAAGATGTTCCCTCTTATCCCTAAGATGTTTGATATTCAGATAGATAGTGGGGTTAAACCCACCTGCATATTTCATAGGGAAATAATAAGCTTCTCTTCTGGAGGGTTAACAACCTAAGTTTGCAGACCAAAAATTAAATAAAATGAAGAGCTGCAAGGACAGCTAACATTTGGTCCTAGCCTTTCAAGGTCAGTGAGGACTCAGGACACAGAAGAACTTACACTGTAACATCATATAACATCAGTTGTGCCCCAAATTTTCTGATCAAGGAGATTACAGGGCCACAGAGGAATGTGATCGATGACATAGTGTGTGCCTAGAGAGAGTCACATGGAGAGAAAATATTCTTTCAGGCTTTTCAGAGAGCAAATTGGTGAAGTGATGGCCATGACTCATCCACATGGCTGACACTGACAAAGGATCTATAAAATGCAGTTCAGGGTTTTGGGATAAGTCCTGAGGGGACTTGACTGACTGTTATAGTCTTTGTTATATAGGTCTTGCTTATCTTGATCTTAACCATCCATCAGAAAAGTGTAGAAATGAGGTATGAAAAGTGAAGCCACGCTATGAAAAGTGAAGGCTCAAGTCATCAGATTCGAACATTAACAGTCCTGGGGATAACCCACTACTATTGTGGAGTACCGGACTATATTGGAATATTTTGCTGAATTCATGCACCTACAATATTTGGATGGCAATGGAATACCCATCTCTGACAAAACTGAACAAAAAAAGGTGATATAAATGAAGGACAATTTTGTATCTGGATATACAAAATAGGATAGATATACAACTACTTTCTCTTAATTCAATAAGAAGAAAGATCTGTACTAATAGTGTTTGGGCAGGATATCCTGTCTGCATCTTGTGCTATGCATGACTACTACAAAGGCAACAATATGCAATGTATTAATTGTTGTAACTCTCCTACCAACCTGTTTTGAAGCTGTCACATTGTAATTTTTTTCTCAATAAAATTAATTTTAAAAAAGAATGAACTTAAGAAATGAAAAAAATGTAAAATAAACTGGTAAGTACAATAGCTTGGGAAGACACCTCAGTGGATTTTAAAAACATAAAGAGAGGCAATTGTCACAAAATATTACACATAAACATTTTACAAATTAGCCACATATACTTATCCTCCCTAACAAAATTTTTTATCTAATGCTGTTAATCAATAGATGCATGGAGGGCCGGGGATATAGCTCAGTAGAATAAGCACTTGCTTGGCAAGTGCAAGGTCCTGACTTCAATTCCCCATACTGAAAAAAAAAAAAAAAAAAAAAAAGATTTTTTCTCTTCTGAGCTGGCCAAATAGCTCATTGGATAAAGCGCTTGCAAACAGGTGCTGGGACCAGGGGTTTGATTTCCAGGCCTGCCGTGCGAGCCCCTTACCCATGGCTCACTGAGATGGTATCTAAAACTGGGCATGGTGGCGCCCACCTGTAATCCTAGCTCTTGGGAGGCTGTTACCCGGTTGATCACTACGAGTCTGATCTAGTAGTGAGACCCTGAACACCTTGTAGACCCTTCCCTAAAATACAAAATAATAATAATAATAATAATAATAATAATAATAATAATAATGAAAATAGATGCATGGAGCTTTCTTTCTTTTTTTTTTTTCAGAACCAGAGATTGAATTCAGCCCCTTGTGCGTGCAAGCCTGCAAGCACTTATTCTACTGCACCATCTCTCAGCCCCTATGGAGCTTTCTTGAACTGAGTCAGAATCCTTTCTAGGAGGCTCACCTTTTAGGGGGCCTCTGCCCTTTGGTCTGGGCAGCATTGCACATCCTCAATGACGTAAGCATTGGAGAAGCCCTGCTTTGTAACACTGAGCTTTGGGTCACTGCAGCCGAAGAGTACGCCTTTGAGGAGGGTGCGTTTCAAGGCGGCATGTGTGTTTTCTCACTGACTCTCCCATTACAAATAATCACCTGGTACGAACACACTGATTTCAAGGTCCTGTCTGCTGTCATCGACTGCTGTGTCACTGATGGGCTGGCAGTTAGCACACCAGATGTGTGCCACAGCTGCGTACATGCTGAAGCTGAACGTGGAGAAGATGAATCATTCTGCTCCACTGACTTAAAAGGATCAGTCAAGAATGTGCGACAAAGGAGATGGGTGTAGAAAATCGTTTTGAGAGTTTTAAAATAGAATACATTACATTAGTATAAAAAGTGCCTTTCTTTTAAATGATGCAATTAGTTTATATATTAATAAATGTCCCCTGTCAAAAGTACTCTCAATAATCTATAAATAATTTTCTCCCTTAAAGGGTTTTATAATAGATCTTTCCAGAGAGATCATGATAACTTCAGAAGTGTAAACCCCAAACCTGTGTCTGGCCACTGGTGAATGGATTTTTAATTATAAGATAAAAAAAAAGTGATATAGATTTTTCAGTTCATTTCCCATGGAATTTTCTTTATAATATGAAAACTGAAGCAATAAGAATCTATGTACAAATGAAACAAGTTTATAGTTTAAATTACTTAGCAATTTGCTAATTGACTATATTTGCTCTTGTAATTTATGGGTGTACTATAATTTTAAAAGGCATCGATAAATATATGAAGCAAAATGCCACATCTAGAGTAGCTCTTGACATTCCCCGGGGAGGATGGTGGAAGATAAAGCAATGAAGAAAAGACTCTGGATGCAGAAAGCTGAGGTCAGGTAGAGCCCGCTTTCCTGATGAGAGACAGGAGTGTCCAGTAACTTCAGTGCATTTACTTAGGCAATCAACTTAGGAGGCTGTTTTTGCACATTCATCAGCAGGGAACCTAAGGGAAGGCATGGCCTGGTTCCCAACAAAACAGTACTATTTTCTGTCTTCAAGGTCTTATCTCAATATCTTCAATAAATTAAAATATGCATTTATCTAAAGTAGAAAGTTGGGTCGGGGAGATGGCTCAGTGGAATAAGCGCTTCCCTGACAAGCACAAGGGCCTGAGTTCAATCCCCGGTTCCACAAATAAATAAATAAATAAAATAGAAAGTTCACAAGTTTCATTCCTATTACACATAGGAGAAGACTGAGGTATCACAGTAGGTAATCCCGTGTTAGAATTTAGTGTTATATACATATTGATTCTATTTACATTCTAAATAAGAATATTAATAAAAGATAGATGCTGAATATTTCAAAATGTCAGTGCAACTACAAATGTAAAACTGAGCCCCAAGCTAATATTTCCTAACTGAAAGACTATGGTTTTATTATTAAGAATAAAAATTTTAAAAGTATGAGCATGTCTGTGTAATAGACTATTTCAAGATCATTTTTTAATAGATATAGGTGGAAAGTTTCTTAAGACTTATATCTTAGATATGCTTGAGGAAAATTATGCAATTTGGCTTGCAACAAGGTCATCGGGTGCATTAGATATTAGTCAGAGTCGTCTAAACACAAAATAAGTAGGATCATTTCTTTTACTTAAGGTGAATCATATCTACGGAAACACTTG
The DNA here is from genome assembly GCF_000260255.1 of Octodon degus. Classification (NCBI taxonomy): domain Eukaryota; kingdom Metazoa; phylum Chordata; class Mammalia; order Rodentia; family Octodontidae; genus Octodon; species Octodon degus. Next base: position 1,851,638 of record NW_004524763.1, on the reverse strand, counting down.
CTCTCAACCCATAGTTTAGTTTGGATGAAGTAACTGAGTACAGTGGCCTTGCCAACTGGACACATGAAGTTGTGACAAAGAACGCAACTTTCTCCACTGTAAGGATGGACACAGAGGTCTTGTGACAGCAACACACACATGAAGAACAGTGTCACATGACTTTAGTAGCCTTAGTCTAACATAGCTCAAGAGGAGATATTTTATTTTCAAAACTATCATTATATCACTCCTTTTCAATTATCAAACTCAATACTCTCATTTTTATAGGAACAGATATTCTGTGGAAATTAGGAAAAGAGATTTAGATTCCTAATTTAAAGGAAAAAATCTACCTCCTAAACCCCAATATCTTTACCTGTGAAATGGGGACACTAGTGTTGTCACATCATGCTTCAAAGAGTGTTCTGTCAAAGCTCAAACTATGGAACTATTAGGTGACCTCATTTCTTAAGAGACAAAATGAAATAACAGCTCTAAAATTCAGTTTTTCACCTGGGTGTCACTAAAAAAATATTGCAATTTATCCTGTTGAGTCTAAACTAAGTCAGTAATACTTAATTTGGATCTGTGGGTTAAAATCAGGCAATCACTGGTAATGAATACTGATAAGTTGTTATAGCATTTGAATTCTATTGGTAAAATCTCTGTGCTCTATGAAAGTGAAATTCAGCCATGCATTGGGCAAACAGAGCAAAATAGACATACAAAAATATTGCTCCTTCATTATATCACTTGAAATAAATTCTGATGTGTAAGAATTTATTTCCCAATCAAAATCTAAATGTTAATTTTATCAAAAAAAAATCCTATAGTTGTGGAACCTGTCATTGTTGGTTTTGTGCCTGCACAATTTAGTATTGTATGTTCCTGTGTAATTGTTCCAGTCACTTGAATATGTGATCTTGCCATGCAGGGCCCCAACTTGTCTGTGCTTTGAGGGACCAGCATGGGATTGGCATACATCTGAAGCTCAGTAGATTAAGATTTAGATAAATGAAAGCATGAGTAAAGGACAGGAAAAAATCTGGTCCAGAATGGAAAATAAGCTTGTTAACTTTGTTTTATGTTAAGATGAAAAAGAAAAACTAGAATATTACTGGACATATGCAAAATATTTACATTATCCTGACCACCTTTTGAAATGTTTTGTGTATTTTAAAAACACAGGTAGGGGAATGGGGTAAAGAGAATCAAGTTATATCATGTAAGGGTACAAATTCTTTATGATGAACAGGATCATTATGTACATCTAAAATGTACCAATAACATCTGATGAAAATAATATAAAAACACACCACCCTTGAATTTGAGTATAGATTGTTACTGATAGTTTTAAATAAGCAAGCCACGGAGTGGGCATAACCTGGTAAAGAAGGACAAAAGAACAAAGAGTTCTGCATCAGGAAAAATACATGTTGCGGTAGTGACTGAAAAGATCCTATGGCTAGGAAGGGGATAGTTGCTCCCAAAACACACCAAGTGTTGCCTTTGTTGACACTCACTAAAACATAAGAATCCAAGTCATAACTGTATCTGTACTACAATTTTGAAGGACTATTTAGGTCTTTTCTTCAAAAACTGAAAATACAAAAAGCATAGCAAGTATTTGTTTGAGGCTTAGAGGTGACATCTGTGACTTTAATGTTATGTGAGGGTGACTTCCTTTCAGATAAGCGTGATGTTCTCCCCTGGCATGTACTGTAACTTATCTTTACCTGATTTCCTGAGGGAAAAGAACCTTTCCAGACCTGGCTTGCATCCCGGCTGTCACTCCTCAGTGTCTGACAGCATTTCACATCATTTTCATTGCATTGTGCTAACACATAGATAAGCTCATCATAAAACCCAGAGATGGGGAGCTCTAAGAAAGCCAATATATATTGATCTTTCCAGATGAATAAATCAGATGAATCCTGCAAAGTTCCAGAGAAGCGTGTTCTCAGATTCCAAGAAGCACCCAAGCATTTTTTGATGGTTCTAGAATAGGAAAAATATTATTTTGAATCAGTAGATATAGGAAATCTTTAAAAATCCCTATTGGTTATCATGACAAAAATTTGCTCTCCATGATTGTGTGGCATTAGAAGGACCCCTATCTATTTTGGATGACCTGAATGTCACACTGACACGGTGCCACGATATGCTACAACACAGCAGCGCTGCGGCTTGTAAGACCGAGTTCCATGGCCCAACAGCTATGTGACCTTGAGTAAGTCATTAACAACCTCTGAATCTTTGTTTTCCTCATTTCAAATAGAAATTACAGTATAGACTTTTAGTGCTCTGGTCACATTTGAATTTCAAGAGGTTAGCGTTGATTCTAGCAGATGGCAGTTGCTCAGTATAGGCCGATTTTCCTTCTTTGCACTCTCTGTATGGATCCTCGTTTGAAATAACCTCAGTCTGATTTCAGATTTCCAGTGAGGTTGCATACTTGGTTGCAACTCAGTAGTCACAGCAAATTCAAATAAACATGGAAGAAAGCATTTTAGTTTTTGAAATAGTCTGTGCTCCTAACAAGAGGCAAGTTCTTCTTTGGGAGCTATGGAAACATCGTACTTCCCCAGTCCATACGTGAGAGCCAGACTAGTATCAAGAGGTCAGCTTCTATTGTTTCTAAGGTAACATCAAAACTCAGTCTCACTTTTACAAAATCAAGCTTTTTGCTTTCTTTGCCAAACCTGTCTTGAAAATAATAAGGCTAAAGTTTATTCTTTTGATTTAACTTAATTTCATTCTAGCAACAAAAAAGAAATTTCTACTTTAAATGATACATGTAATAATGTTATATGTTGTGTCTCTCCCTGTTCAATTTCTACATATGTCCTTTCACCACATACGTAATTATCAGGCTTAACTTATGTCCTGTTGTCTTACTTGTCAAAGAACTTCATCTCACATGGCTTCTGTGGGGGGTAGAGAGTTGAAAGTGGTGTCTTCAGTTCATATAGTTTCTTTTTAACTTATTCTAAATGTATGACAATATTCTGGAACATCTTAATACTAGAAGAAACATTTCATGGTGGAAAAATTAATTTTGCCTTTTGGCTCAGTCTCTTGTACATAAAGGAGAAAGCAGTGATTGGAAACTCCAAACCCTCCAGCTGTGGTCTGAATTTCGGTATTTTCCCCACAAACTTATTTTGAAATCCAAGGTGATCATATTAGGAAGTAGAATTACTGAAAAGTAAGTTGGCCATAAAGGAAGAGCCTTCGTGAATAGGATTGATGCACAGAAATCTTCTGAGAGGCCAAGATTCACTGCACTTTGAGATTAAAATGTACAAGCAACTGTCTGCGCGTCAGAAAGTAGATGGTCCTAATCATTTATGAAACATGCCAGAACCTTTGTGTTTGACTTTCCAGCACTCACAGCAGTGAGAAATAAAGGTCAACCTACCATTCAATAATATGGCACTCTAGGAGTCTTAAGACTGAGACAAAGCCTTTTCCACAAATTTTTGGAATTTTTGTACAATTTTTGGAAGACGGTTTTAACATATGGGTAATATAAACACACACACACACATTCAAAATTGGCCTTGAGCTTCAAGCAGTCAATCTGGCCTTCCTAAAAACCCTTAAAGTTGCAACAGTGCTAAAACAGCAGACTGAAGTGACACCCAGGATTTGGAGGCATCTTTAAGTAATGTCAGTCATTGACAAGGAATGGTCCTTAGAAAAATGTCAGGCCTCAAGTGTTCAGGGAAGAAGGTCTTTATGGGACTGCAAAAGGGAAGTATGTAGATACAGTGCTTGGCTATCTTTGAGTAGTTCTTACCACATGTATCTCACTGGCCAGACAGTTCTAAGGGACCACAGTAACAGGAACCATAACAAGAAATCTTACCTGGGCAAACAACAGAATCGTGCATACTGGCTTACGGGGGTGGGGAAGTCTGCTCCAAGAGTTTTCATTTATGTTTGTTGTTGTTATTTTAGATTTTTACTTTTTAATTTTCTTTCTCTTATTGCTTTTTGAGACAGAGTCTTGTGATGTAAGTCAGGCTGCTTGATCTCACTCTGTATCCTAGGCTGCCCTTGAACTCATGGTGAGCCTCCTGTTGAGTTACCCAAGTATTGGAATTCCAGACATGTGCCACCATGCCTAGAAATACTTACTCAAACATTAAGAAATTTTTGCCTTTTCAGCACTTTGAATGTAGTTGAATATTCACAATGAACATTCACTTGAGAATGTGCCTTTCTACACAACCAGGTATATCTGCGTGGAGCACCTTTCTGAAGCTACTTTTAGAAAGTTTGTACAAATATCCACGGGACACTACTGGCAAGGGGCTTTCATTGTAAAATGCATACATTAACCTCAAAGATATGTCATCTAATTTATTATTCAAATATCCTTTGATTTTTCTTTCCCAGTTCCTAAATCCTTCCCTAAACAATAAATACATTCTTAAAATAGATAGGATATACTATAAACATAAAATACTCTATAGCCTATGCATATGGAATGACTTGATTAGTAAAAGTCAGACTATAGCATGAGTTACTTGTTTAAAACAAAAATGAGGTCAGTTTAGTGACCAGAAGAATCAATAAGATATGCAGAATGCCTATAGAATCCCAAGGTTGTACCACATGTATCAATGTAGAAATATCTTCATAGTGTCACTGACTGAATACTATATTCATCATGTAGTGTATCTGAGCCATAGACCCCTAGGACTCAAATGTCACATGAAGGACGCAGAAGTACAACGTTCCCCTTACTGAGACAAATATCCTGAGACCTCTAGTGACCTCTGAATTCTATTAGTGAAACACCTTGCTACAAAGCAAAGAAGAAGCAGTCACAGTTTCATTGAGCTTATCAAACAACAAATCATTGAAATAGAGAATGGAAATGTTGTAGTAGGTAACTTTTGCTAATATTAAGGACTAAATCACTTGTGACTATAATCAGGAAATTTTTCAGTAGAGTATCTGCATGAAACACTATTCTATTGGATAAAAGTGTGCAAGCAAGAGACAAGTTAAATAAAATTGTTAGGGGAAGCTTGTTTAAAAAGTAAAAATCATGACATAGACACAAAGATACATACAAAGATTTTAACTATTTTCATCTCAATTAATTATTACACAGATTCATAAGATAGCATAAACAATCAAAAGAGCAAATGAACATGCACAAGTAGTATATGGAAATTGAGAAAGTGGTATCTTCAATAGACTAGAAATCCATTTTGTCTCCATGGTACAAAACTTATTTGTACTTCTGTGAAGACAAACCATCTTTACTAATATCATCCTTCCACAAATACCTCCACAGAGATACAGAAGAGTTAAAAGCAATGAAGCAATGAGAGGTAGCCATCATTAGAGAACAGCTAACCCTGAAGGATTATTTATTTATTTATTTATTTATTTTTATGTATTTGGTACATGTTATGTATTCTCACTGTACAGCTCAGACTCATAGTGATTGTTGTTTTTCAGCCTCCCCAGCACTGCGATTACAGGTATGTGCCACTACACCCAGACTCAGTGGCTGACTCAGCACGCCCGGAGTCAGGGCTGGCATGACATGTGGTGCCGGGAATTGAGCCCTGGTCCCTGTACTTGCCTAAACAGGTGATTCGTCCACTGAGCTGTATCACCTGCCCTGAAGGATCCTATAGTGCCCAACATCCGATGGTAAAGGTAACAAGTAGGCATTTATCTTATTCTGGAATCTTACAACTAATAACATGAATAAAAATAAAATTAAAATACAATGCACTAGTTTTTTTCAAAGATATCTAAATGAATTTCCAAGCTTTTTGTTGTATTAAAATTCCTACTTTTGGGGGCTGGGAAGATAGTTGAGCAGTCTATGCACCTGCTTGGCAAGTACAAGGACTTGAGTTCGATCCCCAGTACTTCCCTGGATACACTGTGCTGGCCCCAAAACCGGGAGTGGTGGTGCACACCTGTAATGCTAGCACTAGGGAGGGTGAGACAGGAGGATCACTGAGTCTGAACTGTATAGCAAGACCCTACACCAAATAAACAAACACAATTTTTTAGAAAATGCTACTTTCGGCTCACTATTTTTTAAATACTAAGCCTGAAAATGCTTAATGTTACAATTTTTAATTCCTTGGTAGGCATGTGAGGAAACTTTTGGGGAATAAATATAACATTAATAAAATACAATGAAAGGAAAAAAATCAATATTACCCAATCAATCAAGAAAACATCACAAAATCAACAAATTTTAAAGAGTTAAATGGAGTCTAATATGTAAGAAAGTTATGAAGACTCCCTTAGCATTTATCAGATCCTCCCCATTTTGATATCTGCACAGGCTAAAGCGGAAAATACAGTCACTGCAGAGGAACAAACATGTAAATGGAAAAAAAGTAGGTGCCAATTTGCACAGAATATAAGAGATAAAATGAGACTATTCTGGGGCTTATGGGATGCTAGAGTAATAATGAAACATCCTGCCAGGAGCAAATCTCGTGTCACCATCTCTGCACCCTTGACAATGGCTTAAGCCCTGCCCAGCACCTTTTGGTTATGAAGATAATTTAATGTATGTTTTAAGACTTTCACTGAAATTTATTGGTCATGATTTTAAAACCAGAGTGCACAATATAGTATTAGATTCCTGAAAAAGATAAAATTTGGCTTTTTTTCATAATTATGAAGAATGCAGGTATGGATAATGGCAGTGATTACAGGGCAATGTGAAATGAGAGTAGCCAAGAAAAATACTGATACAGTGAGAAAGCTACCCATTGCAAATGCTAACGTGCTCTACAAAGGAGTAACACGTAAGGTAAATTCTCAGTGCTCAAATGACAGAATAGAGAGGAGATAAGATTGCCCATTTTTGACATTCAATGTTATGTTTTATAATAATAGTAGCTGATATGTATTTAATAGTGTATAAATGACTTGACTGAAAGATACCGTATATCATTTGTGTATACATGAATATGTATGTATAAAAGTATTTTATTTAATCCTGAAAATAGCCATACGAGAAAGGCATTATTATTATTTCTATTTTATTTTATTTTTTTTTAAATTTTATTTATTTATTAGAGAGAGAGGAGAGGAGAGAGAGAGAGAGAGAGAGAGAGAGAGAGAGAGAGAGAGAGAGTGTGGTGTGTGTGTGTGGCCAGCTCAGTCCACCAGGGGGCGGGGCTGGCTGGCATGTGGTGCTGGGGGATCGAACCGCGGTCCCTGATGCTTTGCCAAGCTTGTTCCAAGTAGGTGCTTTAGACCACTGAGCCATCTCTCCAGCCCCATATTATTATTTCTATTTTATAGAAAAAATAAAACTAGTTTAAAGAGGTCAAAGTAATATTATTTGACTACTACATAGCAGAAGCAATGTTTTTTTTTTTTTTTTTTGGAACCAGGGATTGAACTAAGCCCTTGTGCTTGCCATGGAAGCGCTTATTCCACTGAGCCATCTACCTGGCCCCAGCAGAAGCAATCTGGACCTAGATTATCAGTCTATTGGCTGGTTTGTGAAATATTCTGCCATCATTTCCCACTGTTTTCCAAAATATATACTTCAAATAATGGTTTAGTAACCTTCTCTAGAGAAACACAACTGGTAGGGTTGAGATTTGATGGTTCAATTTATGCACACACACATAAAATGACACACATACATGTATGTTTCTACTTCCCATGATGCACCAGATTGTAACCATTTCTCTAAAACAGGAGATAAGTTTTCTGTATAAGGAATTGAATCCAGGTCCTTGTGCTTGCGGGGCAGGGGCTGTGCCACTGAGTTACATACTGAGTCTACTCAGTTCTTGAATGATGTTTACTCTCCTCCTCATATCTCAAAAATTTTTAAAACGGTGTAGTGTTAATACGCACTGCTGTAAAAGCATCACATTTTAAACTAGGTGATAAAAGAATGAGTACAAAATACAGCAGGGGGCCTGCCCATTAGCTCAACTGTTTAAGTGCCTGCTTAAGCAAAGTAACCAGGCTCAGGATACTGTGGTTCGATTCCCAGATCCTCATGCCTTACCAGACCTGCCCTTAAGGCATTCTGAGTCAGCCAAAAACAAAACAAAACAAAACAAAACTTCTGAAAATACTGCAAAGTTATGTGATTAATATATAAACTAAAGATAAAATATATATCAATTATAGTTCTCTTTTCTGCACCTGAGTATGTGATCCTGGCATTATGCATAATGGTCATTTTCTACCTTCCATTCAGTATTCCCCTTGCCTTCAGCAAAGACCTCATTTGGTTGTGTTTTTATACTTGAAGGGCCCTGAACCTTCACTCCTGAAAGATTTGTATCATTAATCGTCATGCATGAATAGGATTGTTGTGCTTTTCCATTGACCTCCAGTGCCCTAAGAGAGATCCTGTAATCCAGGCACATTCCTTCTAACCTCGTTTGTTAATTACTAGCCATTAAAGACCTTATCTACTTCCTTGACCTGTTGTCTGAGAGGCACAAGGAGACCGAAATAACCAGGTGGCAGTCTTGATTTCTAGTTCAATGGAAACAGTGCTGTTATTTATTTATTTATTTATTTATGCTATTCATGCTGTTATTTATGCTGTTATTTCACTGGCGGCATTCTTTCCTCTGCAATGAAGACCTACATTCCAACAGATCATAAAGATTAAATCTTGAGACAGATAAATTGTTTATTGTATCCATATATGTAATAGTGAGTGGTGTCACTCCCCTTCCTACCCCCTGATTCCTGATCCCATGTTCCCTGACTATAGGAAACATGTTTCCATATATTAGGATTTAGATTAGACTCGTAGTGATTCTGCTGTTTATAGCTTCACAAGTGCTGGGATTACAGGTGTGTGTATATATAATTTTATGGAGACTTTGTTCTAGTCCTGTATTACCTTGTCATCTAGTTACACAATTATTTAGTTTTCAAAAGGCTATTTCACTATTTCACCAAGCCAACTGAATGAAGGTTACAGGGAACATAGTGAGAGTAGTGATTTCCTCAAGCATGGGCCTACTGGTACACTTCTTTAACTATGAATTCAATCAATTTAAGAAACAATGATGCATGAAGTACTATGACAGTGCATAAAGCATCTGTCAGTACACAGCTGGTAGTTTTGGCAGGAGCATTGTGTATGAGGATGGTAAATTCATATTCAGAGCAAGTGTCCACTATGGAAGACAAAACACTGGCCCTTTTAGGATGGAAGCACCCCAGTGTAACTGACCTACCACCAGGGAGCAGGCTCATCGCCTCAGGGATGTCGGAGCTCAATGTTGGCTTCTGATGTCAAAAGGTTAGTGCTTCTGTGTGGCCACAGCCAACACAAACATTTTCTGTGAATACACAAACCCATTGGATGACGGCAGGGATAGCTAGACAAAGATAACAACTGATCGTTACCCATTTGATTACTAATGTCTTCATCTACTGAAGTTGCCTTTCAGTGAACGTTCACATGAGATGCAAATGTCTCCTCATTATTTGTTCTTTCAAAGAGATATCCATGTATCTCTTCTCCAAGTCTCTTTGTTTGCAATTTTTCAAGTCTCTGACCACCCAAACTACTGGCTGCAGCCCACTAAATGGTATGTAACCTCACATGTGGCTAGTTTTCCTTCCAAGAAAAGTGCATGACCATGTATGAGGCATACCACCTCAGTTCTGTCTACTTGGAGGGTCATTCACTGGAACCCTTAAAGGATGTCCCAGAAAGCCTTTATAGTGTTGCAGTTGTCTGCTTTAGGAAGGTGCTTGCTTAATATGCACAACCATATGTAAAGCTAATCTTTTTTTTTTTTAGAACCTTGCACTCAGGCCCTTGCACTTGCCAGGCAAGTGAATATTCTACTGAGCCATCTCCTAATCTTTTGTTCCACCATCATCTGATTGCAAGGAGCTCCCCATGGGGCAATAAAGGGTTTGATGGGAGAGAGGATGCAGAGTAGGCATAGTGGGTACCCAAGTATTGTCCCACTTCCTTAGATAACTTACTTGAGCCATTAGGATCTGCTTGGGGCGATGCTGGTGTGATTTGGTTATGATGTGTTTCTCAGTCTTACCCAATTTATGGGTTGACAGGTCAGGATAATATCCAGTTAATGATAAGGCATTCAGAACACATGATAGTTTGGTGGCCCATTAACAGTGATTTCTTCTAAGGCCTAGTCCGTTCCAATCCAACAACTGTCTTTTCTAAGGACAGCAGTTATTTGTGGGTGGCTTGAGGGGCTCTCTCCACAATTCTAAAGGTCTGCACATTGGTTCATCCATAAAGTCCTGCCAAAGAGCATATCTATTTATTTATTACTGACACTTCAAAGTATCATTGTATCTGCTTAATCATGTGGTTCAAGTAACAGACCAGCCTGTAAAGCGGTTCTGGACCTGTTACAGAGCTTCTCTTGTTCTTGACCACACTCAAAACTAGCAACGTTGTAGGCACAATAAGAGGACCAAAGTAATACACCTGATTGAAGAATCTGTTGCCTCTACATTTCCAAAGATTCTCACTGAGTATTGAACTTTTTTCCTGGTTTTAGAAGAGGCAAACACAACTTCACTTTTACCTTAGAAGAGATATTTCCATATGTTTAATGTCACTGGATCTTAGAAATTCCAGAGTTAGAAAGCCTCCAGATTTTAGTTATATTTACTTTCAATCCTATGACACTGAACCTTACCCAAAAAAGTCTAAAGGAGTCCCTATTTCTCCCTTACTAGGGCCAAACCATGTAATGCCATCAGTGTAAAGATGAATATATCTTATAGAAGGAATTAGAAACCAAGATCCCTGCATAGTAAATTATAAAATAGTGTTGGAGAGTTTATATATTTCTGACATAAAGAAGGTATATTCTTCATTTTTTCATAGAAAGTGAGTTGATTTGAGTTGGCCTAATGAACTGAGATGGAGGAAAAGGGATTTTCTAGCTTAATAACTGCACAGCAGGTGCTAGAGGATGTGTTAGATTGCTCAAGAAATGAAACATTAGTACACATGTAGTGGAGACACCATGTAGTTAAGCTTATAATAATTCACTGTATGCTACAATATCTATCTTCTCCACAGGACCAATGGAGCAGCACTGGTATTGAGTATCACCATCATTGTACATTCAGTCCTTTGTGGTAGCACTAATCTTTGCAATCCCTTCAAGAATGTGTTACTGCTTTTATTTTTCTACTTGTTAAATGTAGGCATCTGAATGGTTTCCATAATAGCTTTCACTCCACAGGCAAAAATCAAAGGTATTTTCCAGCCTCTAAGTATGCTTAACCCAATCATTCATTATGGAACTAAGAAAATTTCCACAACATGCGATTTCGGTAGAAACAGAGATGAATTGACTTCCATTAGCTCCTGCTCTGACTAGAAGGTCACAGTGAGGTTCAAGATCTCTCAAGGTCAGCGTTAATTCAAAGCCATTAGTACCCCAAAGGTTGGATTATTTTCTTTTCCCCTAGTGTAGAGTAACACTAGTAAAAGATAACAGGTTTATTTGGAGAAGATCAGGAGAAAGGAACAATATAAACTGTGCTAATGTACTAGAATCCTTCCTTGAGGAGCTCTTTCCACCCTTTCAGTCAAAGGGCTCTGAGTCTGTAAATTGTCCAAGCAGGAAAGTAAATTGAGTGGTCTTAACTGTTTCTATGATCGAGTTGCACTTTGCTTACTTGCCCTAGAACTTTTCTGCTTAATGCATAAAGTAAGAATTCACTACAATTAAATTTCTCTTCTGAAAACACCATGAGGCAATACTGTAAATCTCTACAACTCAGCCTGTTCTGATCGCTGTTTTTATTCTGGTATTTATTATTGTATTTACACCCACCATGCCTTTGGTAGTTGAATGCCACCAGTCAGCCTCTGACATTATGATTCATTTATCCTCATTGCATTTAGATTTTCCAATTGAATGGCTGATATTGAGACAGTAAGGTCTGACCTTTACAGTATAATGATTATGGACAACTTCGGGTTGCAAGGACTCCCCTCACAAACTTGTCTCAGAGTTCTAGTGAAAAAATATATCTTCTGGAGCTTACCAGTGTGAGTGAATAGATCTTAATTATAAATCCACTATAATATGCCAGTCATTTCCTCTATGTTAAATCAAGGAAGGTCATACATTTCCAATTTGCTCACAGTGGGTCCCATTATTAAACACATTTTAGTTGCAAACCAAACAAACAGAGCATTTTCTCATTCCATAAGCTGTGACATTAAATGCCAAATCATACTTAGTGATACAGATCAATACATTTGACCTGAAATGGACTTTAATTATTTCACTCCCTTAATGTCCTGATCTACACACCTTCCTTATGTGATGACATAAGAATTAGAATTGAGTTGTTCTATTGGAAAGTAAGGTACTTCGTGGTAGATTATACTTGGTATCTACCTTGAGAAGTTTACTAGAACTTGAGCCTAATTATAAATTTAGATGAAACCAGCAGAAGTAAGGGTGAGTCCTGAAGAGAAACAACTTTAGCTTTCAGGGTAAATGCTTCAGGGGAGGCCATTATTCTTTCCTCGGTGGTGCAGAATTAAATCCCAGGACAGCTGCAAATGGGGAAAAAGATTCTGCTGTGGGTGGGAAATCTCTTCCCTTGACAAAATTCACCAGAAGTTATGGTTACCATCCCCCACCTCATCAGCATCCCCCCACAAGAGTTCATTCTGAATTAATGATCCTAAAATGGCTCAATCAGTGGCCCTTCTGTAACACTAGGATCCCCAGTAAACTGGATGTTCAGTGTACATTGTAATCCAGCTAGCTCCTAGGTAAGATCCTGCATTTAATTTTCAACAAGTTTAGCCACATGACTATGGACTTTATCTTTCCCCTTCAGACTTAAAAGGACCTAGAAAACCTTAGTTCATTTATGTGGTGTTTCTGCTAGGAATCTGACTCTTTCTCTGGTGATGTTGAGAGAAAACAATCAATATTGCCATATATTTACCTTTTTAAAAATGTTTTAAAACAGCAGATATGATTAATTAGCACCTTGGTTTTTGGAAGTCATTGATCAGACGAATCAAATTGTTGTCCTGTACTCCTCCTAATAGTAGCTTGACAAACATCAGCCAGTTTTCAGTTCTGCTCACCTCTCCTTCTGAATTTGGAATCCAGATTCTTTCCACCTCAAACAGAGATTTGAATGAAGTGCACAAAAAGCAGTGGCAACGTTTATCTGAAAAAGTAAAAGTGAAGAGGAATAGAGGAGTTGGCTCTGCAGAGGAAGTTTGGAATTCAGAAAAGAAGAAAAGCAAGATAATACTACACCCTGAAGAAAGCAGGGGGGTTATTGCAAGGAAAGACATGGTAGCAAGCGCTTCTAGGTGTCTGTATCCTTTTATGCTGTCCACATCTCCAGGAAATCCATGAGAATATTTACATACCCATGCTAAGAGGTGGTGCTCAGATCCCATGTTGCAGGCCGACACCACGTCTAGGCCATCCTAGAAAATCCTGCTTGAGTTCTTCCAAAAAGTTCCTAGGCAAGGCTTTGGGAACCATTCTGCACATGCGTTGGAGATCTTGTGCTTGACATGCCATGCCAGCTCCCTTATCTTTCCATCTCTCTTGTCTCCTGTGTCACAATTCACATATTTTGAATGTTTCTATAACTCATACTATTTACTCTATAATATTCTGTTTACTATCACAAACAGAATCATTAGCATTTTAAGTTACAATTGGACTAGAGATCTACTTCCACAAATCACAGACTGAATTTAGGAATTTCATCTTTACAAATTCTTTTACTCTAGATCAGTTCTTGACTCATAAAAAATAAATCTTTATTGGGTGGTGTTCTCTGAAGAGAAATAGTGGAAGAAAGAAGAAAGGAAGAAAGAAAGAAAGAGAGAAAGAAAGAAAGAAAGAAAGAAAGAAAGAAAGAAAGAGAGAAAGAAAGAGAGAAAGAGAGAGAGAGAGAGAGAGAGAG
>NW_004524763.1:1826957-1836964 GCF_000260255.1 Octodon degus | reverse complement strand
CTGCCCTTTGTTGTAGATCTTTGCTGTAGTTATAACCTTCACACGTACTGAAGTTCAGGTGGAGCTCTACAGAGTTTGGACTTATCCAGCTGCGTCTGGCTCAGGCCTGGCTGCTGTGCTCAGCTCCTTCCCGCTGTGGACCTGGGCTAGGACTGGGTCTGGGGTTCCCGGAACTCGGCAGAAATTCCTACTGGGTGGGGGGGTGGGGGAGGTACTGCGGAGTGGTAGGGGGTGGCCTGAGGGGGTGGGTGTAGGTTCGGCCCACGTTGCACCTGGGCTGGGACTGGTCCCGCTGGCGCAGGTTTCCAGGAAGCTCTCCACACACTCACCGGACCTGGGCTAGGCCTGGGTCTCAGAACCTGGAACTTTTATGACCAAGAAGAATATCAATTTCTCTGCTGAAACTGAGAGAAATTAGCCTTTCCTTTAGACCTTTTGTTCTACTCACTCCCCCAACATATTTAATTGCCCTTCTCCAGGAGTGAAAGTGGATCTTCATTACTAAGTCTACCACTGAAATGCTAATCTGTTCTAGAAGCACTCTCACAGTGTTATAACTTTTCTAGCTATCTAGATATGCATTAGCCCAGTTTAGTTAATAAAAAATTAATTATTCAAGTAGTATTTAAATTGTGTAAGTTTATATGTAGGTGCTTTTTATCTTATGATGGAGTTATATCTCTACAAATTTCTCATAAGCTTAAACTATTTTTAAATAGAGAAGCTACTGATAGGTTCTGGCCCTAGTATGAATTGCTAAAAACATTATGGGTCATCTAATATAGTCAAAGCCCTTAAAACAAAGCCCATTTTCCCAAGACCACCTCCTCCTTCTTCTACAACATAGTTCATGACATAATTTACTTCCACCCTTCCTGCCACCTCAAGGAAGACCCAGTCAACTCCCTCAGTGTATCCAAACATCCCCTCTTCAAGCTCCACCACTGGAAAAAGGCCATAAAAGCCTCAGAGTCCCTTTGTTCCAATCAAGAGAAAATTCCTCACACTTCCCCACATTCTCTCCCATGTCCTCAAAGAAAGTAAGGACCCCTTCCCTTTTTCCTTCCACCTGTTTTTCTGCTGCTCTGTTCACCTGAAAACACTTATCACCTACCAGATACCCTAGTTTCACAAAGCAGTGCACCATAAAATAGGTATCAGTTTACCCTTGCGATTGATTGATTGTGTAGCTATTGGGAGCTTTGGTCCTCTACTGCTATCCAGAATCATAGGATAGTATTGTTCTGCATAGAGATAACATAGAAAAATATTTAAATTTGAAGTACAGTTACTCGTTTCACATGATAGCAAAGATAAAAAGAAAATTAGCTCAAGCTATAGTAATTTTGTGGGCATTTGTATAGGGGAACAGCCAAAGAAAAGCAGAACAACTAACCTTGGGCTGTACTGCTGGTAAACTACAGTGCAAGTGCAGTAGCTTCTCTTTCCTGTGATAGGACACAGTGGCCTTGTATATTATGGGTGTGCTCTGCTCAAATTTCTCCTATAAAGACCTTCCTGGAGCTTCAGCTGAGGAGCAGCTGTGGACAGCTTGTAGGAACCAGAACATGCAAACATTACCATAAAGACATTCACATCTAGTTTTGAAAGACCAAATAAACAAAAACCAAACATGTGCTGCCTAACAAAGACTTATCTCCTGGGCTTATTCTATCCAAGCCTGCTAATTTATGACTTCGTGAGTAGAGGGTATAATACCCTTTGGGAGACAATGTAAGTGCAGACAGAAGCTGACTGTTTAGCTGGGTTGATTTAATGGCAGGCAATTACAATAAATAGCCATTAATTTCTGAGTCTTGGTCCCTGGAGCTGCCTTGAATTATAATCAACCTTCTGGTTACCATTTTCATTAAGATATGGCTTCATTATTCAGGTTTTTTTTTCCAGGAATATCATATGTATGGTCCTCACTACATATTATGGTGTACAGGCATAGTCTATGTAACACATGAATTATAAAAGCTGCTCATTTGATGTAAAAAAGAAAAAAATCATAATTTCCTTTCCTACTAATCACAGTGAGTATTCAGTAAGAAAACAAATTTAAAGTACCAAACTGTTTTGATGTATTAGACTACTATTTTTACAGAGATTTATAAATAGTTTTAGATAAAATATATCCTAATGATAAATTTTTAAAATATTACATGGTATGACTCATTTTAGAGATATTTATAGATAACATATTGCTTTTACATTGACCATATGAAAATAAGGTAGAAAATTATTTGCTTAGCCTATCTCTGGTTGAGAAAAGAAAAGGTTTACAGTTTTGAAATTGCTTTTAAAATATTGAGTAGTAAGTCTGAAACCCTTAGAAGCCAGTCAGGGACTCCAGTACTGTGGACTGGCTTCAGGCCAGAGCTCCATGTCATGAATTCATTTGGATAAGTCACAGAATCCGCAAGACTCAACAGTAAGTCTTTATCTGCCACCTCAACATTGCAGCCTTATCAGCAGAGCTCTAGATTCCTAGCATAACTAATTGGAGAGAAGTAATAATTTTAATTTTTCTAATTAATCTCTCAAGTTCCCATGTGTTCTTTTATATTAATATCTTCTTCAAACCCTGATTTGACATCACCATGTCAGTTTTTCTAAAGACTTAGTCAAAATAATGGCAGTCTCCTTCCAGCTCTCTGTGATGGGAGAGAGTGCTAAAGGATTTGTGTTCGTAAGGGAAACAAGCCCTGCCTGGCAAGTGCAGGCCGCAGGCACAGAATCTGTCCAGGTACTGCATCTACCTCGTGCAAACTCAGCCCAAGTACTGTACCTTAAAAATTTCACTCTTGTTATTATACTATTTTATTTTATCACTTTGCTTTTATAGTTTGGTAATTTACATAACTTAAAATATTATTGCTGATCTTTTTCTCTGTACTTTTTAGGGAAGGGTCTACAAGATGTTCAGGGTCTCACTACGAGATCAGACTCATAGTGATTCCCCTGATTACAGCCTCCCAAGTGCTGGGATTACAGGCCTGTGCAACCATACCCAGACTCAATTGCCTTCTCAGCACACCCTGGGGGTGGGGTCGGCACAGCAGACCGCAGGATTGAATCCCAGGCCCCTGTGCATGCTTGCAGGTGCTTTAATCCACTGAGCTATTTGGCCTGCCCTATTGCTGATCTTTTTTAGTATGTATTTTTTAATATTTTATTGAGTTATTTATTTGGTGGAGATTCTCACCACGCAGGTCAGATTCCTAGTGATCCTCCTGTCTCAGCCTGCCCAGCATTGGGATTACAAGCATGCACCATCATACTCAGTTTCAGTGGCTGGCAGCCTAGAGTGTCGTACCAGGGATCAATCCTGTGTCCTTACACTTGCTAGGTAGGCACTTAGACCACTTAGCTATCACCTCAGCCCTTATTGCTGATATGCGAACAAAGCAGGTTTCAATTTGGGGCTGTTTTACATTCTTAGCAAAATTGAAAGAACAAAGAAAGAACAAAGTGCCCATGTACACCCTGCCCTTGCACACAGCCTCTCCCACATCAACATTCTTGAACACAGTGGTACATTTTATTACAGCTAATGAGCTGATGTTGGCAGATAATTATCACTCGGGATGCACAGTTTACATGCGGGTTCACTGCAGGGTTATGTGTCTCATGTTGTATAAATATCGCCTAAAAACCTTTACAGTGTCAGCAAAACAGTTTAACCTAAAACAGAGCTCTGCCAACTCATGCCTCCTTTGCTCCTAATTCCTGGGAACCATTGTTCATTTTGCTGTTTTCACAGTTTTGCCTTTTCCAGAATGCTGTGTAGTTGGAATTATATAATATATGGTCTTTCAAATTTGCTTCTTTCATGAGTAATACAGATTTAAGTTTCCTCTATATCTCATCATGACTTTATAGCTAATTACTTATTAATACTGGAAAACATTACGTTATCGCAATTTCAACAATAAGGGACATCTTTGTTCCATCATATATATATATATATATATATATATATATTGGCCATTTCAGCCTGCCCTGGGGTGGGGCTGGACAGTATGTAGTGCCAGGGATTGAACCGCAATCCCTAGGCTTGCCTAAGCTTGCCTAAGCAGGTGCTTTTGACCACTGACCTATGTTGCAGACATCCACGTTCTAGAAGTTGGAAATAAAACTACCAAAAACTTCCATATGTAGTTTTATGTGGACATAAGTTCTTGATTCCAGGCTGGAAAGAGAGCTCAGTATCATAAGTGCCCGCCTGGCAAGCACAAGGTCCAGAGTCCAATCCCCAGTACTGTATGCCATGCTGGTCCTGGAACCAAGCGTGGTGGTGCAAGCCTGAAATCCCAGCACTGAGGAGGCTGAGACAAGAGCATCACTGTGAGTCTAAACTGCGTAGTGAGACCCTGTATCAATAAAAATAAATTGTTTATTCCTTTGGATGACTTATAAGAATCATGAGTGTTGTGTCACACTGTAAGAGTATGTTTAGTTTTGTCAGAAACTCAAATTCCTTTCCAAAGGGGCTATCACTGTGTACTCCTTTCAACATTATTTTGGATACAGTTTAAACATGACTATCCTAAGGTTGCTGAAGGAGTGGTTTAATCTTCTTCCTTTAAAGAACTCACTTCTGTGAGACTTGTGCTCTAACAAATGGTAATGAAGATGAAGGAAACTGTTTATGCGTACATCATCTTCTGAAATCCAATTGTTATTGATAAAACATTAACTAGATTAAGAAGCAAGTGTGTCATACTAAACAATAAAATGATACATTGTTGTTTTGCAAAGTCTACCGTAAGAAACTTAACATGGGAATCACTGTTGCATTCATATTTTCTTTAGTGATAATAGAATAAAAACATGAATGTTGAAATATTTTTATTAATCACCCATATACACAATTTGTTAAATCTATGAATAATTTTTCAGTACTTTTGTTTATGTTTTAGTTGCTTTAATTACAACTATTAAATATCTTTATGTTATTTAAAAACTAGACAATTCTGTGGGTTTTTTCTGTTATTTCTCTAATAATTAATTTTATAAGCTATTGGTCAATGTGTATTGGAATAAAAGAATAGATCCTTTTCCACAGAAAGTTTGAGCTACACTGAATTAAACAGCAAATTGAAGAATTTTAAGGAGCGAGTTTATATTTTTATCTTACATCCTCTGAGTCAGTGCTAAAGGTAATATACCGACAGTTACTAAAATTCTAAATTACATTTAAAGTCCTCCAAAGGAGGTGAGGAAGAAGTGCTGCAGAGGTTAGAGAAAGGAAAGCAAGACTAACATGACCGTGAAGCCAAGACTGAAAGAGTTTTAAATAGAAGAAATCAACTTAAATATAAAGTATGATGAGGGACTGATTAAGAAA
Source organism: Octodon degus (assembly GCF_000260255.1). Lineage (NCBI taxonomy): Eukaryota > Metazoa > Chordata > Mammalia > Rodentia > Octodontidae > Octodon > Octodon degus. The sequence goes on along the minus strand of NW_004524763.1, from coordinate 1,831,608 downwards.
AAAAATAGAAAATGACCATTGGATATATTAACACGGATGTCATTGGGAATTTTCTCAAACAGCAGAAGGTGAAATTGTAATGAAGTTAGTAGAAAAAGGTGTCAAATTAGAAGCTGAAATAAAATTTGTTCTTACAATGATAACTGGATAGGGATTCCTAGCCAGTGTACGTGTGTGTGTGTGTGTGTGTGTGTGTGTGTATGTCTCCATCCATATTGTAACAGAAAAGTAAGTAAAATGTAAATGCATAATCAAAGAAAAAAGTCTCTAGACTGAGCAAACAAACTGATAGTGAGGAAAGAGATGGGCAGTTCTTAGAGAAGGGAAGAGGAGAGAGGGTTTAGTACCCTTGCCTTGTGCTTTGATAAGAGCGGTGATGTGATAACAGAGCAACAGCAATAAAAGTAAAGAACACTGCACAGGCACCCAAACCCACGATTACAGGCACAGTCAGCATTTTATATCCTGAATTCCTGAGTCCATTGATTCCAGAGATTGAAAATATTTGAAAGCAAAAGCATCTGCAATGAACATACATAGACTGTTTTCTTTTGACCATCACTGAAGCAGTAGAGTGTAGTGACTATTTATATAAAATGTATATTGTAAATAATATTGAGATGAGTTAAATATATGGGAAAATGTTCATAAATTATATATAAACATTAGCATTTCAAATAAGGGACTTGAGTATCTGAAGATTTTTGCATTTGAGGGGAGGTCCTGGAATCAACCTCCTGCAAATACACAGGGACAAATATACATAGAAAGAGTATTACAGAAAATAGGTTCCCGGGGAAGAAAACAAAACAAGGAAATGAAATGATACCAAGGACAATACAGCTGGAAATAAAGAGGAAAACGGTTCTGTGTTCCTAATGTGAAGAGGGTAGCATCTTGCTTCCCCCCCACATTGCACAAACACAATATTATCAACAGAAGCATTTCCCAGAACTTTGCCTGCTTCCATAGGTGATACAGGACATGGGAAAAATTAATATTCAAAACAATGGAAGAATAATTGTAATATCTCTGCTTTGGGCCAAATCAGTACACTAGAAGTTCAAAGGAGTTACATTTCCAAAAAAACAGAACTCAAAGGACAAAATCTCTGCTCACATTATTGTTTTCAAAGTAACTTTTCTAAATGTTTCCTTTGACTCATTTCTGTTTCCAGAAATATAAGATAATATGTCCCAGCCTCCATCTTTTGCTTTCAATAAGAGTTTTTCTCCTTCTTGGAACCATGTGGAAAGAGCACAATTTCATAAGCTTTTGCTTAACTTTTCTGTCACTACTGAAAAGAACACTAAAATAGAGAAGGGTGAGGACAAATAGTTTTTAGAGATTTTCTTAGCTTTGCTGTTCTGTTTTTGTGTGTTTTACTGTTAGGAAAGCATGCAAAGCACGCACAAAATAAAAAATACTCCTGTGTGACTCATAACTCTTCCATATTCTCTGTAAATTTTATTTATACCATATGTCTATGGGTCTACAAAAATCAAACTAGCCCTTAATAAATCCCTTGAGCATGTCTTTAAGGCAAAGCATGTCGGTGAGTGTGGCAAGGAAATGACAAGGTGTGAGCGTTGCCTGGGAGTCTGGTGTCCACAGATCAAAATACTGGATAGATAGGAAAGTGGGTTCTGGAATTACACAGCTTTTTGTGGGGGAGGATGTCAGGGATTGAACTCAGGACCTTGTGCTTGCCAGTGTCGCACTATGAATCAACTGCATGGTGTTCCATTATGAGTTCTTTTATAAAAGATTTGGGCCTTCAGGGATCCCATATTCAAGTATAAGTGCCTGCATGAGCAGAAGAAACTTAAGTCATTATGAACACATGCCCTACTGGAATTAACTAGTCCCATTTTTTTCCTGTCATGTAAACTGGCTATGAAATATTCCCAGGGAATGCTTTTTTTTTGTCAATGGGAAAGCAGTAAGAGGCTGAGGAGGTCACACAATAGTGTCAAATAACAACAGCATCACCCTCAGAGAGAAAGTATAGGTTAGAAAGTGGAATGGACCTAGAAAACTAAATACCAAGGTTGAACACTAATTTCTGCCGTATTATATTTCAGCAATATTTTCTAGAATCTGTGAATGTTTACACATTATTGAGTTTCTAAAAGGTCCAGAAACTGTTCTCTAATTTCTTAGTGAGCAATGTGACTGGATCCCAAAGAGGAGCTCATCCAGTATCCTCCCCGCTCTCTGTACTCCTTGGTATGTGCTCTAATCCAGACAGATATAAATAGGAGGTTATGCACAGAATTATAAAAAACACTGTGAAGGTCATGGTTGCTGACTCTTACTGAAAACTGGTATGTGCATAATAACTCATTTTTGTGAGGCCTGCAACTGCACAAAGTAGATTACCATTACTAGCTCCACTTCACAATTCAGTACCTATGTACAAAGAGTCAGACATATTGCCTTTGGATAAGTGACAGAATCTTGTTGACACATAATATATAAATTAATTTATGCAGCAAGTAGTTGTATGTCACTATGTTCTGGGCACTATTGTAGTGATTGAGCAGAGAGTAGTAAACAAATTTAAGTTCCTGTTCCAGCAAATCAAAACTTCTAGTGGAAGAGATAAGCAACTAACAAATAAAATTATAAATATGTCATATACTGAAAACCAACACTTGGGAGGTTGAGAGAGGAGAAGTTTGAGACCAGCCTGGGGCCTACAAATGTGAGCAGAAGGGCAGTTCAAACTGCATAGCAAGACCCTGTCAAAAAAATGTAAAAAAGGAAGAAAGAATCATGTCCCTGAAGTTAAGGAGATCAGATGTTTGAAGAAATGTTTGAAGAACTATGTCAGGTAGTATGGAGCCTTAGTAAAACTTAGCAACCAGAGAAAAGAGCGTGAGAATGAATACCCCCTTCAAGCTGCTACAAGGACAACAGGAATATTCCTGAGGGAAAGCGTTGAAAGGAATTAGACTCAATAGTCTGGAGCCAAGTCAGGATGGAATATGGTACTAGCTACGAATTTATGGTTTTCCTTGATGTATAGTAAGAAAATGAGTGTGCTTAAGCACATAAATAAGACATCAGTAGACGTGCCTTTGAGAAAGTTTAAGAGCTGAAAGTAGTCTTGATTGGCTAGCCCAGGAGATGAAATTAGTGATGAGAAGTTACAGCCATCAGAGTGAGAAATAGAAGTGGTCTCAATAAATTCAGAGTCAATACAAAAGGAAAGGAGGAGAGGCACCTGAATGCTTCTCAAGGGTGTAAATTAATAGGGATTGCTAGCTGGTGTGATTTCTGTCATGAGACAAAAAAGAATCAAGAAATCCTGCCAGTATAATTCACAGAAGATAGCTGTGCCATTCAGCAAGAAAGAAGCCATGGCATCGAGAAAATAAAGTAATATTCACCTTCTAAGATTTTGAACTTGGGTTTACATAGAGAAATTTGTATAAATATGTCCAGTGAGGATATTAAGGATGGGGACTTGATCTCAGAAAATATAGATACTGTAAGTGTAAGTGATACAGGAGTGAGTTGTGAACTAAATATATGTGATTATCCTTTGTCATAATTTGCTGTTTTTTCAAGGGGAAGAATGCAATACAGGACACATTTTGTAACATTTTGTAGTGAATCACCCAAAGAATCATATACAAAGAGTGAAGGATATCTATCTGTCCACATACTAAACACTAAAGAATTAAGCTGAGGGCCTGGATCCTAATATCCTGCATGAGTCCAGCTGAAAACCTAAAGCTCATAATAATCCCTCCAACAAGTCCAACTTGAAGCCTAGAGCCCACAACAATGTCTCATGCAGGCCTGCTTTACAGATTTGCACTAGGAAAGTCCAAAGGTCAGTGGCGGAAGATAGAAAGTCTGTATCAGTGGGAAAAAGGACCCCTGCTAGTAGGCTGAGGGATCTCAACTGGAGCTGGGAAGCAATGCTCAAGGTAAGCACCAGAGAGCTGCCCTAAAATTACCTCAGCCATTCTTAGCAACAGTGAAGGCCAACATGACAAGCTCCTCTAGGAGGCTGAGCTAGGCACTATCTTCTCCTCTGGAGTCAGCAAGTGATGCTCAAGGTAAGGACCAGAGCTCCCCCAAAGTGAACTGTAGCCATTTTCAGCAACAACAAGGTGTCAAGATCCTCCTCTTGCAAGAACAACCAAGTTCACAGGAAAGTCAGCATGACAAGATTCTCTAGCAGTCACGCAAGACTACCAGCAGCTTCCAGCACCTTCTCCAAACAGCTTCCCCAACAGCCTCTCTCTTTCTCTAGTTCTGTCTCTTATACTGATGGCAACAGTCCTCAGGTAGGCCTCCCATACCGAGCACCACTCTAGTTCAGTTCAACTGGGTACAACAAGTTGACCAACAGTTGGCAATATACCACATCCTTCAAGTTCATATTTAGAAGTCCTAACCCTATTGTGATGGTATTTGGAAGTGGAGTCTTTAGGAGATGCACAGGGTTAGATGAGATCATCTGGGTGATGCCCTCATGTCTTTGCGAAAAGCTCTTCATAGATTCTCAGTCTGTCTCTGTCTCTATCTCTTTCTCTGTCTATCTCTCCTCTCCTCTCCTCTCCTCTCCTCTCCTCTCCTTTCCTCCTCGTCCTCCTCCTCCTCCTCTTTCTTCTTCTTCTTCTTCTTCTTCTTC
>NW_004524763.1:1812452-1816009 GCF_000260255.1 Octodon degus | reverse complement strand
CTTTGACTCTGCTTCATGCGATCTATTTCTTTCCTGTATTGCTCATTCAAGGAATCCATCATTTTTCTAATCTTCTCTATTATTTTATCAATGTCTTCTTTAGAAGCAGTTATAAATTCTTTTAGTGCATTGTTTTTTTTTTTCAGATTGGGTTTCCTCCCTATGTTTCTGTAGTTGCTTCTTTACTTCAGATGCTATGAGTTCTGAGCATTCTTTTTTTATTTCAGAAAAGAATTGTGCTCTGAATTCCTCTATAACTTTCTGCTGTTTTTATTTACTATCAATGCTATTAATTCATGCATTTGAGCCGAGCTAGTGTCCTCTGCACCTGTTCTGGGTGGGCATTGTGTTTCCTCCATATGTTTCTGCATTTGATTCTTTACTTCAGATGTTATTAATCCAGGGATTTCTTTTTTTATTTCCAATCTGAGTTCCTCTATACCTTTCTACAGCTGTTTTCTTATTTCAGAAGCCATTGATTCATTGCTTTCAGCTGTGTGATTCCCAATCTTCTGTGTTAGTGTCCTCTGCACTTGTTACAGGTGGGCTTGGGTTCTGAGGTTGCATTTTGTTCCTTCTCATTATTTTGTGTAGCACTGTCTTCTGAGCTTTGTTGTAGATCTTCATTGTAGTTGTAACCTTAGCATGTACTCAAGTTCAGGTGCAGATCTGCAAAGTTTGGATTTATTCAGCTGTTCCTGTCTTGGATCTGGCTGCTGTGCTCAGTTCCTTCCTGTTGCTTTCCTTGACGGTGAACCTGTTGTGCCTCTCTGGCAAGATTTTCTGGTCCTGGACTAGCTGGGTGGTTGTATCTTCTACACTCCCTGCAGGGATTGCAGCTGCAGGGTTACACCCCACGCCTGTATGCCAGGCCTGAGCTGAGCCTGGAGGGGACAAGGTGGAGTAGAGGGGAGAGGTAGCTCTCCCACTCACTCTCCAGGTCTGGGTAGGACTGATTCTGGGGGTTCCTGGAATGTGGCAGAAATTCCTACTCAGTGGGCAGGGTGGGGGAGGTGCTTCGGAGTTGTGGGGAGCATCCCAAGGGTGTGGTATAGCGTCTCACTCTTGCTGCGCCTGTGCTGGACCCAGCAGTAGGTCCCGCCGGCGCAGGGTAGCTGGAAGCTCTCCCACACACTCACTGGACCTGGGCTAGGACTGGGTCTCTACTCTTCTCTTGAAAAAGCAGGATCTCTACTACTGGAACACTCAGTCTCAGAGAAGATGACTGCCACCTCAGGACAGGCAATCACAGGCATTCAAATATTGAGTGCACCATTCTGGAAGGTTTATTCTCTAGCTGAGATTGAGTTTGTCACATGATTGAAATCATACCCAACATCATAACTGCAACCCCATTAGAGACACCAAGGTACAAAACCCCAGTTATTCTGCCTCCAAACTCATAACTTAAAAAAATTACGTGAGATGATTACTGATGCTCTAGTGTTTCAACTTTGATCTTTATAAAGCAATAGATATGTATTTCTTAGGTGCATTGCCATGAGAAACTAGCTAATACAATAGAGTGCATTGCCATGCACCTAAGAAAGACAGATGGAAAAGCTTTCAGTAAATTGTTTGGAAGAAAAAATCTACAGCTACTGAATTTGTTTATCTAACAAACTTATCATAGGAGAACTTTTCCAAAGCTATAACCTGAGTACATCTGGTGACTTCCTCTCACCTTAACCTACCATTCAAGTGGGCATTACTGGTATACTCTCCAAATTCCCACTGCCCAAGAGTATTATCTTGGTTCACAAACTTAATTCTTTCCAGGATGCTGGTCACAAACTGACTTGGATGATTATCAAATCAAATACAATGTTAGGTTCAATGTTATCCTCGTGGTCAAATTTGATTCATCTCAGTCCAATTTGGTTTTCAACTAGAATCATGATAGGAATTAAGTTTGTGAACTAACATATCACTGTATTTATAATTTCATTAGTCAATTCCCTGCTTATGAGGTTATAGGGGATCATAGCAACTTCTTGCATTGAGTTTAAAAACTTCTTTCTGACTACAGTTCCTCCAGTTTTTGATACTCTATTGTATTAGCTAGTTTCTCAACACTAGAGCAAATATCCAACATAAAATTGAAAGGAAGAGAGATTTATTTGTCACACAGTTTCCAGGGGGTTCTGTCTGTAGCCAGCTGGTTCTAAAACAGAAACAGGATACAGAGCTGGGTGGGTAAGGAAAGCCAGGAAGTAGGAAACAAAGCACAAGATGAGGACAAGAACACACTCTTCTGGGCCACACCAAGTAACTCACTTCCAGCCAGCCCCACTTCCTAATGGTGCATTCAGCTACTAAGCTGATCACCAAATAATTTCACTGATGAATATAAAATCCCAGAATTGAATCACTTACCAAATCTATGAGAACTTTGCAGAATAAATTTTGGTCAGTTTAACCTTATTATCTGTTATTTGTTTTATGAAAGAGAAAAAAATTTCAAAACAAAATAATAGGAGAGTAAAAATACTTAACATATCATTTACAGTTATCTTTAAATTAGTTACTCAGAGTGCAAGATATTGGCATTTAATTTCCAAATATGCACAAATCTTTCTTTTCAATGACCTCATAGAAATTAGTAGTTTAACTATCTTTACTATCATATTTCTTTTCTTTTCCCTTCCTTCTTTTACCCATCCCTTCATCATTCCAGTTTCTCATTCCTTTTGAAGTTTCTTCCCATTGTGCAATATCTATTACACAGTTTGGATCTTATTAACTCTTTCAGGTTCTCATACTGAGGAGACAATACGATGTTTACACATGAGAGTCTGTTTTGTCTCACTTGTGAATATGGTCTCCTGTCGCAGCTATTGACCTTTAAAAGTCTTCAGTTTGTCCTTTATAGCTAAGTAGTACTCTATTGTACAAAAAAACCATATCTTTTTTACCCATTCTTCAGTTGATGGGAATTTTGGTTATTTTCAAGATCTAGCTATTACAAATTATGCTACTATAAACCTGATATATCGCTGTGGTATGATGTGTTTTTTTTAATTCTTCTGGGAAAATACCCAGAAGAGAATAAGTAGCTCAAATAGGACCTCCAGTCCTAGTTTTCTGAGAAATCTCCAGACTGACTTCCAGTGTTTGTACTACTCTACACTCCCATCAACAGTGAAGAAGAGTTCTTTTTTTCCCCCACAGCCTTTCTGGAATTTATTGTTGATTGATTTCTTCATAATATTCATTCTTTATGAGTGAGAGGAAATCTGAGTATTCTTTAAATTTTCATTATTATTCATAATACCAAAATTGTAAAAGAACTAGTCCATACTGTCCTATTCACATTTCAAGACGTGTAATTAATTATATTCCAAGAGCTGGAGAGAAAATGCAGCAGACAATGCACCTACTTTGACAAGCACAGAGACCAGGGTTCAATCCTGGTATTGCATGCCATGCCAGCCTTGCCCCCGGGATGTGCTGGTGTATACCTTTAATCCCAGCACTGGGGAAGCTAAAATCAAGAGGATCCCTACAAGTCTGAGCTGAGTAGTAAGACCCTGTATCAAATACATAAATGAATATAT
>NW_004524763.1:1804766-1812352 GCF_000260255.1 Octodon degus | reverse complement strand
CTCTCTCTCTCTCTCTCTCTCTCTCTCTCTCTCTCTCTCTCTCTGTCATATAAAGATACAACAAAAACTCAGTGCCTCAGTCCAGGAAAACAGATCTGTCCAGAAGTCAAACATTTTGTACCCTGATTTTGGACATCCCTCTCTAAATATTAGAATTAATATCTGGTACAGTAAACCACTCAGACAATTATTTTAATGGCAGCTTGTGTTGACTACAAAAGATAGTCACAGTGGATGAGGTAACATCATCTAACAAAAAATATATTCAAGTAAAAAGAGTTGATATTAAAAGAAGAAACATCTTGGGACACCTCAATCCTGAAGCAAATTTAGTGAGGGAACTAAAGTCACAATGATAAAGAATTAAACACAAGATCCTGAGAATCACTCCCTGTCATGAACATACTTCATATGACAGCATCTTCCCACACTATAGTGTTCTCACAATGTAATATTTGGAAGCCATAGGAACAAAATTTGAAATTTTAACAAACAGAAAGCATGACAATTGAAGGCATTTGATTTGCTATCTGTAAAAGATGTTTATTCTAATCTTGGACATTGCAAATATTCCAAGTTTTATATTGGAGGAAACTAGACAGGGAGATACATTTTCATTTGGGGGCATTTGTTTCTAACTTTTCAAGTTTTATCCTATCTCTCATTACTTGTTTTGCTTCATATCTCTGCAGAGTAGAAAGAGAGAAAGTTGGTAGCAAATTTCAGTCTGCAAACCAGAGAATAGAACATTTCAGAAAGGAAGGAATCAAGTTTCAAGTGCCATAAAGAAGTTTATATGAAAATATTGAAATATTGCCTTGAGATGAGTTGAGTCCTGAAAGGGACATTGGTTCTCTTCAAAATAACAACAACAACAACAATAACAACAACAACAAAACACTACTTAAATAAAGAGCTGAGTGAAGGGAAGTGCTCTGGACACCAGTGAAAACAAAGTAAATTAAGTCATAATTTAGTTGTGGAGCACCATCAGCACTGAAGCAGTGAATGTAGATGAAGAAAAATCCAAAAAGAGAGAAAGAATACAGAAGCACTACCTATAGGGACAAAGAAATATGGAGAGGTTGTTTGTTTGATGACGTCTTTTTGTTTTGTGAGGGAAACATTTGTAACATGAAAGGAAATGAATGGAAGATAGAACTTATAAAAGGGAAAGATGCTAAGTGCAGAGGAGAAGCAGGGTATTTAACAAGGAGACAGCTTCAATGATAGGGAATTAGAACTAGGTGATTATGTGTATGGGTAATGCTTCGCCAGTCTGAGGCTTAGGATACCTGGAATGCTGCAAAAATAATTTGTGTATTTTTCTAGGAACAGATGTAGATATAAGGCAAGAATTGTAGAGAGCCTTTTCTCATCTAATTATTTGAGCTTTCATCCTTGTGAATAAAAAAGGAAGGGTGCAAAGTTAGTTTGAGGGTAAGGAAGGGCATCAATAAACCAGGGCCTTGAGATGGTTGAAATAGCTGTGCAGATTCAAGGGTGCTAGACCTACCCAGAGGCACAGGGTGAGGCAGAACTCTAAGTACAGCTTCCTCCATTAGTCTACACCTTGACTATTCCACCAAATACTAATGTTGGTACTGATAGGAAGGGATTTTGCAGATGTAATCAAACCTCAAGACAGTTGATCTTAAAATATAAAGAGTATCTGGGGCCCGCCAAATAGCTCAGTGGATTAAAGCACCTGCAAGAAGGCGCAGGGGGTAGGCGTTCGATCTCTGGGCCTGCCATGCCATCTCTGCCCCTGGGACACACTGAGATGGCAATTGAGACTGGGCATGATGGTGTGCACCTGTAATCCCAGCTCTTGGGAGGCTGTAAACAAGCAGATCACTATGAGTCTGATCTAGTAGTGAGACCCTGAACACCCTGTAGACCTTTCACTAAAAATATAAATAAATAAATAAATAAATAAATAAATAAATAAATAGGAAGGGGGGAAAAAGAATATCTGGCTGGGTGTAGTCTTATCAGATGAGTCTTTTCTCAGGTGTGGACAGAGGAGAAAGTCACAGAGGTCAAATGCATTCCACAATGTTACTGGCATTTCAGATGGAAGGGAAATGTGGGTGGCCTATCAAAGTTGAGACCAGGATGGAGTAAAAGGCCAGCAAGAATGTGGAGCACAGGACCAGAGAGAGAGCTCGGTGGTCTAAGCACCTGCCCAGCAAACACAAGGACCCACATTCAACCCCTGGTACTGCATGCTCTCGTACCATGAATCCCAGCTGTGCCAGGCCAGCTTTGAATGGCTAAGGGTGTTATCTTCAAAAAAAGGTTATAAAGCCAGCTAGCCTGATTTTTAAAATAATTTTTATTGTAAAAATGGGGGAGTAGTGGTTTAGATGTGGCATAGCAACTCAGAATATGGTGTTCCTATTTTTGAGCTCTTGGATAGCCAGAGCCTAACTACTGTGGAACTATACAAGGAATTGAAAGGAGAGTCATGTTTTATTTAAGGCAAAATATGAAGAAAATTATTCTATGATGCATGTGTGAGTATACTGAATTGATTTATTATAGGCAACATTTCCAGAGGGCTGGAAGAGAAGAAAATTAAAAATTAAGCTTAATCAAAATTATTTCCTTCCTATAAGCAAAGTTTTGTAAATTATTTTTTATTCCTAAAGACAGGAAATAGAGCAGGGAGTGAAGAAAAGAGGGCAAGAGGGAATGAAAACAAGGAAGAAAGGAAGAAAGGAAGGAAGGAAGGAAGGAAAGAAGGAAGGGCTCAAAGTTTTTAATTTAGAATAATTAATAATCCAAATGGATTGAGTATCCATCTGTTTTAATATAAAAATATAAAATGAAACATACAAATATAAAAGCATTGCAATATATTTTTAAAATATAATACTCTTCTCTTTTTTATTGTTTTTTGATTAAACAAAGATAATTTATTGTACTCGTAGTTATCTATCAGTCTCATCCTCAAGTAAATTTACCTCATAGAGCTGAGATTATGGTTGGTTTTAACCACATAAGTCACACCACTGAAATCTTGTAGCTATTTTTCTATCAATATGAGCTGTGTGTCATGTCACCAACTACAGTGAAGTTAAGGTGCTAACCCAGGGTCTTACTTAGTAGATTAAAACAGAGCTTTCCCCAACTAAGTATGTTTCTCTCTTTCAAAAACTAGTAACATCAGCCCCTGCTTCTCTGTGGGAAGATATAAGCAACAAAATTCTTATGAGCATTTTCTAAAATAGTGTTGCTATTACCTCATAATGGTAATTCTGTACAGTTTAATCAAGACACTAAATTTCTGTTGATAGGGAATAAATTACATAAAATATAAGTGGATAGATCAGTACAGTGGTATCTCAGTTCATGAATGCTTTTGTTTGCAAATTCCATCAGGTGACAAAATGACCATAGCTATCTTTCCTACACAAACACAAACCTGGCCATCTTTGCCAAAATCACGGAACAAAGGAAGTCTGTGAACCAAGGTACCACACCATATCTTCTGTATTCACATAGATGCTTTGGATTAAAAAATGATTAATAGTGGTTGTCTGGGGGGTAGGCATATGAGGATTAGTACAACTATATATACCATGTATTTCTATATAAGCTTACAGTATAATCAAAAATTTTAAAAAATATGTATTAAAAATGTAAAATATAGAGAGCAAGGATGTGGCAAGTGAAATACATAAAACACAAAAGGAGAAACACAGTATGATTCAATATACTCAGTTATCTAAATAAGTCAAAGCTCAAAAACAAAAAAACAGAGCTGTGGTTGGTAGTACTAATGAAAGAATAGTTTGTTTTTGAGTGAGTATTGTTTAGTTTTTAAAGATTAAATAATTCTAGGGATTTGCTGCACAAAAATGTGAATGTAGTTAATATTAACTGTACAGTTAAAATGGTTTAAATAGTAAATTTTGTTAAATGTTTTTAGGGTTTTTTTTTTTAATTTTTATGTATTTGGTGCAGGGTCTCAGTATGCAGCTCACACTCATAGTGATCCTCCTATTTTCAGCCTTCTCGGAGCTGGGCTTACAGATGTGCCACACCATGCCCCATGCCGGTGGCTCAGTGCCCCAGGGCAGGCCAGCTCAGGGAGTGATGCCAGAGAACAACTCTGCACTTGCCAAGCAGGAGCATAGACCACTGAACTACCTCACCGGCCCTACCCCATTTTTAAAATGTTTAAATAATCACTGGTATCACGAAATTTGAATAGTTTCTATAACTGCTAGAATTTTCATTTACTTTTTTCCCCATAATTTTATTGATAAACAAATAGCAATGAGACACTTTCAAATCAAATTGGTAGGACAGTTTCAATAATGAACACATTGCATACATTCCTCCCAGTGGTTAATTGCTGTACAATATGCGGACATGATATCCTATCTACAAACACCATTAGAACAAATCACTCTATTCATTAAGAGAATGTAACTATCTATCTATCCTAACCACTTTGAATACACAGATACAAAATGGACATTCATCTGTATACTGTTTTTTTGTTAAGTTCCATTATTTGAATATTATAAGTGTGTTAACTCAGCAAAATAAACTAAAAGAGTTCAGTAGTCCATAATAGTATTGTGTCTTCCTCTTCATTGGCGATATCACAAATTGTTGATCTGAGTCCCCCATAGCTCAGCATAACAGCATGGCTTTACTTCTTATATTTCGTTTTTGTACTTTTCTGCTGGGTGGTTAAGACCAAGATAAAGCAGGACCTGTGCAACAAGAGGTGCAGCTTTTGGGTCTGATAAGGTCAGTGAAATCCCCTCAGGATTTATCCTGAGATCCTGTACCTCAGATTGTTTATCAGTGTTAGCCATGTGGATGAGTCATGGCCATTGCTTGACCAATGTGCTCACTGTGAAAGCCTGAATGTTTTCTCTCCATATGACTTTCCTTAGGCACACTTTCCATCATCGATCACTTTCCTCTTTGGCCTCATAATCTCCTTGATCAGAAAATTTGGGACACTGCCGAGTTACATGACATTACAGTACAAGTTCTCATGTGTCCTGAGTCTTATTTGACCTTGGAAGGCTAGGGCCAGAATGTTGGCTTTCCTTGCAGCCCTCCTTTTCATCAATTTTGGTCTACAAACTTAGGTTGTTAACAATCCAGAAGACAAGCTTATTGTTATTACCATACAACTTAGGCCGTTAAGCTTAATCTCACTATCCGTCTGGATATCAAACATCTTAGGCATAATATGGAACAGGTATTTTTTGTTAAGTATTGATATGTTGAACTTTAAGTCCCCACAGAATATGATAAAAAAACACTTAAAAATTAGAATATATTTTTAAAATAGGCATAAAGAATTATATACTTCTTATGTTTACACATAAGTCCAAAAATTTCACCATATACAACCTTGAAGCAAGACAGTCCCACAATATTCCTTTTCCTGACTTTTGCTTTCATCCACCACCCCCTACTTTTTGAACAACCATCTACCCGAGAGATTCCATAGCACCAACTGGCATGTCATGACAAGCAGCCCATATTCAGAAGACCAGAATGACAGGCACTCCAAACATGAAACTACTATTAAAAATTACCATCTGCAGTTCAGTGGCTTAGTTCACAGGTATCAGTATATATACTTAGTTAGGGTGAGAATCTTTCCAATTAACTGATAGATTGAAAAAAACTTCTGAAGATTCTCACGATCATTGCCTTGCCCATCTTCTACATAAAACTGTATGTATTGACATTGTCATGTTTCCTAACTCTTCTCCTTTCCCTCTCTTGATTAGTTAGTCCTCAAGATCCTGCTTCACTTTTATTTGTATTATGCCTTTCTATTTGTATTTCTTCTTTTGAGTTCTTATACTATGGAAACTATATGATATTTACACATGTGTGTCTGGTATATTTCACTATTAGTATATGATCAAGTGGCATTCACTTCAATATAAAGGCTTCGAGTTTATCATTCGTAATAGCTGAATAATACTCCATTGTGTAAAAATACCACATCTTTTTCAACCATTCCTCAGGTGATGGGCATCTTGGTTGTTTCCAAGATTTGGCTATCACAAATTGTGCTGCTATAAACATAGGCACACATATATCATTATGATATGATGTTTTCAGATCCTCTGGGAAAATTCCCAGTAGAGGAATAGCTGGTTTAAAGGGGATTTCCAGTCCAACTTTTCTAAGCAGTCTCCATACTGATTTCCATAATGTTTGCACCAATCTACATTCCCACCAGCAGTGGAGAAGGGTTCTTTTTTCCCCCACATCCTCTCCAACATTTGTTGTTGGGTGATTTCTTTATGATAGCCATTCTTTCTGGGGTGAGATGACATCTCAATGTTGTTTTAATTTGCATTCTGTGGATGGTTAGTGATGTGGAGCATTTTTTCATATATTATTTGCTTCTGTAATTTCTTCCTCTAAGAAGTGTGTGTTCATCTCGGATGCCCATTTCTGGATTGGGTCTTTAAATTTTGGGGCCATAGTGTTTTTTAGTTCTCTATAAATTCTAGAGAGCAGACCTTTGTCTGAGTACTTATTTGTCATGATTTTTTTCCAAATTTGTGGGTTGCTGTTTCACTTTGTTGGTAATTTTTTTGACATGAAAAATTTCTCAGTAAGAGCAGGTCCCAGTTGTTAATTCTTTCAACTGTTTCCCATGTGATTTGATTTCTGTCTATGAACTCTTTGCCTACCCCTATATCTTCAAGAGTTCCTCCCATTTTCTCTTCTAGGAGATTTAGTGTCTCTGCTTTAATGTTTAGATGTTTAATCCATTTTGACTTTAGTTTAGTGCATCCTGATAGAACTGAGTCAAGTTGGAGTTCTCAGCACGTAAAGAGCCAGTTTTTTCAGCACCATTTATTAAAGAGGTTATCTTTCTTCCAGTGAGTATGTTTGGCCCCTTTGTCAAAGATAAGGTGACTGAGTGTGTTCGTAGGAGGTTCAGCGTCTTCTAATCTATTCCATTGATCCTCAGGTCTATTTTGTTGCCAGTACCATGCTGATTTTATCACAGTAGCCTTGTAGTATAATTTCAGTCAGGAATTGTAATGCCTCCTGCCTTGGCTTTATTGCCCAGAATTGCATTTGCTATTTTTGGTCTTTCCTGTTACAGATTAATTTTAGGAATGATTTCTCTAGGTCTGTGAGGTATGTCAGTTTAGTCTGATAGGGATTGCATTAAATCTGTACAGCAATTTTGGAAGTAAGTCCATCTTCACAATGTTGGTTCTTCCTATCCAGGAGCATGGAATATCTTTCCATTTTCGGAAATCCTCTACGATCTCTTTTTACAGAGTACTGTAATTTTCCTTGAAAAGATCTTTGATTTCTTTAGCTAGATTAATTTCAAGGTATTTCATTTTTCTCAGTGCTATTGTAAAAGGTATTGTTTCTATAATTTCCCTCTCAGTGTGTTTGTTGTCTGTGTAGAATAATGCTATTTACTTTTGGGTATTGCCTTAATAACCTGCTATGCTGCTAAATTTCTGTATTAATTGTAGTAGCTTCTTGGTGGAGTTTTTTGGGTCTTCCAAGTAAAGTATCATGTCATCTGCAAATAAAGATAATTTAACTTCTTCTTT
>NW_004524763.1:1777530-1798725 GCF_000260255.1 Octodon degus | reverse complement strand
CTCTCTCTCTCTCTCTCTCTCTCTCAAATAAATAAATACATAAATAAAATTTTAAAAAAAAAAGAATTTTTTTGTTAACATTTATTGACAAAAATCTCTCATTTTCAAGTTTTCATTTCATGTAATACCTATGTGCTACAATAATAATCATTATCACATACAGCTAGGTGCTATTCAGGGAATGGTACCAAGCAACTTGCATTTAATTACTGCTGTCAGTGCCTCACTCTTGCCTAGCAGGCACACGTTATAGTGCTTAGTTCATAATTTTTTTCATATATGTCTATCCTCTAATTGTTTCATAAATTCTGTTTATCAGAGAAAGAAAACACGTTTTCTTCACACTTTTATACAATATAGGCTACATATGTATAGGTCAAGCAATAAAAGTCTTATTATTCCATATTGAATATTTCAGAATCTATTTTTTTTCTTCTTCTTTTATAGTCAGGGCACAGAAATAAACTACATTTTCCAAGTTTCTTGAATTTAGGTGGAGCTCTGAGACTGAGTTTTGGCTACTGGGAATGATATATGCCACTTCCAGATAAATCTCATAAAGATCTCCCACATCCAACTCTTTATTCTCAAGTCTGTTTTTGCATCATTCCTGGAGGTCATTTGTTAAAAGGGATGACTCAAGAACTGGATCCTGAGTCACCACTTGGAGGAAACTCACCCTGCAATGTCACTAAAGCATCTGCCAATATGACAACATCTGTGTTAGATTTTGTAGTAGGCAAAGTATATTTTTATTTTGTTAAGCCACACATATTTTGATGCTGTTTGCTGTTAGCATCAATAATTTTTTTCAGAGGTGTGACATGAGAATAAATAAGAATATATTTGTGGAGCTTGAAATTCTTTATAGACATATAATATACATAATATTAAAGTCATTTAATATTAAGATAACTGAATATGTTGCAATATTGAAAATTGCCACAATCAACAACATCTTTATATTTCTTTTTCAATAGAAATTCTAGTTCTATTATCAATCATAACTACACATGCATTAAAATGTTACATATCCACAAAATATTATACATTCATCAAGATATATTAATGAAATATTACATGGTTAATGTGGATTAATTTTATCATAAGAAAACAGCCTTTCATTTTCTGTTAATATTTGTATAAACACCTATGCATGCATCCATAGTATATTATAAAATTATAGTAGTACACAGCCCATATTTTAATGACAGTTTTTCTATTTAGTTAACTATTCAGGTTAACAGGTACGCAGAGTCCTTCCCAGCCAGACCCCAGGCCCAGCATGTGTGTGGGACCATCCTCATACTCAGGGGAACCTCCTCCCTCAGATAGGGTTGGTGTGGGACCTGTGGCAGAACTCCCTGCAGAGAGGCTATGGGACAGACTCACCCACTAATCCATGAGCTGAACATCTTGCCAGAGGGACACAGTGGGTTTACTTCCACAGGCTGCAGCAGGAAGAAGCTGAGCACATCATCCAAACCCAGACCAGGCCAACTGAATGAGTTTGAACTTGGTGGATCTGGACCCAAAAGCTGAGGCACTTTGTTAGACCCAGATTTATGAGAGCATCTTCTCTCTTTCCCTCTTGATTGAGAGAGGGAGCAACAGGTAATCAGGGTGAACTAGTCTACCCATAAGACCCTGTGCACATCAAGGGGAGGTGATCAGACAGAACTTAGGAGAACTAATTTAAATATAAATTCCCAAATTAATATTTGCTTATCTACACAGGCATAATGTTTACTCTTATGGTCAAAAATACAAACTCAATAGTTACAAAAGTTTATCAACTGCTAAATATCACTACCCATTATTGTGTTCATAATTGTAGCTCTATAAATACAAAACTGTAACTGCCTTAACCACATAATCTCTCTTGGAAAAGAATATCAGTAGGTGCTAAAGGAATAACTGCACCAAAGATCTACACCAAATGTCAAAGGACAGTGCTATACAAATGACAAAGAGAACGAGCAGAATGCCTTCTCAGGCCCCAAGCCCATCCAGAACAAATGCAGGAGACACTAGCATAGAATAAATTGGAAATTACACACATGATATCATTGAAATAATAGCATCTGAAGGAAAGAAACAACTGCAGAAATGTAAATCAGATCAGAAATAATCTCAAAAATAAAAAAAGAAATGATGACTATAATGAAAGAATTACTAAGTACCTTTAAGAAGACACTGACAAAAGATAGAAGAGAATAGAAAAATTGTGGAATCTTGAATTAGCAATATAGGAAAGGAATAGAATGCATGAAGCAGATTCAAAGATATATGCCATAAATTAAACATCAATCACAATCTGTCAAAACCATTTGAAGAAAAGTGAAGATAGAGTTTCAGACCTTAAAGACCCTGTTTCAGCTAGTGAAAAAGTAAGAAAAGATCTATTTAAAACAACTAAGATGCAGGAAAAAATCATTCAAAATCTTCTGGATGATGCAAAGACAAACAAAATAAGACAAATAGGCATCAGTGAGAAAGAAGGAGCGAATACAAATTATATAAAAATAATATGGACAAAAGTAATAGCAGAGAGCATTCAGGTAACCAAAGCATATAGAACTCCAAATAACATCAACCCAATTAAAACCACATCCAGACATAAAATAATCAAGATCCCAGAAATTCAACATAAGAATAACATACTAAAAAGCTGCTAGAGTAAAGAAACAGATCACATTTAAAAGAAAACCCAACAGAATAATGTCATATTTCTCTTCACAAACCATTAAGTCCAGAAAAGCATGAAGCAAAGTACTGTAAGTCTTGCCAGAAAACAAATTCCAACCCAGACTGATATATGCTGCAAAACTCTCTTTCAAGTTCAGTGGAGAAGTAAAATACTTCTATAGAACAACTAAAGAATTTCATGATGAAAAAGAAAACCCTACATGGACTACTAAAAAATATTCTAGAGATGGATCAAATGAATACAGTTCTACAGATGAGAATGGAAAGAACCCACCAAATAGGTCAAACAATTAAACGCAGGAAGAAAAGTGGTAAAAAAAAAAAAAAAACCAGCAGGTAAATAGCTTGTAAATCATAAGGCAATACATCTCAATTATAAGCATCAATGTAAATGGGCTCAACTCACCAATGAAAAGAAATAGAGTGGTAGAATGGTCTAGGAAGCAAAATTCAACAATATGCTGTGTAAAGGAAACACATTTAACCCATAAAGAAATTCATAGGTTGAAAGGCAAAGGAAAGAAAATAATACTACATGCCCCAGGACCTCGGAAAACAGCAGGGATACTAATCCTGTTCACAGACAGTCTGAACTTCAAATCAAGAATGATCAAATGAAATAAAGAAGGCCACTACACACTGGTTAGGGAAAACGACAAAAGGAAGAGGTAACAGTCATAAATATGTGTGCACCAAACACAGGAGCACTTAACCATATAAGACAAATACTAATGGACATGAAAAATATAATATCCAGTACTATAATATTAAGAGAACTTAGCACCCCCTTATCACAAAAAGACAGGTCAAACAGACCAAAAATTAGTAAATAAGTAGCAGAATTAACCAAACTCTTGAACAAATGCACTTAGTGGGCATACAGTGAGTGTTCCATTCAACCACGTTTGAATACACATTCTTTTAAGCTTCACATAGGACATTTTCTAAAATAGACCACATACTAGTTCATAGATCACACTTAATTAAGTATATGCAAGAAAGCAGAAATTATCCCATGCATATTATCTAACCACAGTGCAATGAAACTAGAAATAAATGACAAACGAAACCATAAAAACTTCATAAATACATAGAATTTAAGCAACACCCTGCTCAGCAACCAATGGGTCATAGATGAAATTAAACAAGAAATGAAAAATATCTACAGTTCAATGAAAATTCAAGCACAACTTATCAGAATTTATATGTTGCAATGAAAGCAGTTATTAGAGGGAAACTTATAGTGGTGAACTCACACACTAGGAAAACACAATGAGAACAAATAAATACCCTAATGCTGCATACCAAACATCTAGAAAAAGAAGAGCAAATGAAACCCAAAGCCCAAAGAAAGGAGTAAATTATAAAGATTAGAGCTTAAATTAATTCAATTGAGATGAAAAAAATAAAACAAAGAATTACTGAATCAAAAAGCTCATTCTTTGAAAGATTAAATAAAATTGATAAGCCACTAGCTAACCTTATCAAAAAGACGGAAAAAAAAGAACTCAAATTCAAGCAATAAGGAATGAAAAGGGTGAAATTAGCACATACCCTGTGGATCTTCATAATATCATCTGTAGCTACATTGAAAAATTTTACTCTCACAGGATCAAAGACAGAGAAGAAATAGACAAATTCCTACAACCATACAAATTACCAAAACTGAAGCAAGAGGATATAAGAACTCTCAATAACCAAATAACAGCCAATGAAATTTAAAAATGTAATAAAAAATTACCAACGAAGAAAAGCCCAAATCCTGATGGATTCACAGCTGAATTCTACAAGAAATTTACAGAAAATGTAATTCCCATATTCCTCATACTTTTCAGTGAAATTGAAAAGGAAAAAAATTCTCCAAAAATCATTCCTGGAGGCAGGTATTATACTGATATCAAAACCAGAAAAAGATGCAACTAAAAAAGAGAACTACAGACCAATCTCCCTCATGAATATAGATGCAAAAATTATCAATAAAATCTTAGAAAATAGAATACAGCAAATCATCAAAAAGATTATGCATCACAACCAGGTAGGATTCATACCAGGGATGCAAGAAGGATTTAACATATGCAAATTTATTAATGTAATACACTATGCAAATAGAGCCAAGTTTAAAAAAAATGATCATCTCAATTGATGATGAATAGGCCTATGTCAAAGTCCAGCACTCATTCATAATCAAAGACCTACAGAATATTGGAATACATGGCCCCTACCTCAATCTGATAAAAACCATCCATGACAATCTAATGAAAAGTACATTTCTAAATGGGGAAAAAGTGAAACCTTTTATGCTCAGATAAGGTACAAGTCAAGGATATCCTCTGTCACCACTCCTGTTCAATACAGTTCAGGATTCATTATCTAGAGCTATTAGACAAGAGAGAGAAAAAAAGGAATAAGAATAGCTAAAGAAGAATTTAAACTATTATTATTTGCAGATGACATGATACTGTATTTGGAAGAACCAAAAACCTCCACTGAAAAAGAATTAATAAATAAATTCAGTATCATAGCAGGCTGCAAAGTCAGTACCCAAAAGTCAATTGCATTCCTCTACACAGATAACAAACACACTGAGAGGAAAATTAGAGAAACAATACCCTTCATAGGGGCCGGGGAGATGACTCCGTGGAATAAGCACTTCCCTGACAAGCACAAGGGCCTGAGTTCAATACCCGGTTCCACCAAAAAAAAAAATACCCTTTATAATAGTACTACAAAAAAATGAAACACATAGGAATTTATCTAATGAAAGAAGTAAAAGCTCTATTCAATGAAAATTACAATATTCTGAAAACAGAGATTGCAGAGGATTTCAGAAAATGGAAAGATATTCCCTGCTCCTGGATAGGAAAAACCAACATTGTGCAGATGGCCATACTCCCAAAATTGTTATACATATATAATGCAATCCTTATCAAAATGCCACCAACATATCTCATAGGTCTAGAAAAATCGTTACTAAAATTTATTTGGAACCAGAAAAAAACTAGAATAGCAAATGAAATCAAAGGCAAAGCAGGAGGCATTACAATCCCTGACTTAAAATTATACTATAAAGCTACTGTGATAAAATCAACATGATATTGGCAAAAAATAGACCTGAAGATCACTGGAATACATTAGAAGATGCAGATACAACTACAAACACACTCAGCCATCTTATCTTTGACAAAAGGGCCAAATATGTTTACTTGAAGAAAGACAGCCTCTTTTACAAATGGTGCTGAAAAAAAATGGCCCTGTATATGCCAAAAACTAAAACTTGACCCATGTCTATCACCTTGCACTAAGCTAAAGTCAAAATGTATTAAAGATGTAAACATTAAAACAGAAACACTATATATCCTGGAAGAGAAATTAGATGGAAATCTTGAAGACATAAGGGTAGGAAATGTTTCATGAACAAAAATCAAACTTTATGGGAAATACTTGAAAGAATTAACAACTGGGACCTCCTCTTATTGAGAAGTTTCCACACATCAAAAGAATCACCAACATAGTGCAAAGACAAGCTACAAATTTGGAAAAAAATCTTAACTAATAAGCTCTCAGACAATAGTTTTCTATCTAGAATTTATAAAGAACTAAAAAACATTAGGGCCACCAAATTTAAAGACTCAATAAGAAAATGGGCATCTGAGATGAACATACACTTCTCAGAGGAAGAAATACAAGAGGCAAATAAATACATGAAAAAATGTTTCACGTTACTAGCCATTTGAGAAATGCAAATTAAAACAACACTGAGATATAATCTCACCCCAGAAAGAATGGCTATCATAAAGAAATCAACCAACAACAAAGGTTGGAGAGGCTGCAGGAAAAAAGAAACCCTTCTCCCCTGCTAGTAGGAATGTAGACTGGTTCAACCATTACGGTAATCAGTGTGGAGACTCCTCAAAAAAACTAGGACTAGAAATCCCATTCAATTCAGTTATCCTTCTTCTGGGAATTTTGTCAAAATAACTGAAAACATCATACCATAGTGATATATGTGCACCCATGTTTATAGCAGTACAACATGTGATATCCAAATCTCGGAAACAACCAAAATGTCTGTCATCTGAGGAATGGATAAAAAAAGATGTGGTGATTTTATACAATGGTGTATTACTCAGCTATAAAGAAAAATAAACCCAAAGGCTTCATAGATAAGTAGATGCAACTTGAAGCTATGCTCATAAGTGAAATACACCAGATCCACATGTGTAAAAATTATAGTGTCTCCCTAGTGTAAGAACTCAAAAGTAGAAATAAAAATTGAGGGTATAACACATTAAATAAAAGAGAGAACCTAAGGATTAAAGAGAGAGAGAGAGAGAGAGAGAGAGAGAGAGAGAGAGAGAGAGAGAGAGAGAGTAGGGACAAAAAAATACATTTTTATAAATATGATGGATAAGGCAATGGTCCTAAAAATTTCCATCAGGTTTTGGAAAATAGCAGTTAATAGGTAGAATTCTCAACCTAACTAACTCTATCTGCTGATATCTGTGAACTAGGCAGCTACATTCTGGATAGTAATGTGTAATACTAAAACCATCCTTAAGATACCTGTCATTTTGGTCTTCTAAATGTATACTGCTTCTAATGTCACATCAATTATTGCTATACTCTCTTTAAAATAAATGTCTGTAAAGAAGAAAAGGTAATAAAAATCAATGAGAGACAAGAAAAGCAAAATATAACAGGATTGTACTGCTACAATATTGTATATGGTTTGATTTCTAAATTTGTATGTAAAAAATGTGTAACTATTTTTTAATATTCTTTAAATTTTATAATATCCATGGTTGATGGAAAACAGTGGTTCCATTTTATGTCTAATGTATACGATATTCAGACAGATCATGATGTTAAGCTTAACTGCCTCTGTTATAGGATAATAATATCCTTAAGCTTTTCTTCTGGATGTTTATCAACTAAAATTTACAGCCCAAAAATTAGAGAGGTTGATGAGCAAAAGCATGGCCAATATTTTGATCCTGGCACTTCAGGGTCAGTGAGGACGCAGGAATAAGAGAACCTCTCCTATGACATCCTATAACTAAGTGGTGTCCCAAATTTTCTGATCAAGATTATGGGGCCACAGAGGAAAGTGATCGATGATGTATAGTGTGCCTAAGGAGAGGCACCTAGAGAGAAAACATTCTCTCAGGCTTTCACAGAGAGCAAATTGGTCAAGCAATGGTCGTGACTCATCCACATGTCTGACACTGATAAAAGATCCACAATGTGCTGTACATGATTCCAGGGTAAATCCTGAGGGGATTTGACTGACTTTATCAGATAGAAAAGTTACAGTTTTAGTTACATGGTTCTTGCCTTAACTTTGTCTTAACCATGTAGCAGAAAAGTGCAACCATGAGGTGTAAAAAAGTAAAGCTATATTAATATACTGAGGTGTAAAATGTTCAAGTCAAAAATTTCAGACAATTGCCAGTTCTGCTGATAACTCATTACTATTATGGACTATTGGACTATATTGGGTTATTTTGCTGAATTCAAGTACCTACAATCTGTGGACTAGCATCAAGTACGGAAAGGTTCTTCAAACACTTCTCCAAATACAGCTTCTCTAACAGCAATGGAACACCCATCTCTGACGAAATCAAACAAAAAAGGGGGATATAAATAAAGGACTGTTTTATTGTAAAAGAAAAATATATATATATATATATATATGTATATACAAGATAGTTAGGAGAGATATACAGTTACTTTCTCTTAGTTCAATGAGAAGAAATGTTTGTACTAGTATTGTTTAGACAAGATATCATGTCTGCATCTTTTCCTCTGAATAACTACGATGAAGATAACAATGTGCAATGTATTAATTATTGTAACTGTCCTACTAACATGCTTTCAAACTGTTTCATTGCTATTTTATGTTTTTTCTCATTCAACTGAATAAAAAATATTAATGACAAGCAGAAAATGGATTGACAGTATGAAGTGTTGTGAGTGCTGACATAAAGTTTATCTTTTTGTATATCTTACGTGGCTTTCATTTTTTGGAGCTTAGACTCCATTTGAAAGTGGTTTTTGCTTTCTTGCCAGCTTAATGATAGAGAGGGCAGGGTCCGTGAATTAAATTTGGCCTTGACAACAAAGATGAAAGTGCAGCAAGGTGTTTGAGATGCAGCACACATCTGCTGTGTACTAGCACACAGCTGTGGGGAAGAGAAGACAGAGATTATGACCGTAACCATGAATTATTAACTGCAGCATTGCTGGCATACCTATCTTTAATAATACTTAAGAATTTAGGGATAAGTAATTCTTACTATTTCTGGAATCTGGAAACCATAATCTTATGTTATTTCCTGAGAGAAAAATGACATATTTTTTTGGGCATGAGCTTTAAGATAACATATTCTTTTTGGCATGCAGTACATTCTGCTCTTTGCATCATGATATCCTGTTTCACAGTATTACCCATAACAGCATAATGGCCTATAAGAGTTTACTTTTACCTTTTGTGTGTATTGTACAATACATCATCAAGACAGGTGAAGTAAAAATTTCATCATTGTACTAGTTTTTTAGTTTCTGAACTTTATCTTTTTATTTAATTCTCCTTGTTTCTTCAACCGGCACATTCTGAAAAACTTACTGACGTTTTATAATCTAAGGTCTCATTTTCATGATGTAAAACCATCATTATATTCTTCAAATTCTCAGTCTTTATCTTGAGAGCTTTAGTCTGCCATTGAAGAGTTTTAAGACAGGACTTGTATAATCAAGATTCCATTAGGAAGAAACTACATCTAGAAAGGCTAAAAAGAAGGAGCAGATACAAAAGGGTCATCTGCTACTCAGTTCCTTCTCATGCAAGGTATAATCACCTCACAGATTCAAATAAAAATCTTTACTTGACTCAGGAATCTATTATCTTTCAAGTATCTCATAAGTGAAAGCCTCACTGGGTCTGAGGCTCCCAACTGGTGACTGAATAATCAGAAGCTGTCTTAACGGGGTAGGAAACAGCACACCCCAATGAACTGGGAAGACTGAGCTTCCTGTGAAGCTGTGGGTCATTGACTGAAAGTTAATGTTAAACTGCCCCATGCTTAGCTGCATTAGGCCTTTTCTTTAGCTTTCTTTGGATGTTTCAGACCCTGCTGAGCTGATGGAAATAATGTCTTAATTTCAACTCTGGTCATTAGCCCCCTGCTTTGTGTTTTTACAAATCATTAACATACCATTTTGTTTCACTTTCAGGACAGGCTCTGTGCTCAGGAAACCAGGACTTCAAGGTGATGAAGACCAAATGTCGAAAGGGAAAACACAGAACAAACTGATGGAGAAGCTGGCCTGGCAACTCAGTATAAAACAAAAATATAATCTTTGGCTAAATAATGTGACTAGCACTGGGATTTGTAACTTCTTATATTGTGGAGAAGTGAACATATGAATGCTATTCAGTAGTTATAGTGGCCAAAAAATCAACATGTCCTGTTGCTATTGAATAATTAAACACTACCAAGAAGGAAAAACATTAAAAGTCTTCAAGGCATCTGTAGCTTCATGTACTACTTGATTATAAACCTAAAATTTAGGGCAAATTGTTAATACTAGCTTAATTAATCAGGCATTTAGTGACCAGATATTGTGCGAATCAGTTTACTCCTGCCCAAATAGTCCTTTTCATGACATCTACCTCACTATCCAGTCATTTTCCTCTTGGAGATTTACCATTTTCCAAGAGCTTGATCAAATCCCACTATGTCCACTGACCCCCAGAAGGTGATTTCCTAGATAGTCACTACTCCTGTGCACTCAGTAAAACTCATTAAATGATATGTGGTAATAATTCACTATAGCAATACTTTTAAGTAGCATCATTGAATACTAAGTCTGGACAAAAGTTGTTCCAATACATTTAGTTATGGATCTTTCTGGCATGTATTTATGATTTATGAAATAGGGGCAGATTCTATTCTACAAAATAGAATGAGTATTCTCACTCTACTATTAGGAAAACTGACTTTTGTAAGGTAAAAACAAGAAAACAGCAGATGAGAAAATACAGTGGGACCTTGATTCATGAACTTAATTCATTCTATGATTTTTGAAAAGACAGCTACATTTGTGTTTGTATAGAAAAGATGATCAGCTCATGTTTGTCACCCAGTGTAGACAGAGTTTGCAGACAGAAAGAAAACTATGTCAAATGCTCATGTTTGTGAATAAAATTGTTTGCAATCACAAACTCTTATGAACCAAGAGGTATCATTTATTATCAGATTGGTTCATATGAAATTACTCAAGATAACTTTTTAAGGGGGTAAACCAGAAAAAATAATTTTGCTCATTTAACTAAATGGAACCATACATTCTCAAGAAAAAGAAAACTAATTTGTTTCAGGATCTATTTCCTCCTTAAAATACAGTTTGGTTATATGCATGTTGCATTAGATTCTACTTTGATATAGTCTATCATATTAGGCCTAGAACAGGAGCATAGTCCAAAACAACAGTGGCACACAATTTTTGGCTAACCCTCTCAATCCCTAATACAGTGTCTTATTCTTGGTATCAAAGATCTAGCAGGATATCACACTTAGTGTAATCTTATGAACAATGTAAGTTTTTTAGGTCAGATAAGACTGAAAACCCACCTTTATGTTTAATTGGTTTTAGAAGAGTGACAATTTCGTATAAAAGTCTCTGATCTTTTTTCTTGAGCACTGTGATTCAGATTAATGTTGCAAGTAGATTAAATTTGTACTCTGTCAGTTGTACCACTTAGATATATTCCTTTTTTTCTTTTTTTCAGCAGCACCTGGGATTGAACTCAGGCCCATGCGCTTGCCAGGCAAGCACTTATTCCACTGAGCCATCTCCCCGGCCTCTGATATATTCCTAAATTATACACAGATCACATTTTCACATTTTACATTTGTGTTATCTTATTTTAGTAACTATATGAGTAAAATGCGGAAAAATATTCTTTGGCTAATTGATAAAGGTTATGACATATTTATCCTAAAAGTTGGACTTTACTAGGTGTAGCTATTTGAAAATGATAAGACTATGAATTGTGTATCACATAAGCATCTCAAATAAGTATGTACAAATATGCATGCACAAAAGGATGCAGAAAGAAAGCAGAACAAACAAAAGATATAAACTGATACCCTGATAATTATTAGTACCTAGAGCTATTTTTATCTTAACAATGTATGTTAATTTTTCTTATATTGCATAAAATTAGCTCTACTATTTCCAACCTTTTCACACAAATAAATTATTTTTAAGAATATTAATTAATTGTGCTACTTTAAAAATGTAACATATAGCAGTGCTAACATTAACTCCTGATTTATTAATAGCTTTCCATAGGCATAAAGTGTAAGCTATAACTTTTTCCTCTACTACAAAAACTCTTATATACACTTCTGCATCAGAAATATGTTTGATAGATGTTATAAATCATTTTTGAAAGATATTTATTCTTCTATTATGTGTTAAAATAGCTTTAAAGCTAAAAAGCATAACAAATCACATATATTTCTTATTTGGAAAAGGCTCTTGCATTATTGCATTATTATACAATTGTCGTCAGTCAGAACTACTTTTCCTGCTGGTGAACAATTGTCTTTATCCAGAGGTTGCTGGCTAGAAAACCTGACATTGCATTTGTTGGCTAATTTCCCATGTGTAGTATATTTAAATGTTTAAAATTCACAGTATATTTTGTGACAATACTAAAAAGGGGTCTTTGTAGTGCTTTGTAACAGAAATTTCCACTAAAAGCAATATAAAATAATACTCTGTAAAAACTACTTTCACCCATGAAATTTAAGTCTCTTGAAGTAATGAGAAGGTGGTAAAATTTCAACTACTTTTGATATTTAAAATGTGTGATACATATAAAATAGACTTTTAAATCTCATAATCCTGAGAATATAGGTTCCAAAGCAATTTGATCAGTTTTCTGAGTATAGTTACAATTGACGAATAATTGTAATAAAAATTAAAATTTTTGCCAAAGAGCCCTAATGCACTTATTGACTATTCTCAGTGTCTTCAAGTGCCCACCTGTATGAGAACATGCATTGGAACAGTGAGCACTTAGTAACCCAATAACTGTTCCATTGGCAAAACAGACTCTAGATATGAACTGGGCTCTGTGGGGAAGCCCTGTTGCTACTTACAATTAGCCTACATTGAAGGAAAAACTGATCTTAATTTTGCTGTATTATACCACTGCAGCATTCTACCATAATTTCAAAGTTTTGGGGGGCTAAATATTTCTCTTTACAAACTTTTATTATAATCAATTCATATTAATTTGATGTTTCCATATTAACATATAGATTGATCCTATCCATCCACTCTTTCACTCTTGGACCCATACCACCCACTTTTCCCCTTGGTACCCTTCAGTTTCTAGCAATCTCTCTAGTTAATGTCTTTCCTACTTTTAAGATGACCCCTCTATTTTGGCATTTTAGGGAAAGGTCTACAGGGTGTTCAGGGTCTCACTACTAGATCGGACTCATTGTGATCCGCCTGTTTACAGCCTCCCAAGAGCTGGGATTATAGGTGCACGCCACCATGTCCAGTCTCAATTGCCATCTCAGCACTCCCCAAAGACGATGCTGGCACAGCAGGCCCAGGGATCAAACCCCCGGCCCATATGCCTGCTTGCAGGTGCTTTAATCCACTGAGCTATTTGGTTGGACCTTGGGTAGAACCCAGTTTTTGTATAAATTTCTGAGTTCCAGTTTGATTTTCTGTAAAGTGAAAGAATCTTCATTCCATTATTTTCTTAGCTCTTACCTCTCTCTTTTGATTGTATGCTGAATTATGTTTAGTTTCAGTAGAATATGCCACCTGTGATTACTTATTAGACAAAATTTTCTATGAATTTTAAGCATATTTCTATGTTTACATTTGACATTTTTTGCCAAAGGCTAGGATTCTTACAGAAATTATAAGAACTGAGAGTATCTCAAACAATAAATGATTTCTGGGGCTTTGAAATTATACTCTCCAAAACCTTACCCAGATAACAGACAATCTTCTTGCTACTCATCACATCCATCGGAAATTTTGACCCAGGTAGTCTATTAAGCTTTTCATAACATGTATGCTTAAAAATCAAAAAGAAAAAAAAAGTGGAAAAGAAAAGAAAAACTGATTTAGAACACAAATGTGTTTCTACTATACTACATGCTTTTATAAAATACCAAAAAATCATCTTTGATACAATAAAAGAAAAGGAGGTTTCATGAAGTAATTTATTTATGGATTAGGAGATTGAGATTTAAATTTAAATAACTTACTCAGAAAATATCGGCATATTAAAATCAGTGCACTTACTCAGAAAATATCGGCATATTAAAATCAGTGCCTGTCTTATAAGGTGGTCTTAACACTTAATGTTTCTGAAAAAACACCTAAGTAGAATTTCCCATTTGCAGATCTGAATTCTAACTCTAAGCAATTTTATGTAATAACACTGTTAAGGCTGAATAATTCTATCATTTACTAACTTCTCACAATTATGATGCACACTAAAAGGGATACTACTGTATATCTTATACTAAATACTATTTTGTTTTCTTTTTCTCTCAGCTTTGAAAAGTAGGCTCTAATGAGTGTACAAGCATCTTACATATGTAAATATTATTTCTAATACATAGCTTATCTAAGGTATGGCATTCTTACCTTCTATTATAACTCTTTATTAATTTCTTCTATCAATATACCAAATGAATTGTTCTTCACTTGATTAATCATGTCATAGAAATATATTGCAACTATTGCATGATGAAAAAATTTCTCAGGCGATTCACCAGTTTTCCAAATATTTGTCTGGTTCTATTTCTATAATAAGCGCCTCTGACATGGAAACTTCTATTTCAGCATTCTTCCACTCCTTGTTAAAGATGACATGATGGTGCATTTCCTCAAAGTGATATTAGGTACAAAAGGATATTAAGATAGGAAGTACCAAGAGGATTACAAAATTAGGCAAGATTGGGTGGGTTGTTCAAAGTCATTTCATTCTCTGAAATGATTCAAGTAAGCTTCCATTTCACCATTCATGTGTCTTACTCTTTAAAGAGAAAATAATGAATATTTTCAGTGAGTAGATACTCCTGATTTTCGTCAATATGCACAAGAAAGACTGCTCATAATTCTAGAAACACTAAAATCCCCCAAGAATGGATAGATGATCTTTCTTCTGAAGTAGATGCAAAGGTAAACAACATTCACATTTGGTACAAAATGTTTAGTACACAGAGAATAAATGAAATAAACACAACCCAAAGAAAGATCAAATATACACACACATATTCATATGCATAATTGTCTGTGTGTGTGTGTACATATGTGTGTGACAACTTAAAATTCATGTTTTGAGTTTTTGGTATTTAATGTGTGTTTGTAAAAAAGCATCAACACTTTTATCATTCCCTGGCTCTTGGTATGCAAAGTCTAAAAAAGAACATCGACTTGAACTTCTTAATTCTCAAGCTTTCTGTTTATATTGTTAATGCTTGCATCTCACCCAGTTAATGCACCCAGTCGTACAAGAAGTTTGCTTCACCAGTGGCATGAATGTCTCCCAAGCAAACCAAACTAAACATCTCATTCCACTTTTGTGTAAAATGTACACCTAAACACAGATCTTTATACTACTTTTATCCTCCAGATCAACACAATGACAAGTTAATAACTTTGCCTAAAGTTTATCTACTATTGTATGTGCAACTAAAGAGGTAAAAAATTCTGCCACAAATTTTCAGCAGCTCTGGGATTTTTCAAAAGTTGAAATCAATGTCTCTGCTATGACTCATGGTAAATTGGTATCTATGAGCCTCTGAAAATATTAGAAACAAATTTTAACCCCATAATAAAGTGACACAGGATAAAAAATTCTCATCCATAATGGTAGAATAGGAGGATATAAGCTTGGAGAGTCAAAGACTTAAGGTCAGCCAAGAAAACATTACATCCTGTAGCTCCATATCTCTGGAGTATCTAAGGCACATGGTGGAATGTATATTTCAGGGCTTGGAGGGCCGTAGCCATCCTATACCTAGCCTTGCTGGGTACATCCCTCTTGTTCTCTCTTGGCTGTGCTATTTCCCGGAGTCTCCACCGAACATCTGAGTTCATTCCCATTTCTTCCCACATTGCTGTCTCAGTGGTTCCTTGCCATGTCTTCCAGATCTTCTTTTGACATTCTTGAGGAAGCCTTCCTGAGGCAACAACTCTTGCATTCCTCATTCCAGTAAAGCTAGCTTCAAATGGATGCTACCAATTTCTTTGTCAGCAGCAACAGTGATCAGGCCCCTTGGACCACAGTTATGCTACATTCTAAGTGCCTCTATGGCCAAGTACAATGAAATGCATGCCAGCAAACCTATTCCTTAGGAAGCCATCCTTCAGTAAAAATCTGAGGGACACTCTTCTCAAATGAAAAATTTATACTTCAGTACCTCTGATCCTGAATTTTTGTGAGTCTTGCTGATTTCTGAGTATTGGTTGTTTTTTCTGCTCTCTTTTTTGGTCCTAACTCTGACTATGAATCAAGCAAAAGGAGCCAGCATTATCCCTGTTACATTCTCAGTGTTGGGTTGAGTTGGATTTCTTTTGCCGTACTTGTTCACAGCCTTTGATCTCAGTCTCCCACAAAGTACATAGCATGTGAAAATGTAGGGAAATATTTTGCCAGAGTGCAACAACTTGCCAATTACCAATGAAATTCTTATCCACAACTGAAACCTAACTCTAGCCTTTAACTGTCCACATTTCTATTAACATTCACTTCTTCTAAGCTCTAAGCAGAATCATCTATAATCTTCATCCTACAGCATTGTAAGGCTTTTCTACCCTGTCTTGCCCATCTTTTCCAAATTCTTCCCACAAACAAGTTCCAGGGTCTTCTGAACAACAACCTTCTTTACAGTCACAGCAATGACTCCACTTTTCTCCTACTAATTTGCTATTAGTTGTTTTTCTATAACAGGGACATAATACCCAATATTCATAATTTAAAGGAAAAGTTATTTAGCTTGGTTTATGGATGGTGGAGTATCATGGTGTAAGAGCATGATGAATTAAAGTTGATAAGGCCATGGAACTAGGAAACAGAGTAGGTGAGCAGCACCAGCGAGGAAGGAGCAAGAGACCTGGTACAGTTTCTAAAACTGAACCTCCATGAACCACTCAGCAACATCCAGATATTTGTTTTACTAATCCCTGGCTGCCTCCAAGCCAATATAGTTAATAGTAACAATTAAAAATAATGTTCCTTATGACTTCTGTCTAAAATTCAAAGTCAATTATAAATTGCTGGTTTATGCTTATAAGGAAGAATAAAATGAATTTTAGGCTTTGTAACAAATAATCATAGTGACCAATATATTCAGCTGAAAAATTCAGTATAGACTAAATGAGTCCTAATTATACTTGTCTGAGTTCAAATAACTTTGGTTTGTAGTTAGTAAGTTTGAACAAGAAGCTTCTTGAAACTATTAGTAGAGAAATTAAATTAAAGTAATAGCCATTTCCTACAACACCTGTTCATTCCAGTCTATGTAGAATTTAACTGCAGAATTCATGTCATTAATACAGTATTAGACTTGGTCCTTTATGTGCTTTTTTTTTTTTTTTTTTTTTTTTTTTTTGCAGAACCAGGGATTGAACTCAGGACCTTGCACATGCCAGGCAAGCACTTATTCTACTGAGCTATCTCCCCAGCCCTTTATGTGCTTTTTAAAATATATATTTTGGTACATATATTTTTAGTCTTTCAACAAACGAATAAGTCAGTGGCAACCAAATAGGAGGCAGGCCAAATAGCTCACCAGACTAAAGAGCCTGCTTAGGCAAGGGCAGGGACCTGGGTTCAATGTCTAGTGTATCCTGCTAACCCTGCCCCTGGGGCATGTTGAGATGGAGATTGAGACTGGGCGTGGTGGCACATGCCTGTAATCCCAGATTTTAGGAGGCTGTAAACAGGAGAGTCATTGTGAGTCTGATCTAGTAGTGAGACCCTGGATACTCTGTAGACCCTTCCCTAAAATACAAAAACAACAACAACATCAAAAATAAATAACTGCTTTGAAGAAAAGCATAACACATTTTTCTACCCCTGTAAATTTCACTGACTCCCACCCTATAACATTTATTAAATATTTTATAAGTTAATCTTTGGACTATATCTAGGCTAGGAATTAAGGCCTCAAAAACTTATTAAACACATGAGTTTATCTTCTTGAAAAGATCATTTCATGTCAACTGGATGATTTCTGAAATTAACATAAGCTAA
Source organism: Octodon degus (assembly GCF_000260255.1). Lineage (NCBI taxonomy): Eukaryota > Metazoa > Chordata > Mammalia > Rodentia > Octodontidae > Octodon > Octodon degus. The sequence goes on along the minus strand of NW_004524763.1, from coordinate 1,780,709 downwards.
TGTAAAGGAGAGTTTGTTTACTGAACTTCTTATTTTGTTTCATTTTATTCAGTTATTAAAGAATTTCACAAAACCTGTTGTATTTGCTCATCAGTCTTGTTATTTTCTAGAAGTTCAATACCCCTTATTAGAAAAAATACCCCTCAATTTGCAAAACTGTGTTGTCTACATGTCCTAAAATTTCTGCGTTTCCCATCATTTCTCACTGTACAGATCGTGAAATTTCCATTCTCTCTGTTTTTCTAACTCTTGAGGAAATCTGTCTTGAAATGATAATTCACAGAATAAAAAGTATTCCTTTTCATAGTTTTAAGTAGAAAAGTGGCCACTGCTATACAGTGAGCTACTTAGCTTGATGCGCTGACTTCCCAGGGAGGCTATACATATTCATACAGCTTTAAGTGGTAGGAAGCTTCATTTTGGGCTCTTTTCTCATTACTATTAATTAACCTTAAATGTTTGACCTGACTTAGATATTTACGAAGGGCACAGAGGGAAGGCTTATTATATGGTACCATGCTCTTGGCTTTTGGGTTCTGAACACCAAAAATATGATTGCTTTAAAGGGAAAAAAAAATCAAACTTCCAGTACTTTAGACATAGTGAGTCCTTTGTGAGTCACATATTTTGGTTCAAATCATCAAGTGTCTAAGGAGAAGATAATGAATACAGATTCTCTCTAAATGCTGGAAATATAGGCTATGCTTATAACCTAAATTTAACAGTGCCTTTTGAGAACTGATGCTTTAGGATTCAGAGGACAGTGAGACAGTGATCTATCTTGATTCTTTTGTTTCTTTCTTTTACTCTTTTTCAAAAAAAGACTTTTCATAGTAAAACCTATGTTGATATCTACATCATTATCCACAGTGCTCACGTACCAGCAGAATTTCTGTGCAGTCCAATAAATACAAGTCAATGCCTATCAGCCAGCCCCAAATTAACAATATCGGAAAGAAAGTATAAACAATAAGATATTAAGCTTCATTGTCCATTAAGTCAGCAGTTTATATATTTGGTATAGGATCTCAATATGCAGCTTGGACTCAGTGATGTTACTGTTTTCAGCCTTCTCCGTGACAGGTGTGCGCCACCACCACAGGTCTTGATGGCCAACTCAACACACCTGGGGGCAGGGGCAGCCCAGCTTGTGGTGCGGGGGTGTAGTGGTTGATACATTGTGTCAACTTGGCCGGATGACTCCCCCATGCACTTCCAGCTGGTGGGGGTCCCCCCCTGGGACGCAATTGGTTCTGCCCCCAGAGTGACTCAGCACAAAGAGACCATATAAAGGGGCTGAGGAAGTAGTCGCACTGCATTTCGTCGGAGCTTCAGTCTTCTCATTCGGCTTGGACGTCATCGCCTGGCTTGCAGCGCAGACTCTTCCACCTCCGACTTGGATCCTCCACCGTCCATCGCAGACTCTTCAGTCTTCCTCGCAGACCCATCAACTGACAAATAGAGACTTGCACGGAGCACAGCAGTGAGCTTCAGACCTTGGGACTGAACTCCTCAGTTTGGAGTGTGCAGGCGCCTCCATCTGACTCTGCGGCTGACTGTCGTAAGCCAACCTTGTAATTCCTTATACATTGTAAATCTTGTGTTAATATCTGTTCCTTATATTATATCTGTTCCTCTAAGTAAAACCCTGACCAATACAGGGGGATAGAACCCCGTTTCCTACAATTGCCTAAGTAGGCACTTAGTCCACTGAGTTATCTTGCTGGCCTCAAATCAGTAGTTTGAAGACCATGTTCTTCCATAGAAACATTACTAACATTTGGTGTTGAGGATTTTACTCCACAAAAGTTTGCTTTCATCATGTATGGTACAAAAAAAAAAAAAAAAAAAAAAAAAAAAAAAAAAACAAAAAAAAAACCTTGTATAACGTACTAATTGTAAGAAAGAGAATCTTTCTTCTTGAGGATAATGATGAGGAGAACGAATAGAAATTGTGTCACTTATCGGGTGCCAGATAAACATTAAGATAAAGTTTAAAACAGACAAAGATCGATTTTTGTATCACTATGCCTCAACAGTAAATACAGAGTATATATAATACTATTCGTAATTTTATGCAAGAAGTTGTTAGTCAGTCCTTCAAATTTTTAATGATGCACTCATACTTGTCTTTTTTTATTTTATATGAAAAATTATAACAAAATAAAAGAGAATGAGAATAGTTAATCCCATAGGTTTCACCTTGAAAGTACTTTAGCTTTAAAGTACTCACTCAGAGAACAAGGCAGAGACATAAAAGATTCTCCATTACAAAAAAGAAACAGACAATAGTACAAAACTTTCTCTTCAATGCACTAAGAGAAACTAGCAGTGTAAATGAAATGAATTAGCATATATATTAAAATACTTTTGAAATGGCAGAGTAGATAATTTAGGGGATTATTTTGAACTTCTCCCTGCTTCCCATTTCTCTATCTTCTACTTTGATAATAATACTTTTGGACCAGGGATCTAGTTCAGTGGCATAAGCACCTGCCTGGCAAGCACAAGATCATGAGTCCAATCCCTGGTACCCTCCCAAAATACTTTCATTTTCAGAGTATTAAACTGAACCCCACAAAGCATTCACAGTATTCCCTATGCCAAATGCCCTAATAGCAATATTTGTATTGTAACTGCATGGCAGGAAATAAGAAAGTGTGAATGAAAATCAATTATGTTAGTAGTTAAATAGCCCCTCGTGGATTAGCCCTCAGGGTAGATTGGTGGTCTCATAGTTTTATACATGCAGTCCACCAATTGTTCTACATGGGAAAACTCATGAAAACAGCAGTGCCTCACATTATTTTTAATATTATATTTAAAGTTAATGGGCTGATCCTCCGCTTCTCTGCTGCACCGACCTCAGTGTCCTGCCTGATCCCACTTGTTTGCAGCGTATAGATTGGTGTGTCCATTTAATGCAAGAAAATGGAAACTGAGCAGCCAGAGGAAACCTTCCCCAACACTGAAACCAATGGTGAATTTGGTAAACGTCCTGCAGAAGATATGGAAGAGGAGCAAGCGTTTAAACGATCTAGAAACACTGATGCGATGGTTGAATTACGAATTCTGCTTCAGAGCAAGAATGCTGGGGCAGTGATTGGAAAAGGAGGCAAGAACATTAAGGCTCTCCGTACAGACTACAATGCCAGTGTTTCAGTCCCAGACAGCAGTGG
>NW_004524763.1:1756494-1776235 GCF_000260255.1 Octodon degus | reverse complement strand
TAGTGAAATCTTTGCTGTTCACCAGATGTAATGTTTTAGTTCCTTACAAACAGGTTTGGGGGGAGGATGTGCAAAAACTAACATTGAAATTTTAAAACAGCAGCAGAGTGAGTGGATTTTATTTTTTGTTTATTGTTGGTGGTTTAAAAAAATTTCCCCCCATGTAATTATTGTGAATACCTTGCTTTGTGTGGTCACTGTAAACATTTGGGGGGTGGTACAGGGAGGAAAGTAACAATAGTCCACATGTCCCTGGCATCTGTTCAGAGCAGTGTGCAGAATGTAATGCTCTTTTGTAAGAAATGTTTTATGATTTTTAAAATAAATTTAGTGAATCTAAAAAAAAAAGATAAAGTTAATGGGCTATATTCTATCTGGGTTAATGTGACTAAAAATATCAAGAAACAATATAATGTTGTTGCCCATATAGCAGGATTCTCTTGCACAATGTACATAAAATTCCTAGCAAGGTGCCTGACACAGAATAGATATTCTATACATAATGCATTTTTAACTGCTTTTAATTCAGGAAATCTAATTTAAGATAACTGATTTTTATGTAGAGATTAATTGAGTATACTTAACAAGACATTTCTGTCAATGTGATCAAGAATATTTGCATAAAAGATAAAAGTCATAATAAGACAAACATCTGTTTATTAAATATCACTAAGTGGGTTTCCTGCCCCTCTGGTGTCTACAGTAACAGAAAAACTATTGCTGGAGTTACTTGAGAGGGTCACAAAGAGTTCAGGAATTCTCAGTGTCAATGTTCAAGCCATATGCAGAGGATGGGCTATTTTCAGCAAAGCCTTTATAGATGATCTTAGCTTATAACCACAAATAAGAAGAAACTTTATTTTAAGAGGATTAAGTCTAGACTTATTTGTTCATGAAGATTGCCAGGATAACAAAAACTTTTTTCGCCAGAAGCTAATAGATGAATCAGGAAATTCAGATCAAAAGAACAGATTGCCAGGCTGGTGACCTTAGAGAGATGCTATCATAAACCTAAAGCTTGTTGGAAAAAGCTCCTCAAAAGTTTCAGAGTCACTGAAAAAAGTGGTCAGTGCAGCACTTGTTACTGAGAGGCAACTACTATGATTATCTGTTCTGTGAGTAGTTGCACATTTCATTACTGGCAATGGTGAGTGACTGGTTAAATAGCCAATCCCCTGAGGATCATTCTAAGAACCAGGGGTGACACTCAAAGACCTGGATCAAGATGACTATGAGCTCTCAAAGTTTGTCTGCTCCAGCAATAGGGTAGACCCAGGCTACCTCTTCTAAGTCTCATAGTATTTCTCAGAACAGGTTGAAAGAGTTCTCTTTTTTATTTGCTAAGTCATGCATCATGTTAGTATTTGGGACATCTTTCATGTACCAGACATTGTTGTATGCAACATGGATAAATAATAAATCATACAGGTATGTTTCTCCCTTCAGGAAAATGTATCACAAAGCAATGAAATATGAAGACATTGATTAAATAGCCAACAAATGTTGAAAAACTAAATGTGTAAATAATATACAATTAAAATACAATAAATTTTGGCTTTAATGTTGCTTGAAAATTTCAGTCTTTATGAAGAAAGTTTATGTACACAGGGCTTGTACTATTTATTTTGAAACAAAAAAGCATTAAAAAATTGGATCTAAAGGTCTTACACTTCCCTTAACCAAACTTAACAATTTTGTTCATGTTACATCTTTGACTAAAGATAGCAAAATGAAAAGTCAAGGATTTTATATTTAATGTCACTTAATACTTTTATTTTAATGATGAAACAAGCTTGACAATTATACTGTGGTTCTGGGAAGAGAATATTCCAAATGTTGACAATCAGATTCTACAGATTGATCCAATGTTCTTAATATCCAATTGCTCTTTTTTGAAATGAACTTGTAGAGAATCCTAAATAAAGGTGTCTTTGAATCAGTTTCCTCAATTAGGGAGGAATAAAACCCAGAGAGAGGCCCAATATGAGAATATTGCAAAAGACGATTGTCTTTCTACTTGTACATACATCATTAGTATTACATTAGCCTAAAGTTAGCAAACATTCTTGTCAAATAATACCAATAAACATGATTTAATAATCCTTTTGGGATAGTGAACTTTGCCTAGTACTTTAATCTAGTAATGTTTTTATCTTTGCATAAATGATTCAAAATCTTCATATTTAAAGAAAGAAGATAGAATCAATTAACGGGTCTTTTGCTCACTTACATGAATAAGGGAATATAAATAGATGCAGTGTCCCTGGAAATTGCAAGTTGATTGATGAGAGCAATACAACCTAATGTGCCTAGTGGAGGGGAACAGCTCACCCCCTTCCAAGGTGCTGCAGCATCATATGTTCCACCTCCAAACAAAGGATGTTTTCTATTACAATGAGATGCTTTAAACCAATCTCCAAAAAACTACCAAAAGAAGGGAGAAAAATAGCATTTCTTTTCCTCGAAGAATTTTGTTATTTTAACTTCTATATTTTTTATTTGGCTTTGGAAGTAATTATAGAATAGAAAATAAGTAAGGTTGTAAAATCTGACAAATACAAATTAAAACTAAGGTTAGCTGAATTTTATTTATCATGGAAGAGTATACACACATGCACACATGAATACACACACACACACACACATGCACACACATGCTCATATCCTAGAAATATTAAAGTACCTCTTATGTGCACTTAATTCTCACACAGTTTCCTGAAAACCAGGTATGCCAGGCAGTGTGATCAGTTATCCCATTCTCTGAAATGGTCCCCTACTTCTCTTCTCCAGGAGAGCATAATTGGAGAGATTAATGAAGTCTCCCTGTTAAGTTAATTTGCACAGTGAAGGCCATCAGCTTTCATTCAGAATTCCCCTTGCTTCTTAACGAACTCATCTGGTAATTGCTTGTCAAACACCGATCTCTCCTGACTTCAGAATTTCTGAGATTTATTCTATTTGAATATCCTATAGCAACTGACAGACTATGACATAGATGGTTCATTTCTGAGTAGGCCCTGAATTATTGGATCCTCCCATCCTGTGCTCCATTTTGCTTCAGTATTGCCTGATTTTTAAGTCACCATCTTTGCAGTCATTTATATGCAAATGACATCTTTTGCTCTCAGATCTAAGTTTCTTATCTTTCTTTGGGGAAAGAACTCAGCTGGCCACTTTGATTAAAGAGATATTTTTAATTTTGTTGGGGCAGCAAGCACTTCTCATGTTGGCCTCGAGTAGTAACAGAACTAGTTTCTACTGATTTAGACCAGTGTCTCTTTGTGAGAGTTGTTCTAGTCTTCTCCATCCACATTTACCTGTTTCTACCATATTGCTTGCTACCTTTACATTACCCAGGATATATCAACTTCTGGATGTTGCAGTACTGGGGATCAAACTCGGGACTCACTTGCCAGGCATACACTTATGCTGTTGTATATCCCCAACCCTATCCTTCTGTTGACCTACGAGAAGCAGTAGTAATCACTTAAGAAAAGTTTTCAGAAGTTCAGAAAGATGGGAAATATCTCTTGATTCCTCTGCCCTCGCTCTTTCATCATGGCTGAATGCACAACTGTTTGACATTGCAACTCCTGCTAGGATGCAGTTCTCCCATGGTCCTGGATCTTAACAGTTCATAACTTCTTTTCCTCCTCCTTTTCACTCTGGTGGCAGTACTTTCTCTTTGTTTTGTTATTTTCTAGGTAATTTACATCTGTCGTTTCATTTCCTTACCCCTGCACACACTCTGCAAGTAGCACTTTCATTAAATTATCTCCAAGTGTACCTGCTGTTTTCTGTTAGTATGCTAACCAAAATTACTGTACTGCACCCCTTTTGCCACAATATCCTTGATTATTCTGACAAAAGTAATACCATAGTTTATAGTACTTAGTACAGAGATCAAGTGCTAATGTACTAATAGAATATATTCTTGAAAAATGAAACAATCATCTATATCTTACAGAAGAAATCTCTGGTAAAATACACATGAAAGTGGCTGTGAAAGCAGGCAGTTAAAAACACAATGGCACAAAGGAAGTAAACTGAAAAGAGTCTTTTTATATCCTCTCGTTCCCTGGAGGAAATCATTCATTTCCAAATTATAGCAGTAAAGAAATACATTTAAATTTGTTAGTTTTCATGACCAACTCCACCACTGTATAGTCAATTCCTCCTGAGACAGAACCTTGTCTTATTCACCATTTTGTTCCTGATGTCTGATATAGACTTCAGCATAAAGTCTTGCCAGTGAGTGCTTTGTGAGTGAATAAATGAGAAATGGTAACAGAGTACCTAAGAAATGCATGTGCATATATATTCAAAGCAGAATGGTCCCCAGTAGGCCGATTGGTCAGTAAGAGATAAATGAGTAAACAAATTGTGGCATATACATATAATAGAATGGTGGTGTTATCAAAAGGAGTAAAGTTCTGATATGAACCACATCATGGATAAGCCTCAAGGGAAGCTACAAGACACAAAGTTTGGTGTACTGTAAGATCCCACTTCTAGGAAGTAGCTACAGTAGGTAATAGCATAGTAGTCATTCAAGGAATAGCAATTTCCAGGGGCTGGAGAAAGGGATCAATGTTGAGAGTACCTATTAGATTGCAGAATTTTATTTTGTAGCGATAAGAATGTTTTGAAACTAGACGTGATTTATGGAACACTGTGAACATACTAAATAATGTTGAACTGAGCACTCATTTTTTTATATTAGGTGAACTTCACTTTAGCTAAGAAAATAAAGAGAACCTAAGAAACATTGTCAAGTTCATGAGTTGTAGTACCTCTTCCTGTTTATGAAAAGTAGAAAGAACACTTGCTTCAACCCAAACTCTGCGGAACGCCATCAGCTCCTGCCTGGTGCACTGGTGACACTCCTCTGGTGTTTATGCATCTGTGTTTATCTTCTTTCATTCTATTTACTGAGAAATTTTAGTTTTGACTTGCACATTCTAAAACACCCTTACTTAAATATATTTTATACTGTCTTAGTTCTACTTCTTATATTCAGTAACTATTTGGGACAGAACCAGTGTGTTCATTTTTCGCTTTGAAAATTCACTGTAAATCTTGTCCTTCTTGGATGGTTATTTGGATTGCTAAGAGTAGATTTTATTATGCAGGTGAGTCTGCCAAAAATGGATCTCTGAAAAAGCATGCAAATGTTCATATTTCAAACAAATCTCATCCTTCAGGTTTCTTACTATCTAAAAATAAATAAGAATGCATTGAATCTCCTATGAAAAATGAGGCAGAAAAACTCATATGCATTTTTTTAGGGAGCTTTCTCTATTTTGAGTCGAGTATTAGTGAAATGTTAATACCTGTAATTTATTTTTTTAACTTTTATAAATATCAATACTATATATTTTGTTAAGTTTTTCTTTTATTCTTAAAACTAATCAGCAAGCACTAAGTTTCCTTATGTTTCATCCTCTACTTTATTGAAAAAATAAGCATTGTCATCATACAACAAAAGGCCTAATTTATTTAGCAAGGACTTTTAAGCATCTTGTAGGTGCCAAGCACAGTCTCTGGCTTTTGGAATATTAAAATAAATGTCTTGACCTTGCTTCCAAGGAACTCTAAGCTTTGTAAAGGATGCAGGCAAATAAATAAATAAATAAACAAACTGGTTCTGTATAGCAGCCTGAATTGGGGGGTGAAACATTACACGTGCAAATGCTTAAGTGAACAAGACAAACAGAAAGGAAAGTAGTTACAATTTCATATATGAGTGAGACATAACCAACAAGTTTCCAAAAGGTAATGATGTTTAATTGAACCTTGGGCTCAGAATGCTGTTCCAGGAATGCAAGAAAGGGAAAGGCATCCCTAATTTAAGGAACAGGAAGCACAAAGATGCAACAATGATGTAACAGAACATTGTTCAGGCACACTAAAGCATAGAGTGGAAGACAGGTAAATAATAAATTAGGAAAATTTATGAAAACTTAGTCATAAGAAATTTAGGATATGTCATCATGGTGGATGAGAGTCAATACACCTATGGTTCACTTTGAGAACCATTTGCCAAGGTCAACATTGCACTGTACAGAATGGGGTGAAAGCCAACCACTACGTCCTTGGAGATAGTAATAGAAAAATACAGAGACAGAAGTAGTGGGAATAAGAAGGGAATCTCTATTTGCCTGCTATGGTTGAATGATCTACTGTCACAGAATGCTCTATTTGACCTTTGACAAAGGACTGAAGATAAATACTGGACAAAAGATAGCCTTCTTGCAAATTGTGTTGGAAAATTGGTTACACACATGCATAAAAATTAATTTGGACACACATATCTCATTCTGTAATAAAATCAAATCAAAATTTTAAAAAATTCAATATTAAGCAAAACCACTGCATTTGCTGGAAAATAAAGTAGGCAACTTAATTGAAGACATATGGATAGGCAAGGACTTTCTGAACAGAACAGCAATTGTATAATAAATAATGAAAATACTCTACAAACGCAATCATATTAAATTTTAAAACTTTTGCATGGCAAAGAAATAAACCAGCAAGAGTGAAGAAACAGCCTACTAGGGCCAACGAGATAACTCAACAGACTAAGTGCCTGCTTAGGCAAGTACAGGGACCAGGGTTTGGTCCCCAATCCTGCATGCCACACCAGCTCCAGTCCCAGGCATACTGAGCCATCCACCCAGTCCTAGTGTGGTGGCACATGGCTATCATCCCAGCACTGGGGAGGTTGAAAACAGGAGGATCACTAGAGTCAGAGCTATATAGTGAGACCCTGGACCAAACATATAAAACAGAGAGAGAGATTATAAGAAACAGACTACAGGGAAAAATGCATATACTTATCTGATATAGGTATGATATAAAATATAAAAAACTCTAGACACCAAAATATCAATATATGAATTTAAAAATGGGTGACTAAAATAAATAAATACTTCTCAACAAAAGTATGAATAGAAACATGAAAATTTTTCATCATTTGTCCTATAGAAAGATATTCAAGTTGAAACAATACCGAGATTCAGTTTTACTTCTGTCTGAATGACTGTCTTGCAGACCCCAGAAGAAACAAGAAATGCTGGCAAATATGTTGAAAACCAGGAGTCCTTCTACTTTGTTAATGCAAATGTAAACTAGGATAATAATTATAGAAACTACAAGACGATGGTTCAAAAGACTAAAAATAGAAATTCCACTTAGTCCAGCCATGCCTTTCCTGAGTATCTTCTGGAATACCTGAAAGTCTCATATTATAGATGAAATTGATGATAACTAGTTTTGCTTTATGTCATAGCAGTACTCCACTCAGTATTTGTATCACATTTTCTCCATCTGAAACTATGAATTATTAGTTTCAATAATTATTACATTGTATATTGTTGTCTTCATAGTAGTTATTCAGAGGAGAAGATGCAGACATGATATCCTGTCCAAACACTATTAGTACTAATCTTTCTTCTCATTGAATTAAGAGAAAGTTGCTGTATATTTATCCTCTTTTGTATATACAGATACAAAATGGTCTTTCATTTATGTCCCCTTTTTTTGTTCAGTTTTGTCAGAGATGGGCATTCCATTGCCATTTAAATATTGGTATTCCATTGCTATTTAAATATTTTAGGTGCATGAATTCAGCAAAATAATGCAGTATAGTCCAGTAGTCCATAATAGTAGTGGGTTATCTGTAGGACTGGCAATCAGCAAGCATATTGACAAAAACAAGACTAACAGAAGAAGGACTCTGAATTACACAATTAGTTACAAATGAAACACACAAACAAATCAAAAGTAGAAAGCCCACAAAATGACAAGGATTAGTATCTTTATTTTAATAATATATACATGGACAACTTTCAAATTAAAAGACACTGACTGACACATTGAGTCAAAATCCACATCCCTCTCTATGTTGCCTGTGAGAGACACATCTCATCTGCAAAGACATACACAGACTGGACATGGAAAAAGAGAGATGAAAGCCTAAAAATTTAAAGCCTAAAATCAAGCAGGGTACTTATACCTGACAAATGTTACCTCAAACTAAAAGTAATCAGAAGTGACAAAGATAGACACTATATATTGATAAAAGGATTGATTCACCAATAAGAGATAATACATAAAAAAACACATGAAATCTTGGATATATTATATTATATTACATATTCATTATATTATGTTATATTATATATTAATATATATTGTAGAAACAAACACTATCTCACATAAAAGAGGTGAGATATAAATCAAATAATGTTTGGATACTATATATGTACATTTTTTTTGAGGTACTGGGTATTGAACTCAGGACCCTGTGCTTAGCACGCAAGCACTTATTCTACTGAGCTATCTGCCAGCCCTGTTTGGAGACTATAGAATCCCATTCTCACAAAAAGACATGCCAAAGAGTTAAAAATTCAACTAAGAAATATCAGAGTTAAACTGTGGTATAAATTAAATAGATTCATCAGATATGTATAGATTTTTTCATCCAACAATATTAAAACACATATTCATTTTTAGCAGGCTATGAACTTTTCCTCACCGCAGGCTGTATCCTAAGCAAAAAAGCAAATCTCAATAAATAAAAAAGAATCCCATACATCCTATAGTTAAGAATGAAATGAAAGTATTTATATTTTCAACAGTTAAAAAAACTCACAGAAACCAAACAAATATGAAAAGACTGAACAATATACTCTTCCCATCAATAAGCCACAGAAGAAGTCAAAGAAGAAATTTTAAATTCCCAAATCATATGATGCTGGAGACACAGATGTCTGAATCTATGGGATGCAATGAACATAGTTCTAAGAAGGAAGTTTATACTAATGAGTGGCTATCTTAGATAAACAAAATGATACCTAAATGAGCAACATCATTAAAAGCCTAGAAAAACAAAAGCAAAACTCTTAGGTTTTTTGGCGGTGTGGCAAAGAAGCAAAAATAAAACAAGTGTGGAGCCTTTATTAACTCTGAAGGTACAGTGAGGACTGAGGCAGAGAGATGGGGGAGGCCAAGGCAAGTACAGATACAGGATAAATTTGGTGAGGTGGGCCTTTAAAAACCCATGTTTCTACAATTCCACATTGGCATTTAGGGGCTACTTGATGTTGGTGAGCACAGGGCAAGGATAAGAGATCCATAAGGAGAACTAGTACAGTGGTAGCATAACTAGTACAGGGGTAGGTAAGTAATATAGGACTGGCGTTAGTGAGGCTTGGAAGTGTCCCAGAGTATGTGGTCAACAGGGGAAGAGAGACAGGGGAGGGAGGCAGCTGGCAGCACACTGAGGTTGGGCTTATAGGATGAGCACTGTGGGGAGAGAGGTGAAAGAGAAGTGGAACTTTTGGAGGAGATCTCTTCCCATGAGAAGTGTAGGACAGATTGGGATCTCAAGGAAATTAGACTGAAAATCAATGTCTGGCACCAAAAGAGAATGGGTCTTTTCTAAAAGGGTTCTGTAGGTCAGTCATCAATACCCACTATGGAAAATGTACATCTAATATAGCAAAATGAAAGCTCAGGAAGAATGCTACATGTGGTCTCTGTATCAGCAAGAAAAATGTGTTCTACCTGAGATGTCCAATGAGACTCAAGACTCTGACAAACATATCTCAATGAGGGCCATGAACCCCAAGCCTTGTCATTTCCTCTTCATCAGCAAGACTGAGCAGGTCAACTATCAGTGGATCTGGGTACAGAAAGTTCTCCTGTTTGGATAGGTAATTTAATGACTTACCGACTCTCTGGCAGACAGAGCAGTCACATTTCCAGTGACCCTCGAGCTCGTAGATGAGACCAGATCCTGGTGGTTGCTGCAGGTTGGGCACAGCTCATGTCCATTGTCCTTCTTTGCCACACTTGAAACATAGTCTAGGAAGGGTTTGAGTGGCACCATTTTGTTTAGGCTCAGCATCACCTTGCTAGGTCCCACTTTGATAGGAGGCCCAATGGCTGCAGCCAAAAGCTGGTACTTATGGATAGTTAATTTTTGTTTCTATTATATCTATTATTTTGTTTCTATTATTATTGAAGACATGGAAAGCAGGATTAAGTAAGTCTTCCTGTGGGATTGGAGAGCCAAGATATGTCTTTTAAGCTTGGCATAAATGTCAGGAACAGATCAGGATATAAAATAAGAATTAATTGTTCCTTCAGGAGAATCTGTGCCTACATTAGTATACTTAGTTGGGAGTGATACATTTAATTACTAAAATTTTATCATAGTATTAAGCACTTTGAAATATAATGTATAGCTAGAGAACTGTTATTTCTTACCAGCCATGGATGTTCTAATAGTTCAATACCTGTAGACTGCTAACAGAAAAGTTATGCAATTTTACAGAGAACATTTGACATCAATAGTAATACATAGCAGTGTCTCATAACAGGCATGATGAAATCCCCACTTTAGTATACACATCACATAAGTTTTGAGTTGACTGTTTTAATTTTTTAAGAGAGTACACATTAGAATTAAAATAGAAAAAATTACAAATGATACAGAATTTCACTTAAGTAATATGAATTTTATAGTCTTTGTTGTAATACACAGTGTTGTCTTCCAACCAGTTATTCATGTTATCAGATATACTCATGTAAAATTAGAAGAAGAAAGAAATGTACACAAAATTAAGAGAAAAAGTACAAATAATTGAAAAAAGTAGAACAAAAGAAAATTGTCATTTAAATGATGGCCTCATGTTGACTTGACATGAACTTATTAAAAATATGTGGAACAAAGAGAAAGGCATATGTTCAAATCTGAAAGAAAATATTATGTTTCATATTGTAGAATACTGTATATTTGGAAGACATGAACACATTTACATCATGATAGCAGAATAATAAATTGTCATTATTTTCATTTGTATTTCAGTTTTATACCTAGAGCATCTTTTATGAGAAAACTTTATACTCAAACAAATTGGCTTCTCGTGTTCCACTAACTCCACTATTACTTGGGGCACATGAAGTGACAAAGAGGTTGTCTTTTGCCCAAGCCTTTTGAAAACACTTGAGCACTCTGGTTTTCAAGTCAGCTGGATAACTATTGACAAAGCTGCATCAGAACTTATCAAAAGTCTTAAAAGGATTTTCCCCTACATTGGCAGTTAACATCCTGTGGCAGAGACTCAGACAGACCTGTAACCTTATCAATCTGAAACTTTCTCTGATTCCATCAAAAGCACTTTTTACTATCCCTTTCTAGCAGCTTTAGACATTTTTACTTAAAATGTCCCTTCTCTCTGCAACAGGCACATTGGTTTGGATCCAGGGAAACATGATATTTTTCCCTGTTTCCCAGCTGGCCCCCATTCCTACAGATTGCCAGCATCACTTATCTCTCCTGTATGTATTTCCATTCTGCAACCTTTCTACTATGAAGCATTTTCTAAGTAGCTTCCATTAACTGAGAAAAATTTATTCCTGCAGATTTCTCTAGCTTTGAAGCTTGCAGTGCCTAACTGAAGGAAGAGACTGGTGTGTGTGTGTGTGTGTGTGTGTGTGTGTGTGTGTGTGTGTGTCTCACTTAAACACAGGCTGGGGTTGTCTGCCAGGAAGCTGCAGACTCAAAATCCCTTTCTTGGGGCTCATCAGGGGGGCATGTGCTGAGGTGGCTGAGGGAGGAGGTGAGCAGCAGGCTCTTCAGAAAAAGGAAGGATAGATAAGGGCCTGCACTCAGTGTTACCCCTTCCCCCATGTCACCCCTGAAGGTGACTTGAACACCAGATTGCAGAGGGAGAGGGTACACATGGCCTAGGGAAGACTGCATTTTGGAGGAATGAGTTAGTGACCTGGGCTGGGGCAGACAAAAGGTTGGATAAGTTGGCAGGAGAGGACAGAGAGGGACACAGGACTGACCAACAGGCAGAGGAGAGAAGGGTGGAATCAAAAGTTCCTTCCTCAGGCCATTAGCTTCCATTGTAAAGTTTATATTGTGGCCAAGACATCTGGCAGTAAAATATATAGATGAAACACTCAAGTGATGTGTCTTTTGGGAATCTGGAATGAATATTTTTCATAGTGTCTAAATTTGAGGCGAACCAAGACCTTCACACTCTACAGAGCATCTACTCTTCAGAGAATGAATTATGAAAACCTCACAACTGCTATCACTCAGTGGTCACTGGATCAAGCAGGGAGGGAGTGGGAGCACCTTGCCTGAGGACATGAGGGCAGTAGTCCTGACCAAGAAATAAGAGGGCAACTTCCTCTGTCCAAAGACATAGTGGATTTCCTGACACGGACCACGATTTCTGAGACAGAGACTCAGCCTGAGAAATCACGACAGGAAACCTCAGGAAATGGCTCACCCATAAGGAAGGTGGATTGGTGTTGGATGCAGGCTACCAACAGCACATAGACAGATCCCAGAGAAGAAGAGCTCAGTCAAAAGGTAAGCCATCTCAATAACTGGGGATTTTGACTCCCCAGCTATCACATGCCTTGCCTATCTGAGTCACAGCACCAACATGCTAAGTTTTTTGGTGGCTCAGTACAGAGACAGGAAAGACAAAAGAGGCCTTTATTGACTCTGAAGACATGGAGAAGATTGATGGCAGGGAGATGGGGGGACCCTCTGACATGAGACAATAGAAGTCTGAGACTCTATGGGTTTTTTGTGGGGTGGAGTTTGAGGGGAAGGTTTAGTGGCACTAAAGGGGCTGATTGAGGTCTCCCTTGTGGTGTGAGAAATGATCTATGACTAGGGTGGGAAAGAAGGAGGAAGTGGCCATTAGGAAGATAAGCTGTAGTTTTGGGGCTTCACCCACGTTGAATCAGAGCCATGATAATTTAGCAATTTGTACTCAGGCTGGAACCCATCAAAAACAAGTTCAAACCCAGAAGAAGAAAAGAAATAATAAACATCAGAATGCGAATTAGTAAAATGAAGACTAAAAACATGTAAATGATGAATGAATCAGAGTACATGCATTGAGAAGATAAATAAGATTGATAAATCCTTTGCCAAACTTACCAAACAAACAGAAGAAATCCTACATTAATAAAACTACAAATTAAAAGTTAAAATTAAATTACACACAACTAAAATCTACAGGATTTTTAGAAATCATTTTGAAATAGTCTATGATTATAATATGGAGAATATAGAAGAAATGGATAAATTCTACATATTGCCTGTGAAAATTATACCAAAAAGATATTAAAATATTTAAATAGACCAATAGCATGAAATGAAATGAATGCAGTAGTAAGAACTCTCTTCAACCAAAGCTCAGAACCCAATGGGTATGTTTATCTTTATTATTTTTATGTTTGCCATATACAATGATTACATTCATCATGGAGAATTTGTACTTGTGCAATGCATATTTTTTTAAATTTTTTATTTTAAAGAGACAAAAAACAGAAACAATACAGAATTTCAAAACAAGATGATAGGAAATATATATTAATTAGTTTCCCCCATTCACTTGCCTCCTTCCACCCTTCTTCCCCTTCATGTACAAAAGCTCTGATTTCATTTTTTCCCTTCTGTCCTCTTTTTTTAGATGCCTTTTCTCTTTCTACTTCTCTCAACTTTGTTCTCCTTCCTATTTGAATAGTTTTTTCTACTTCTTTATATCTACATTCTATTCTGCTTCTTATTTGCACATTGAGTTTCTTAGACAAGAAAAACAATGTGATATATAAATTTGTGTGTCTTATTTA
The DNA here is from genome assembly GCF_000260255.1 of Octodon degus. NCBI lineage: Eukaryota > Metazoa > Chordata > Mammalia > Rodentia > Octodontidae > Octodon > Octodon degus. Next base: position 1,762,561 of record NW_004524763.1, on the reverse strand, counting down.
TTTCACTACACTATGATAAAAATATGGATATATTCACCTAAAAACTCTGTTTATTCTTCTTTATGGGAAAATACTACTTCATTGTATATAAATACTACATTTTCTTTATTCATCTGATGATGGGCATATGTGCAAATTTAGCTATTATAAATAGTATTGCTGAATCAATGAATCTGCATATATTAATGTACTATGATGCTTTTTATCTCTTTTAGAATGATACTAAGAAGTGGAATAGCTGGGTCAAACATAACCACTTGTTTTAGTTTTTTGTTTTTTTTTTTTAAATCTCAATATGGATTTCCATTTGGATTGTACCAATTTGCTCCCACATCAACGATGGCAAAAGACAGAACCCAATGGATTTACTGATGAATTTTATCAAACCTAAAGAGAAGTAGTCTTAATGTGCTCCTCAGTCTTTCTCCTGAAATAAAAAGAAAAGAATGCTTCTAAATTAAATCAATGAATTAGCAATACTCTGAGATTAAAACAAGATAAAGTCTCAGCAAAAAATTAAACAAACTGAAAACACAGACTAATACTTTTGATCAACACACAAAAATCCTCAATAAAATTCTGGCAAATAAAAATCAACAATTCATCAAGAAGCTAATTCATTCCAATGAGGTTGATTTTTAGATCAAACCTGGTGATGAATGAATAGTTCAAAATATATAAGTCAATAAATTTAATACACTATAAGGTGAAAAAAATCACACAATCATCACTTTAGACTTAACAAAATCTTTGACAAAGTCAGACATCATTTCATGGTGGAAAAAAAGACTGTGAAGAAATTATTATATAAAAATCTTACTTCAAAATGATAAAAGGTATGCATGACAACTGCACAGGCAACATCATAGTAAGCAAAGGAAAAACTGAATTAACTTCCTCTTAGATCAGGAATAAAGCCGGGGTGTCATTCCTCATCACCCATTTTCTTTCATATAGACTTGAAATGTTAGAGCATTAAGATCAGAGAAAGAAATGAAATGCAAATAAGAGAGGAAGAGGTTAAATTATCTTTATTTGATATATGATTCCTCACATAGGAGAACCAAAACAACAACCAGAAAACTCTTAGGTCTGATAAAAATATAGCAGAACACAAGGATACAAAATCAACACACAAAAAAACCAGTGCTGGAATACCACACCAATAGTAATCCCACAGAGAAATCAAGAGAGTGATTTCATTCATAACAGCTTCAAAAACAAAATAAAAACTCTAGAAATCAATGAGCCATAGAGTAAAAGTCCTCTACAATAAAGATTACAGAGCACTAATGAAAAAAAAAAATGCCTAGGTTCACTCTTAGAAAATATAAAGATTTTATATAGAATTGCTCATAGATTGGCAGAACTAATATTATTAAAATGGCTATATTACCAAAAGCAATGTACAGAATCAATGCAATTCTGATTAAAACGTCAGCAACATTCTTTACAGGGCTAGAAAAAATAACCTCCAAATTCATATGGAATCATAGAAAACCTAGAATAATGAAAGCAATCATTAGCCAAGTGAACAATGCTGGACACATCCCAATATAAAATCTCTAATTATCCTAAAAAGCCATAATAATAAAATAAATTAGAACTGTCACAAAAATAGAGACACAGAGCAATGGAATATAACATAAGACTCAGAAAGGAATCTGTGTACCTATAGTTATCTTTTTTAAAAAATAATTCTGGGAAAACTGGATACCCATATGGAGAATATTGCAACTAGATCCTTACCTGTTATTTTGTACTAAAATCAGGTGAAAATGGATCAAAGACCTGACATAAAACCAGAAAATTTGACACTGCTAGAAGATAACATAAAAAAAAACACTTGAAGACATAGACACAGGTAAAGGCTTCCTAAATGGAACTCGCCCAAAAATGATAACAAGAATCATCAAATGGGGCTGCATCAAGTGCAAAAGCTACTGCACAACAAAATAAACAATGAACAGAGCAAAGTGACAGAATGGGAAGAAAGACCTTTGCTGGATACTGCTCACAAAGAGGGTTGATTTGCAGAGTATAAAATAACTAACACTCCAAAACAAATAAACTAATCAAAAATTCTCAAATGATCAGAATAAACACTTCTCAAAAGAAGTAAAAAATATATGTACAAAAAGTTTTATTTATTCATTAGGGAAACAACAAATCAAAACTACATTCACAATCCATCTCATCTAGGCTAAGTGATGAATAAAAGCATTAATGAACGTTAACAAGGACATGGGGAAAAAATAAATCATCCTGTGTTGTAGATAGGCATGTAAAGTAGTACAAGCATGATGAAAATCCTTAAAAACTAAAATAATCATTTGATCTAACTATACTACTCCAAGGTACATTCTTTAAAAATTTAGGTATACTACAGCAATCCATATACACTCGTGTTTATAGCTATGAGACTCACAATAGCCAACCTAGGCACAAAACCTCGATGCCTATCAACAGATGAATGGATAAAGAAGATATGATATTATTTAATTTTTAATATAATGAAATCATGTTATTTTAGAAAATGAATGGAAACAAAGAAGTAAACAAAACCAAACTCCAAAAGTGAAATGTCATTCATTTCATTTATATATTAAAATCTTAATATATAAGCAAACAAAAAATTATACATATATATATGTGTGTGTATGACCTCCACAAATCACTATTTTGTGTTATAAAATTGCACTAAATTTTTCTAAAAGAATATTTTAGCACGCTATTTAGCAATAAAAGGTTTGGATCATATTCCTAGGTTAGTCTCAAATGATTTTTTTTTAATTTTAAAGAGTGAAAGCAAAAACAAATAACAAAAACAAAGGCAGAAACTAAGCAATGTACAACAATTCAAATGGCACAGAATTTCAGAACAAGAACAGAAACTCAACAATGGCTGTTTTATTACATATTGTTATGGTCAAATTTCTTGTTCAGATTATCAGATACAGGTATGCAAGGCTGGTCAAATAACTAAACATTAACTATTCTTTCAATAAACCTTAATTTTTTTCCTGTACTTTTGCTTTTTATTTTTTAATTTATTTCAGAGAGTATAATCATAATTGATAAGACATTAGAAATGATATACATTTAGTATACAGGATAGCTGAGATGATGATGCTACTAATTTCCATCAAGTTTTTTGAAAGTAGCAGTTAGTGTTTAAAATTTTTACTTTAACTCTATGTGCTAATATCTATAATCTAAGCAACTACATCAGGGACAGCAATGTGCAATAGAAATACGACAGTTGAATACCTCTCAAATGATTTTAAAACCAGGAGCAAATGATTGGGCTTGTATTTGGCTGGTGGGGGAAGAGGCTTACAGAAACCTGAAAAAAATATATGTAGGGCAATTAAAGCAAACTACTCAACAAGTCAGACTGTTCTTACCCTGATGACGTAAGTGAATACGAAAGCTGGAACTCACGCAGATGTAGTGGGTGCACACAATTAAAAATGGATGAACATGAAGCCAGTTGGCAGGACTAATGAGGACTAGGAATGGGAAAGCACCTGGACCACTGGTCCTAGGATGTGTAGCTGAGGGTCTTCTATAGGTTTTACCTATTAAATAAAGAAGAAAATCTAAATCTTAGCATGCAGTCCCACCTACACATCAAGTTCCAAGAGGCCTAATGACAAAGCTGAACCTTTGCACCAGGTCACTGTGCCAAAGCCACAGGATTTAGAATGAAGACTTGGATCACAGCTTTCCCCAGAGCTGCTGAGGTATTGCCCTAGGTTCTTTTTAAAACTAATTAATAGTGGGGGACAAAATGAGAGACAGAATTAATTTCCCCACATCATAAACAGTAGCTTTTAGGTTTCTTTGTATAAAATAATGATAAAATAATGAAAGAGTGGTGTGGGAGGGAAGATAACCAATGGTAAACTGCTAAAGAATCTGAACATACAGCATATCTTATTATTTGGCTCTCCTGTGAAGTAGACATCCATATGGGAACAGAACTGCAAGAATTTTTGTTAGGGTATTTAAATGCCATTGGAGGAGAAAGGGTGAGGAGCAGGGTTGAGCAGGAAATGTTTCATATTAGAGCTCTCTTTTAAGAAAATTCCAATGAAATCCAGCAGGGATCCCTGACACAAAGTATCCTGGAAAGAGAAGGGGTCACACTCAGTATGGGGTGCAGAGTGGGTTGGAGGTTGAAGTGTGGATAAGAGGAAATGTGCAGGACGGCAGCTGGTGCTGTCAGCCAGCTGTGTGCTCCCTGGCAGGAGACATGCCCACTGCCCAGCTTTGTCTGCTCCAGTGACATCAGGCCATCAGAGATTCTGAGGAGAAAAGGCAAAAATGTAAAAAGCACTGAAAATGATGCCTTAAAATATAGGAAGAATGAGAGCTTTAGATAGGAAGACATAGTCACTTCATACAGGTTTTGATATTCTGAAATCTATTTAATGATGATGATTATGATTATGATTATGATTTTTATTTTACCATTTGACAATGTATTATGCCAGTTGGCATTCCTAATGTATAACACAAATTTCTACTTTGGCCACATATCTTTCTAAAAAAATTACTGCTGCCAATAAAACATAAAATTTAACAAGTTTTCTTTTCTAATTTTTTTATTTTTAAAGAAAATATAAAATGGTAATAAAAATTAGAAATGATAAAGAATTTCACTAAACAAAATGAGTTTGACAGTATTTGTTGTATTGCATAGTGTTGTCTTCAACTTAGTTGTTCAGATTGCCAGATACATGCATATAAAATTAGAACAAGAAAAAAATTATAACAAATTAAGAAGGGAGAAAGAGGGAAAAATCATAAAAGAAGACAAAAAATAAAGTATTAACTGCTCCTTTCCATAGACCAGCAGAAAGCCACAGTACAATTATCCAAGCCATCCTACATCCATACATTTTAGTATATGTTATTTTAAACAGAAATCAAACACTTTTCCTTCTCTACACCATATGCCTAAGCTAGAGAACACTGGTTTTCAAAGAGCTACATTGCCAAAAGTCATTTTGGAAAACTCCTTATAAACACCTCCCTTCTGGTTTTTTTCTTTTCTTGTTTTTCTTTTTATTTTTTGGACAAGGTGGACAGGGTGGACAGGGCCTCACAGCGTAGATCACTCTTAGTGATCCTCCTGTTTACAGCCTCCAAGTGCTGCGATCACAGGCGCACGCCACCATGGCCAGTCTCAATCACTATCTCAGTGAGCCCCTGGGGTGGGGCCTGGGGATGGAACTGCTTAAACAGGCTCTTTAATGCACTGAGTTATTTGACCAGCCCAATGCCTTTCTTTTCAATTCATGATACTATTCTTTTGCCATACAATTTGATCATGAAAGTGCATCCAAGGAGATCTTTCTTCAAGGGAACCCAGGGCTGAAAAAATGTAAACTGACAGCTCCAGCTGCTGCAGCTTCAGATCCAGCTCAGCACTCACACCAAGGAAACCCTTCCTCCAAAGCTTTATTTTATCAGTGACTAAATGTGGAGTGAGAACTCTAGTCACTCGGGACCCTTCAGTGGGCAGCTGTGCTTTAGAGCTGCCCCACTCTCTAAAAAGTATTTTTTATGAATTGTGCTAAAGTCTAAAACATATCTAGATAATCCTCCTTTCTGAGAAAAATGGGAATTTGACACATAGTCTGGGTGTATCTGGGTGATATACTTGAAAATGCTGGAACCTCCTGATGCCCTGAAGACAAAAATCACCCCAATCTCCTTAAAATCTATTCTAAACCCTCTGCAGTCTAATCCAGATAAACTCTGGGTAACTATGTGATGGCTAATTTTGTTTCAACTTGATTAAACCACCACCAGATACCTAGATATTCGGCTTAGCTGATTGTGCTTGGGATGATGTTCCCAATGACTCCTTTTTTGATTAAGTAGAATTAGTAAAGCACATTGTGTAGTGGGGATGGCCACCAACCAATAGATAGGGGCTTGGGTAGATTAAAAACTTGGAGAAATAAATGATTCTCTCTCTTTCTCTCTGTCTCTGTCTGTCTCTGTCTGTCTCTGTCTGTCTCTGTCTGTCTCTCTCTGTCTGTCTCTGTCTCTG
>NW_004524763.1:1730713-1756394 GCF_000260255.1 Octodon degus | reverse complement strand
TCTCTCTCTCTCTCTCTCTCTCTCTCTCTCTCTCTCTCTCTCTCTCTCTCTCCACACACACACTTAAACTGTAGCATGAATCTTCTGTCTTCAGACTGTGGCTTAAATCATCAGCATTCTCACCATCAGCACTACTGACTCTAAGGTCTTCAGACTCAGGCTAGAATTATATCAAGGATTCTAGTTTTGAGGCTTTCAAATTGGACTGACAGTATATTTCCATCTCTTTCTGTATTTCCCTTTTGTCAGTTTGCAAATTCTGACACTTCTTACCCTCTATATTCACTCATAACTGTTCTTCATCAGAGCTGTATTACCTCAGTTTTCTAGAAAACTTTCATGGCATGATAAGAGAAGAAACACACTGTAACTCCACATGAGCTAGAGGAGCCACCCTACATACCTCAGCAGGAGCTGGGAAAAATGTGCAAAGCTCTAGATGTTTCTTTGGTGGGCAATAAATCACACTATAGTAAGGTAAATGTAAGGAAAAAAACATAAACAGGCAGTAAAATACATGGTAGTGAGAGACAGGAATGAGTGTCATGGAATTGAAAATATAAGAGGGCAAGTGGGTAGATCATCTGGTAGAGAGGATTCCAATTTCAATAGGGAGGGTTAATTGATGCAAGATTTAAACTAAGACTGAGCTGAAGGCAACAGAAATATATGAAGTTTATACTCAAATATATTTGAGTCAACAATATGCCATGTATGTGGAAAGATAGTGTAAAACCCCATGAGAATTCATGGTGCATTGAAAACAAGCAAAGAAGAGGATGGCTGCCTTAGGGAGCTTTATGTCACCAACAAAACACCTGAGGAAATCCACAGAAGAAAGACGGATTTTGGATCAGCCTTTCACAGATTTCATTCCATGGTCACTTGGCTCTGCTGTGTGGGGGCCCGTGGTGGAGCTGAACATCAGGTCAGGAAGTGTGTTACAGAGCACAGCAGCACATTTCAGGACAGACAAGAGTAAGGGGGTACTTAGGTTACTTTTCTCTCATTGCTGGTACAAAATATCAGACACAAAATTAAGGGAGGAAAGGTTTATTTAGCTCACAGCTTCAGTCCATACTCAGCTGGCTCCAAGGCAGAGCAGCACCTGGCAGATGGCAGCAGTTCATGACAGCAGTAAACAGCAAGAGCAAAGGGAGGAGTGGCAGCAACAATGGCTGCAGAGAGCAAGTCTGTCTCCCTTATGCTGCTTTCAGGTTATCTGCTCCAGGCCAGGTGTATCCCTCATAACCATAATCCCAGCAGCACTCAGACCCATAATCTCAGTGGATCATGAGTTAATCATAAACTCTAGAAGTCCACCCTATGACTGCATGGAGCTTTGGGACAATAAGTAGACACAAACCATAATGGGGCATGGGATCAATAAGAAGGGACTGGGGAAACATGGACCCTTCAGAAGCATTCCCTCACTGACCCCTTTCTTCCAACTAAACCCTTTATTAATAACCTACTTAGCTATGCACCCATTCCATGGATTATTCCCCTGAGGAGGACAAAACTTCCATGATCCAAATACCTCTCTAGACCCTACATTTCAGAATGGCTGCACCAGATGGCAAGACTCCATATCTGAGTATGGAACACGTTTTAAAACCAAAATGTGTCCAGTGATACAGGAAGAGATGCTATCTTTAAATATCTTCTCATAAAATTTTGATTCTTATTCAATGGTGTCACTTTTTGTGTTATTTGTTTTTGTTTTTGTTTTGCTTTGTTTTTTTGGGGGGGGAAAGGGTCTACAGGGTGTTCAGGGTCTCACGACTAGATCGGACTCGTAGTGATCTGCCTGTTTACAGCCTCCCAAGAGCTGGGATTACAGGTGAGTGCCGCCATGCCCAGTCTCAATTGCCACCTCAGTACATCCCAGGAGCAGAGAGCAGGCCCCAGGATCAAATCCCCAGCCCCTGCGCCTGCTTACAGGCACTTTAATCTGCTGAGTTATTTGGCCAGACCAATTATTTGTTTAATAATGAAAGAATCAGTAAATCTCTTTCAGAATCAGTAAATAAAAGATTTTAAAAATTCAGTATAAATTAAATTTATTTCTAAGTTGTCCTCCATAAGATGTTAACGCAGACTTTCTTTTATTTTTTAAATATTTATTTATTTATTTATTTATTTGGCACAGGGTCTTGCCATGTAGCTCAAAGTCATAATGATCCTCCTGTGTCAGCCTCCCCTGTGCTGGGATTGCAGGCCTGCAGCACCACACACGCAGTTTCCGGGTGGGCAAAATGCACCGCTCCTGGGCTTCTGGGCCCAGCACAGAGGCGTGTAATACCAGGAACCTCAGGCCCTTGTGCTTGCCAAACAAGCGCTTAGACCACCCAGCCATTTCCCCAGCCCTAGGATTTTCTTTAAGCTACATGGCAAGAAAAATCTGTTTATAACATGTTGTACACTAATATAACTCCTTTGCTCTTGAAATGTAAAGCTAAGCTGATTGTCTTTTGTATATTTTATGTTATTATAAATCTTGTGTTTCTAAGACAACGATGGGCATATTTTTTGAGACTATGATCCTTAGTACAGTCAAAGAAATCCCTCAATCTATGCTTATTAATTTTCATTGAAATATATTTTATGTTCAGCACAGGATTTATAGAAATGATATTTGAACTACATGCTTCCATTCCTCAGCTTCTTGAATATCTTCCTTTTTGAATGGCTAGATTTCACTTTCTTCTGAAATATGTGACTTGCCTCCCCCCAAACCTAGTCCAACCAGTTAATATAAAATTAGTGAGTCAGACCTTAGCTCAATTATGGAAAAAGTATTAAAAAAAAACTAATATTTTCCTTCTCATTACTATCATTCCAAGTAAACTCAAATCTTCCCTTTCATTCAAATAGAAGGACATCTTGTTCCAGTTCAAAAACAACTGTTTCCCCCTGAACCTTACATCATATGCTGCCAGCTTCATATTTATGTATATGTATTTTTATTTTTAAATTTTCTTCTTATTTTTTTTCCGTGTATAGGGATTTCTCCCAGTCCATGTTCTTTGTACTAAAGAATACATGCTGATGAAGAACTGCTCCCCAGGAGATATTAGTTAGAGTTGTCAGACAGTAGTCAAAAGAAAGAGCACATGTAGTATAATTATATGGATAGAAAAAAAGAGATTTATTATGAGAGATTGGGTTGAGCAATTATAGAGGCTCAAGCGTTCCACAACCCAGCACCTGGGAGCTGAAGGCAAAGCCTAGCTAGTGGTGTGGTCCAAGTCAGAGACCTGAGAACTAGAGGCACCCATGTCTAGGAGAAGATGTATTTCCTAGTTTAAGCACAGAATGTACTCTCCTTTCATCTTTTTTGTTCTTTTTGTGTCCTCAGAGATAGGGGTGATACTAACTCAGCCCACCAACTGAAATGCTAATATCTTTCAGAAACACTTCTACAGGGAGTTGGAAATAATTTGTTACTAGCCAGCTAGACTTCTTCCTCTAATCAGGTTGATATACTATGTGATATTTTACAGTGAGGCAAACCCATGTACTCCATATAGTGCTCTCCCAGTACCTTGTTACCTTCCTAGGTCATTGCCACAGAATGATAGCAAACAAAGTCTCAAGGAACCCAATTGCTTTCCAATGTCCAATGTCCAGATATCTCCATTTCCTCCTAGTGCCCCCTCCCTAGTCCTCCTACTCACTCTTCTTCCTTTCCTCCTCGGTTTCACTTCATGGCAAGAGTCTGCCCTTGTCTTCAATCTTGGAAGCAACCCAAGTGCCCATCAACTGAGCAATGGATACAAAAGATATGATATTTTTACACAATGGAGTATTATTCAGCTATAAAAATATAAATTCAAGGCTTTTGTAGATAAATGGATACAGCTAGAGACTATACCAGTAAGTTAAATGAATCAGATCCACATGTGCAAACATGTTATCTCACTACTGTGAGAACCTGAAAGAGTAATGAAAATCTAAAGGGTATAACAGATACCGTGAAAAGGAAAGAAATTGTTCAATGGGAAGTATACCACAAATAATCTTTTGAAAACATCCTGACATACATTTATTTTCCCAGGAAAAATTGAAGGATTATATTGAATTACAACTAAAGATAAATTCATGCTTTGGACAAAATCCTCGCAGAATCATACTTTCTAACCAACAATACCATATTGGTATTTCTTCTGCACATAGATTCTAGTAAGTGTTTTCATACCTCTTCCTAGGAAAAGAGTTAGGGTTTGCTAGGACTCTTCTGTTTTTAATATTTTTCTTTATTTTCTTAGAATTGATTCTCCATACAACTTCCATCTACTCTTCAGAATTATTCATAAAAAAACTTTAATTAATATAATGTAAGCAATATTAGACTTTTTTTGGTATGTTTACTTCAATATATAATTTAATTTGCAGAACTGCTAAATAATTTATAAACCAGTAGCCACAAATAAAGTCTTTCAGTATCTAAACATTGTGGCCCATATGGCTTTATCATTAATACAAAAATATATATTTTTTGATCCATGTTTCCAAAATTATTATTTGCAGTAAAATACAAGTTATGTGAAGCTATCAATGACCATTATTTGAGCTCAGCTTTCTAACCATTTAAAAATTCATGAATTTAGCCATAGTCACATATGTGTAACAAAAATATAGATGTACGTAAATAAAATGATACATTTTGTTTCTTACTTCTTTTTTTCTTTTTTTTTTTTTGTATTTTAGGGAAAGGTCTACAAGTTGTTCAGGGTCTCACTACTAGATCGGAGCAGCAGTGATTCACCTGTTCACAGCCTCCCAAGAGCTGGGATTACAGGCACGCGCCACCATGCCCAATCTCAATTGCCATCTCAGCATGCCCTGGGTGTAGAGCCAGCACAGCAGGCCGGGAATTGAAGCCCCATCCCCTGTGCCTGCTTGAAGTCACTTTAATCCGCTGAGCTATTTGGCCAGGTCTTTGTTTATTTTGTAATACAACCTTGACTTCATTCTAGACAAGAAATAATTTTTATAAATAGACTTTACTCACAGGAAGTATATTAGTATTCAGCATAATATAAAATTTAAGGAAAACAAAATTTTAAAATGTAAGACTTAAATGGGCAGTAAGATAACTTAATGCAATTTGGAAATATTTTGATATATGATAATTAGGGATTTTTGCTAACAAACTAATAAACTCATTTAAAATTATACTAATTCAGTTTTCTTCTCTAAGATGAATAAAGTTTTAAACATATGTGAGCAGTTTGTGAACTTAAAACTACACCTGTACTCTTTGTAACTTAATTCTGAAGTAGTCATCTTTTATAATTAGAAATAAATTGAGTAGTCTGATTTGTTGGTTGATTTTCTACACTGAAAAATGAATGGGAAAATGCAATCACTATATAGATAATTAGAAAAATGTATGCCTTTAACATATTTTTTAAGTCAAACAATTTGACTTTTTTGGAAAAGATTATATATAGAACAAAACCAATCACTAGATTTTTAAATAATTGCTATTTAATATTGTTCAGTATCACTCATTTTGAAACTCTCTTTACTTTTAGAAATTCAAGTCCAGTGATGTACCAGATATATAATATAGACATGATAGTTATACATGATAACTATTACCACAGATCCACAGTGATTTCTGAGTTCTAACTTAAATAATTACTCTCTGAAAGGAATGTAGAAAATTTGACTATTTTAAATTTTATTTGTTTCAGCAAGAAAAAAATGCAGCTACTTATTAGAAAGTAATTTTGTCAACTCTGGCCATGTGTATGGAATCATTTTGTTTCATTTAAAACATGTTGAGTGGTATTACTTTCTCCTCTTCCTCATTCTCCTCCTTCTCTTCCTTCTCCTCCTCCTCCTCTTTCTCCTCCACCCCCCTCTACTTCTCCTTCCTTCTCCTTTTCCTTCTTTCCTTTGGCTCCAACAATTTCCTTGACACTCCTTTTCATAGTTCTCAAGTTTTAACACAAAGTTTATGCACAGGAAGCCTTGGGTAGACACACTTTGAATGAGTACAAAGAAAGGGCTGAGGAGCTAACATAGTCTCTTTAGTGACAGTCGCAGCAGAGCACTAGTAGCAGTAATATATTTAAGGATTGGGAAGGAATGTGGGCAGGAAGAAGAGTCAGACCATTAACTTTGTCTGTCCGGATTCAGGCAAAGTGAGATTTTACATAAGATGTAGAATATACAATGTTTGGCCCATAATAAAAAAATTTTAGGGGAATAATGTAGAGCAGCGCCCCCTACCTTTTTAGTATCAAGGGTGGCTTTCATAGCTGACAATTTTCACAGGCTGGAATAGGTCAGGGAAAGATGACTTTGGGTTGATTCAAGCAGCTTTGCAATTATTGAGCACTTTATTTCTGTTACTACCGCCTTGTTATATATAATGAAATAATCATGGAACTCACAATAATGTAGAGTTAGTGAGATCCCTGAGTTTGTTTTCCTGAAACTGGATGATCCCATCTTGGGCTGATGTAAGACAGTGACATTCCGGAAGCATGTGCTACGAGGTCCAGTCTGCACCATAATCTTGTTTTGCTTGCTGTCACTATAGAAAGCCTGACTTCACAAAGATAAAATGTTGGAAATGGAAGTAGTGTCCATGGTATTTGTAAGATAATCTCAAGATATTCAATCTTAAATTTAGTAGAGATGATATACAGATGTCAGTTGTCTCAAACACACATTTAAAGCCACTATCATTTGCAATCTTAAGAAGCTCGTTATTTTCTAGTACAGAAAAATTTGACCCACTTGGTATTTTCACAAATGGGTCACAAATCCATTTCTTCCTTGTTTGGGATCTTTGATGATCAGGAAGTAACGTTCAAACTCTGAAAACTGAGACGGGCAATCATGCAGGAGCTTGGAGAAAGAAGGCCCTGGATCAATCACTTTCAAACTCTCTGTTAATATCCAAAACCTCAAAAACTCCAGCATTCACTCCACCGTCCTCATAATTTCAACTTGGTTTAGAGTGCAACTTCTTTATCTGCCAATTTGAGTACAATTGTCATTCTCCCTCAGGTGACAGATCGAGTTCATTGAGTAGGTTGAATAAATCACACAAATAAGTGTAAGCTGTGTGACCATCTCTGTGTCACTAACATATGTTGCCAGATCCTACCATTTTTTAAAAGGAATGCCTGGAACAGCTTTTGTAACTCAAAAATTCTGGTCCTGGATCTACTTTAGAAAGCCGTCTCACTTCTGTGTGTAAGAAATGCATGCACTCTGCACCCACTTCCTCACTGCTTGAATAGATGTGACTTAGCTGAATATACCTTAATGTACTTGATAATTTTAATCATATCCTGCAAAAGATTTTTAAAGCTAGGATAGATTTTATTGGCTAGGCAACATCTCTGCATTGTTAATACCACACAAAGACAGAAGCAACACATTGCAGAAGCAACCTCTTTGTCAAAATTAGTAAAAACAGGCTACTCGGTCATGGCAACCACTCTTTCTTCTGTGCATATGCTGACAGAAAATGATCAATTTAGTTTTTCTGATATGTGGTCACTCAGATTCGAATAGATCTGCACCCGTAGTGGGCAACAAAATTGTACATAAAAGATCCTGATGCTGAACACTTAAAGACATATGGGTAGGCAAAAAGTTCATGAACAAAAATCAAATCACATGGGAAACACTTAAAAGAATTAACAACTGGGACATGATCTTATTGAGAAGATTTTGCACGTCAAAAGAAATTACCAACAAAGTGAAAAGACAACCCACAAATTTGGAAAAAAAATCATAACAAATAAGTACTCAGAGGAAGGTCTGCTCTCTAGAATTTATAAAAAACTAAAAAACACTAGGGACCCAAAATTTAAAGACCCAGGTCATAAATGGGTATCCAAGATGAACACATACTTCTCAGAGGATGAAATTAAAGAAGTAAATAAATATATGAAAAAATGCTCCACATCACTAGCCATCTGTGAAATGCAAATTAAAACCACATTGAGGTATCATCTCACCCCAGAGAGAATGGCTATCATAAAGAAATCACCCAACAATAAATGTTGGGGAGGCTGTGGGGAAAAAGGAACCCTTCACCACTGCTGGTGGGAATGCAGACTGGTGCAACCATTATGGAAATCAGCGTGGAGACTCCTTAGAAGAGTTGGACTGGAAATCCCCTTTAGACCAGTTATTCCTCTACTGGGAATTTTCCCAGAGGATCTGAAAACATCATATCACAGTGATATATGTGTGCCTATGTTTATAGCAGCACAATTTGTGATAGCCAAATCTTGGAAACAACCAAGATGCCCATCACCTGAGGAATGGATGAAAAAGATGTGTTTTTTTATACAATGGAATATTACTCAGCTATAAATAATGATAAACTTGAAGCCTTTATATTTAAGTGGATGCCACTTGAAGAAATACTCATAAGTGAAATAAACCAGACACACATGTGTAAGTATCATACAGTTTCCCTAGTATAAGAACTCAAAAGAAGAAATACAAATAGAAAGGTATAATACAACTAAAAGGAAAGCAAGAACTTGAGGACTAGACAATGAAAAGAGATCAAGGAGAAGAGCTAGAAAACATGACAGTGACAAGCTATACAGTTATATGTAGAAGATGGGTAAGGCAATGATCCTGAGAATCTTCAGGTGATTTTTTAATCTTGCAGTTAATTGGGATGATTCTCACCCTGACTAACTATATATACAGACACCTGTGAACTAAGCAATTGCACTGAAGATGGCAATTTGTAATAGTAGGTTCATGCTGGGAGTGCCTGCCATTCTGATCTTCTGAATATGGGCTGCTTTTCATGACATGCCAGATGCTGCCATGCTATCTCTCAGATAGATGACTGTTCAAAAAGAAGGGGGCGGTGAATAAAGGCAGGAGACAGGAAAAGGAATGATGCAGGACTATCCTGCTACAAGGTTGTATATGGTTAGATTTCTGTATTTATGTGTAAACCTAAGAATTATATAATTCTTTGTGCCTATTTTTAAAATATATTTTAATTTTTTAAATGTTTTTTCATCATATTCTGTAAGGACTTAAAGTTCAACATATCAATACTTGATGAAAAATTCCTTTTCTGTGTTATGCCTAAGATGTTTGATATTCAGACAGATAGTGAGGTTAAGCTTAACAGCCTAGAGTGTATGGTAATAACAATAAGCTTGTCTTCTGGAGGGTTAACAACCTAAGTTTGCAGACTAAAATTAGAGAAAAAGGAGGGCCACAAGGAAAGCCAACATTTTGGCCCTCACTTTCCAAGGTGAATTAAGACGCAGTACTATGAGAACTTGTACTGTAACAGCATGTAACTCCACAGTGTCCCAATTTTCTGATCAAGCAGATTATGGGGCCAAAGAGGAAAGTGATCAATGATGTAGAGTGTGCCTAAAGAGAGTCACATGGAGACAAAACATTCTCTCAGGCTTTCACAGAGAGAACATTGGCCAAGCAATTGCTGTGACTTATCTACATGGCTGACACTGACATAGGATCTACAATCTGAGGTACAGGATCTCAGAATAAATCCTGAGGAGATTTGATTGACCTTCTCCGATCCAAAAGCTACAACTCTTGTTGCATAGTTCTTGTCTTATCTTGATCTTAACCATCCAGCAGAAAAGTATAAAAACGAAGTATAAGAAGTAAAGCGATGTTGTTATGCTGAGCTATAGGGGACTCTTGTCAACAATTTCTGACACTGCCAGTCAAATGGAAGACCCAGTACTATTTTGGACTACTAGACTCTTTTAGAATATTTTGCTGAGTTAACACGCCTATAATATTCAAATGATGAAACTAAACAAAAAAGGGGATACAGATGAATGTCCATTTTGTATCTGTGTATTCAAAATGGTTAGGATAGATATATAGCTGCATTATCTTAATGAATAGTGGGATTTGTTCTAATAGTGTTTGTAAATAAGATATCATGTCTGCATCTTGTAAAGCAAATAACCACTAGGAAGAGAGTATGCAATGTGTTAATTATTGAAACTGTCATACCAATTTGACTTGAAACTGTCTCATTGCTATATGTCTCTCAATAAAATTATGGAAAAAAAGAAAAAAGGAGAACCTCATGCTTATCCTCCCCAAAAATATACCACAGAGAAACCATGATTGTTGCCTTGACTGAACATGGGTAATTCATCAACCTACAATGTGTGCCACCATGACTCATTAGCCCTCTCTAGGAACCTTGCCTCAATATCCTCTGCTAGCTCACCAGTTTGTGGAGGTATGGTGCTGGCCCAAAGGGAGCAAATGCCACCCTGCCACCCTGCCACCCTCTGAACTACAGGCTCTCTTTGTTCTCTTTGAACTACGTCTCACAGCAAATATCCTTAGCATCAGACAGGATCAACTCTTCACCAATAATAAAATCCTTCTAAACTTTAGTAATGTAAGTTAACCACTAAGAATGATGACTCCAATGTGGAATTACTTTGGTTTTGCATGTTCACATATTTTTTTTAAAAAACTCCAAATTCTAGTCCTTTAATATAAGCTGCTTGGGCTTCAAGCAGCAAAGAAATTATGTGTTTTTAACTGAATAGCTTGTTGCCACATTTTATTAAAAAAAAGTCAAAGAATGCTAATCAACCCCTTGTAATAAGCCTGTAATTCAAGTAGGACTTTTGGTATTTTCTTTTAAATGCAGAATTCTATTTATTGGCAGCCTTGGAGTCCTGTGCTGTCATATTATTAAATGTTTTCCCATTTTCTATGAAATTCTTCAGTGACATTCGTTTTTATTCTAGGCTTAGCTTGTGGGCTTACCAAATTATGATTAAGACAAGTGCATACCATAGGAAATTGGCAGAGACAAAAACATTAAGTAAAATAATAAAATAATTGGTAAGCCATGGGTGGACCATAATAAAAAGCTGGATTCTGATTTACACTCTGCTACTAGCTTGAGCCACACAGTTGAAAAACATCAATTCCCTTGCCATTGCAAAGCCCACTGCCAGATTCAGCTTAACTGTCACTTGCCACTCACTGGTAAAGTTTTACATGAGTCTGTAAGTGATTGACTATCCTTTCTTTCCACCAAATCTCTCTACCTAAAATTACTTTGTATTTATAGCCACTTCTAAGTGCTGCTATCCTGAGCTGAGAACATCAGGTTTTATATACCCAGGGATTGCTCAATGTAGGGCCCTCACACATGGGACTCATAGTAGCATTCTCTCTCCTAGGTAAAGCTAAAGCCAACCCTCATCTCACAGGAGGCAGAGATCCAGTGGTCATGCATGAGCCAGGAGTGGCTGCAGACACAAATGGAGGTTTTCTCATGTACCCAATCTCCTGCTGTGCAGCCAGTCTATGTATCAGCGCTAGTTGATGCTCTGGAGGGTGGGGATATTTTATGTAGAGGACATTTGCAAATACGTTTGCTGCAAATAATGACCTATCATGGTCATAGAAGAGTTTTCTGTATGCATCTAATTCCTGAAAAATACAAAAAAACCCAAAGTCTAATAAATCTAGTCTGATGTTTAAAATGAATGAATGTTAATATGGAGATAAATTAAGTTTTATGTGACAGTCTTTGGAGAAATCTTTATTTGCTTATTTATTTATTCAGTTTGGAACATATTACAATGAAGAAGTCTGTATGTCTGTGTGTGTGTAAAGAAAAGTGATAAAACTAATTGAACAGATTACAGCAAATAAAATGCTTTTCAATGCAAGAAGAAAAATTTATGGTAACATTATAAGTAGGTAAACATACTGTGTTTGCTTCAGCAGCACATACACTTTAAATAGGTAAACATACAGAAATCAAATCACTTACAAATATTTTAGAGCATATTTGACTGTTAATCACAGTGTGCCAGTGAGATGTAACACAACAGATGTGCTTCCAGCAGATGCTAAAATTTCTGTAGTTTTATAGAACTATATCTTCCTACTTATTGGTTAATTACATCCATGTCTATTGATGGAAATCGCAGACTCATTTCCCCAAAGCTTCAATTATGGTAATTAGTTCAAGCTAGAGACAAGCTGAGTTCACTGCATGTGCACCCTCAGCACAGACAAGCTATGCACATAGTATGTAATAATTTGTGATTTATTCTTCTGTATTCGACTTTTTAAATTACCCAACTTGTAGCGCATTTTGAAAACATAATTATCTTTCCACTAATTTTTAAAAGATTATTCTGTTATTGGCCTGTTTTTCTCTCTATCCTTCCAAATGTATTTTGAAAATTTCCTCAGTATCTTTGTTTTATGAGTTTCAGAAAAAAAGATTTCAGTCATAGAGGCCTGAATAATATTACTGTTCAGATGTGTGTGTGTGTGTGTGTGTCTGTGTGTGTACCCACTGCATGCAAGCATGCAAAGATAGAGTGATACAACTAATTGGATGGATAAGAGCAAAGAAAATGCTTTTTGAACAAGGACTAAAAACCTCACAGCTAGGTAGACATTCATAAGTGAAACCTCATGCAAATATCACAATCATTTATACAGTATCTAAGCACATTTTTAAAAAGTGTGAAGAATCATCTTCCTATGTTGACTCTTCCATTTTAATTTTTATGCCAACATGTATGTAAGGCATTCTAATATTTCCTTCATATTTATACTTGCCTTTCTAGGTATCAGTTTAAAATTACTCTAGTACTTTTTGCAACATAAGCATAAAAAAATATCTTGGACCTGGGCCTGAAGTAAGTTAGATAGATCTGAATGGAGGACCACCTGATGACTAGGAACTGACACGCTGCTTGAAGTGCTTCATAACTGTCTGTGGCATCTGCACCAAAGATGATGTCATTTAAAATGACTTTCTGAAAATATCACTTCTCCGCAAATCCTTCTGCTACTCAGCTTCATATCAGCATATATTTATCACAGACCTGTCATTAAACACATTCTTGAGGCTATATGACCATTAATCATGGTTAGGACTTTTTATTAGGGCATTTCTAATTCCAAATTCCACATTTAACTAAAACCTAGTTTTAAATTTAGAATGACAACATTTCTATTTGAAACTGATGACAGGATATTTCCCTAAAAAGAGCAAATTTTACACTAATCATGATGTTTGTGCACTTGATTTACAACAAATCTATAGAGAATTCAGTAACTTTAATGTGTATGTATTGTATGCTTGGGTACATGAGAGGAATTAGAGAGAGAGTAGGTGTGAAATGTTAGGCTAGTGCACTGATCCTCTTTGGAACATCCCACAATTAAATGTCCCTTGTAGGAATCTTTAGTACATTAATTAATTCTTTTCTTGAGATGTTTAGGTAACACAAGATCTTAAGATTAAGATTGGGATATTCAAAGATGAAAGATAATTGTGATCTCAAAAATATTTAATAACTACTATAATGATTAATGACTATAGGGAATGATCCTATAGGTAGGCAGAGTCTATGGCATGCATTATCTTTTTGTTTTAAGGGAACTTGATGTTTTGACCTCCAGAAAAGCAGCTCTTTTATATGCTATTTATGAGCTTAAACTTTAACATATGATTCACTACTTTAAGTAGAGTAGTAATGTGACATAAATTTTAATATATAAAGTAAATCAAATTTGGAGTGATGTGGCAGGAGCCAGTTCTTTATTGCATTAGGTTATAGATCACCACAATAATTTCTGCTTTCGTCCCAAGTGCACAAAAGGCACTTCTGTTGAGCTACAGGATTTGAAGAAAAACATTTTATCATGGCTTCTGAAAGACTATAACACTGTATCAGCCTACTTGATACCAAAATAATGGTCCAAACCAAACTTATATTTTATTATATTGCTACAAATATAAGCATTGTAACTGAGGAACTTTTGGATATGGAGCATAAAAATAAAAAGAAGTTCAGTGAATATTTAGAGATATGAAATGTGACAAAAAGGCCAAAATGTGACCAGGTGACCAGCCTTGGGAATAAGGCATCTGCATAACATGAGATTTGGATGAAAACTAGAATGCTGAGAAGCAACTACTTAGACGTGTCTACTACGACACAGACTCCACTGTGCTCCCCAGAGTCTGTCAATTCTAAAAGTCCCTGTGTATCCTGCATTTTTATGAAAAGGAAATGAATAATAAAAAATTGGCGTTTATTAAATGCTTTATTAAATACCTGAACTTGTAATGACAGAGTGCTGTAACTAAACTAGCTCTTTTAAAGTTTGTGACAATAGTGCCAATAGGGGAATCTCTCTTGTTCTCTTTTTGAAGAAAAAAAACAAAAAGCCAAGAAAGAAACACTTGAAGAAAGCTTTGAGCCAGAGTTTTCTGAAAATATAGACACATTTTTCATGACTTGAAAAAACCAAGATCACTGCTTTATTTGGAACAACTGTTTCATTTTAAACTAATGTGGGACACAGTCATTGGTGTGTTTCTGATTCATTTCTGTTAGTCTATAGGCATGTCTAGGGGAGAAATTTTGGTGTTTATTTTTATTTTTATTTTACATCTCTTTATCCCAAATACTATGTATGGCTTTAGTTTCAAGTCTTTACACTGTTGTTTAAATTATACTCAGCAAAATTTCCCACCACTTTTTTCCAAGTCCTTCGCAAAATACATATTTATGTTTATTGATCAATTACATTTATACCCTGTACTATATTTTCAGAAAAATGGAATATTTATTTCATACATATTGATGTTTCATGTTTATACACATTATTTTACTTTTTAAAATGTACACACTCCCAAATTATTTTATTACACTATCTTATGAGATTTGTTACATAACCAGACATGCATAAGCATATTCACAATCAGGATACAGAACAGTTCTAACACCTCCAAAACATATGCTCTGATGTAGCCTCTTTGCAGACAAGCCTGTTTCTACATGCTCACCTTGAGAAGCAGTTGATCTATTTCTTTTTTTAATACTGATGAAAGTAAATTTATTTTTTATTAATTTTATTGAGAAACAAATAGCAATGAGACAGTTTCAAAAAATAATACATTGTATATTGTTGTCTTCGTAGTGGTTATTCACAGTACAATCTCCTTTCCAAACACTATTAGTACAAATCTTTCTTCTCACTGAATTAAGAGAAAGTAGCTGTATATTTATCCTATTTTTTATGTACAGATACAAAATGGTCCTTCATTTTTATCACCTTTTTTTGTTTAGTTTTGTCTGAGATGAATACCCTCTAATATTTTATGTGGCACATTTTAATATAAAACACCTCAGATTCTAGTGCCCTTTTGCTTACTTACTAGTGGTTGGCTTATTTACCTTATTTTAGCTTGGGCAAATTACCTTACTTGAGTTGGTTAATTTATGGTGACAGCTATTTCCCTTAAGAAATGACATTTGCCCTTAGAAATCTGACAGTTCCTTCCAGTGTTAGTCTACAATTTTATAATTATAATTTCATGGTGAGTTTTAAATATAGATGCAGCCCATTTCTATTGAAAGATGGCTTGACTTTAAAACATTACTCTTCTTATTACCTTTCATACATTCTTGCAATGTTCTTTGGTGCTTTTAACCATCCCAACTATCCAGGAAAGCTGTTTCCTGTTTCTGGCTGTGAGGAAGCAGCTCGTGCGCCTGGGACACCCAGAGTTAGGACTTTTCTTTGCACACCTGAAGCCGCCCATGGTGGCTCTACAGTGGTCATCATGCCACAGAATGGATATATTGAATTACTCCATAAACGCTATGGGTACCGCTTGGGTTACTTTCAGAAAAAGAGAAAGAAGAAAAGTCAATAGGCTCATGAACATCCAAAGAAGGAAAAAAAAAGATTGGCCTGAAGGCTGAGCTCTACCACAAACAGTGCCATGTGGAGAAAATACAAATGAAGAAGACTATCAAGGTGCATGAAAAGAGAAACACTGAACAAAAGAATGATGAAAAATCTCCATAAGGGGCAGTACCTGCCTACCTGCTGGACAGGGAGGGACAGTCTCATGAAAAAGTACTTTCCAACATGATTAAACAAAAACGAAAACAAAAGACGGAAAAATGGAAAGTTCCTGTGCCTAAAGTTCATGCCTAAGGATAAATGAAAGTATTAAAAGTTATTTAAACTGGAAAGAGAAAAAAGAAGGCCTGGAAGAGGATGGTTACTAAAGTCTGCTTTGTTGGAGATGGCTTTACAAGAAAACCACCTAAATATGGAAGATTCATTAGGCCAATGGGCTTACATTTTAAGAAGGCCTATGTAACACAACTGAATTGAAAGCCAACTTTTGCCTGCCAATACTTGGTGTGAAAAAGATCCTTCATCACCCCTGTATACAACTTTGGGCATTATTACCAAAGTAACAGCGATTGAGGTGAATGTGAGTGAGTAGGGCCTTGTGACATGAGGAGGCAAGGTTGTTTGGGGTAAATATGCCCAGGTAACCAACAATCCTGAAAATGATGGACGCATCAATGCAGTCTTACTAGTTTGAGGATGTTTCATACAATAACTTCTTACACTTATTGAAGACTACAGACCAATCAGGAAAACCATAACTTGAATACTGCTGAACAACTCTCATGACTACATTCATATTTAGGGCCACGGAAATGGCTCAGTAGAATAAGCGCTTCCCTGACAAGCAAGCGCAAGGGACTGAGAACAATCCCTGGTTCTGGAAAAAGAAAGAAGAAAGAAAGGAAGAGAGAGAGAGAGAGAGAGAGAGAGAGAGAGAGAGAGAGAGAGAGAGAGAACTATTTATTAAAGTGTAAAGACATTAAAATGGGCCAGTTTTACAAATTAGTCTCTTAGGGATCTGCTATGGGCTTATGTGTTAGTGAGATTGAACCATTTGAAAAAGTAAACATCAGTCTTTGCACTGAAGAGTGGGTACTCAGCAACACAAATCTCTCATTCCTAAAAAGCCACCAATATTTAAAGTCAGTGAAAACTTAATTTAGGGGTCTAGGGCTAGGAAATCTGCTAAAGCTATTCTACCTCATCATTTATCATTAGTCCTAGAAAAAAGTAATGCTCAAGTTTATTCTTAATATAGCCTATTTGTAATACTTTAAAAATGGCATTAGAAATTTAGTTAGATAATTCCAACTTAGTTGCACTGATGCCCTGAAAAGAAACTTTTTTTTTTTTTTTTTCAGAACTGGGGATTGAACTCAGGCCCTTGCGCTTGCCAGGGAAGTGCTTATTCCACTGAGCCATCTCCCCAGCCCAAGAAACTTTATTTGCAATTATATAATATAAGAGGGTTATATGTTAGGTGTGCATCTCAAGTTTTATGATCTGAATTAAATGGCCATGATTTGGGAAAAAAATATTTCCAGGAAATAAAAGCTCACAATAGAGCTCGTACATATGTTTAAAATAAAACATGGAGAGGCAGTATTTATCAAAGTATACCTCTATCTACAAAATGTAAAAAATGCCACTCTTATTGCTCATAGTACTTTCTGACAAGGCATTTTGTAAAATGTAGCTGCAATGTATATGCAAGATATTATTACTACTCTAGAAATTATAAAGTGACCCACCAAAATTTAATTCTACTATTTCTTGTGTATAGTATTATTATGGTTTGTGTCTAGTTGTCCCCCCAGAGCCTCATGCAGTCTTGGGGCGTCTTCTAGAGTTTGTGATTAATTCTTGATCCAGTGCTGGGATTGTGAGTGTGAGTGCCACACGCACCCTGGGGCAGATAATCTGCATACACATCTAAGGAGAAGAAAGTTCCTTCCTAGCAGTCAAAGCTGCTACCCCTTCCTCTGTTCTTTTCTGTTTGCTGCTACCATGAATGGTTTCCCACTGCCATGTGTTGCTCCGCCTCGGAGCCAGCTGATTATGGACTGAAACCTTCACTGTGAACTAAGTAAATCTTTTCTTCCTTAATTTTTGGCATCAGGTATATTGTCCCAGCAATGAGTAAAAAGTACCTGAGACAAGTATTACCCTCACCAAAAGTGGTGGTTCATAGTTCACAGACCCAGTCATTCACATATTTTCCTTGAGAACCTAACTAATAATTGTGTGTGCAAAGCCCCGTAATTTCATTGAAACCGCAAGTATCCTCCACAATTGTTGTTTTGACAGGATGTTTGCAAGTGACTTACCAGAGAGCATTACTCAGTTCTCCTTGCTGCTGATTGGCTGTTACCTGAAACCCATCAAAAACAGATGCACCAGGATCTCTACATTATATGGGCTGCTGTGCTGCATGTATCTATATCAAATGTTCTTGGTTTTATTCTTAAAGCCTCAGTATCCCTAAGATACCACCAAAATGCTCTGCATTTTCTAAGGCTCCAGAACTGCTGCTGCTAAGAAAGCATCAGCATTTTCACATTATACTAGACTCCCTAAATTGGTAGAGTTAAATCCCTACAGCATCCACAAATTGTGAAAAATTGGGAATTTCAGATATGATCAGAAAAATGCACATAAATGTCTATTTTTCTAGTTTAAATGCTATGTATGCTATGTCTCTCATGGTTATGTAATTTAATTTAATAAAATACTATATTAATAAAGACTTAAAAGGTTCAGAGCAATTTCATGGAAATGGCAAATGCCCTCCAAAAATATTCTTATCCTATTTTCCTGTTACATTCTTTGAACAACAGTCTTCCTTAAGCAGGGCTTCTAAGCCAGGAACCGTGCTGACTTAATTCAGCTGGGCAGTCTCACTTTTTGTAATTAGGATTTATAGGGAGAAGATTTAATATAGGACACATAATTTATAGGATTATTTTATAATATTAATCCAAAGAGTCAAACAGAAAAAGAGTGCATGAGATCTATCCCCATACTAGAGACCAAACAAATTCAATTGAGGGTCTAGATCCCATAGTCATGTCCTGAATGAGTCCAGCTGAAGACCTCGAGCCCTTGTCAATGTCCTGCATGAGTCCAACTGGAAGCTGAGAGCCCATAACATGCCAGTCTGTATCAAGCATTTATAGTGGAAAGGCCCAAAGGTCAGTGGTGGAAGCTAGAACATCTATGTCATTGGGATGAAAGATCTGTGCCAGCAGGCTGAAGGATTTACACCATAGCCCAGAAGTAAGGCTTGAGGGTCACCCAAAATGAGCCAACCTCAGTGACAGTGGAAATCCAAGCTTCTCTGATGATGTGAATAGCTGAGTTCATCTCAGAAGGCCCTTTTGACAAGCTTCTCCAGGAGAATTGACAGCACACCAAATTCCCCTCCAATTCTCTTCTTAGGTAGTAGGCAACAATCCTCAGGTGGACCTTATACATCCCACACCATGCTGACTCAGTTCAGTTGGGTGTTACAAGTTGACCATTGATTAATTCACCACACCACCAAAGTGATCAGTTAATTGATTAACCACCAGACTGTAGAAGTCCTGGCTATACTCCATTGTTTTGAAGATAATGGCAAGATAAGTTTGTACATGTTTTGTAATGACACAATTCTTTCCCAATATTTTCAATTCATGATGAATAAATCTACAAATATGGAATTCACAGGTAAGAAAGGCTAAAAGTACTTTTGCATTTGACCTCAAAGAAAAATCTAATTCTGTATGAAACAGATTCCTGTAAATAAGCTGACTCAGAGTTTCTGAAATTTATTTGAAATCTTCACAAGGCTGAAGTTGAACAAAATATCAAATCAAAATAATAATAAAAATGATATTTTATGTTGTTGATGAGGCAAATCACTATATAGTACTGCAAATGACATATGTAGTTTTCAGTCATTCAATCACCCGATGGTGAAAATATAGAACAAAGTTTCGATGAAAATATAAAATACTGATGATGTTTATAGGCCGCTGGGTTTTGTTTTTTTGCTTTTTTTTTTTTTTTTTTTTTTTGGAACCGGGGATTGAACTCAGGCCCTTGTGCTTGCCAGGAAAGCAAGCCATTATTCCACTGAGCCATCTCCCCAGCCCCTATGATGATGTTTAAAATATCTTTTTACTTTCCTCAATAATTTGGAAGGTGTAAATTTTATATTCATTAGTACTTTTCAGTTTGCAAGCAACAGAAAATCTAATTAAGCAAATTTTGGCTAAAACAACATTCCTCAAAAGATGCACACAACTAGGGCTATGCCTCAGTGCAAATAAGTGACAAAACTAGTAGGTTTCCAGTACCAACTTGGTCTTATCTCTCTTTTCACTCCTTTCTGCTGTGAACATTCTACTCTGCAGTATAGGACATCACTGATGGCACCCTCATTGCCTCTGTTTCCACTACCAAGGGAGACTGAATTGCTCTCTTTCTCTCTCTTGTTCTCTCTCTCTCTCTCTCTCTCTCTCTCTCTCTCTCTCTCTCACACACACACACACACACACACACATATTTCTAAGAACCCTGACATACTTGTGCATATTCTCTCTTCTTTATGTATTTGGTTGTTGCAGGTTCTCACCATGTAGCTCGGACTTGTAATGATCCCCTTGCCTTCAGCCTCCCCAATGCTGGGATTACAGGCATGCTCCACTACACCCAGACTCTGGCTGGCTCAGCCTGCCCTGGGGGCAGGGCTGGTGTGGCATGTGGTACCGGGGTTCGAACTGCAGTCCCTGTGCTTGTCTAAGCTTGGCTAAGCAGGTACTTTAGTCTTGCACATATTCTCTTTTAAAAATATTTTTGTTAGCACATGCTTGCAATACATAATGATTCCAGTCATTATGTACAAGCATACATTTGGTGCATGTACATAAGACATCTCAATTCTTTTTTTCCCTTACTCCCAACCCTCTTTATGCCAGTATCATAGTCACTTATTTATATTATAAATCTCTATGAAGTTAATAATCATACTAAGCCTGGATTGGTAATATACGCATGTAATCCCAGCACTCCGGGAGGCTGAGGCAAGAAGATCAGAATTTCAAGTTCCACCTGGGGAAATGATCAAGACACTATCTCCTATAGAAAAATAAAAAGGGACCAAGGATGTAACTCAGCATCAAGGCACTGAGTTTAGCTCCTAGTACTTGAGGTAACATCCTAAAGACTGGCCCTCAGTGGTCCAGCTTTGCATAGGTGCCCTCTTTTTAGCCAGGATAGACTATGACTTGCTTCAGCTCAGGTCAGCAGCAGAAGTGGTCACTGTGAAGGAAGAACTTAGATTTCGCTCATGCTGGAACTCTCCACTGGTCCATTTGTTTCCGGTGGTCAGAACAGGGTGACAGCTTTCAAAGGACAAAACAAAATTTGAGGTCAATAAGCATATCACAAATCTTTTATATATTTATATCTAGTAATATACCTCAAAGTAATGATTTAGAAATTAAAAGGATTAGGATATAGTATGTATGCATACCAACTCCCCACAATGAATCTTTTATGTGTCATAATGATTTACTAATAAAACAGATTGAAAATACTTTAGAGATTTAACTATGTATAGTACATCCACTCAATATCAGTAAAAGTGCTTCCAGAGAGCTTATATATCAAGAATAACACTATAATAAAAGTTAGTAAAAAGTTTGCATGACAACTTTTTCAAACTCAGGTCCTGGTACTGGCCAGGCAGGCTGTGCCACTGAGCAACATCCCATGCCCTTAACTTTTAAGATTACTAAGTTGGTGCATAGGAAACACATGAGAAGATGCATTAAAAATAGGATAGATACACTTTCTCTTAATTCAATGAGAAGAAAGATTTATACTAATAGTGTTTGGACAGGATATCATGTCTGCATCTTGTTCTATGAATAACCACTATGAAGAAAACAATATGCAATGTATTAATTATTGAAACTATCCTTCTAATTGGTTTTGAAGCTGTCTCATTACTATTATTTTCTCAATAAAAATAATAAAAAATAAATAAAACTTATTTTCACAATTACTATTCTCATTTTATGCATTTAAAAATAAAAATTTTAAACAATTAAAATACTTGTCTATTTTATGCGATTTTATTATCTTTCTTCTATATTGAACACAGAATAAATAGCAAGTTTTTTACAGAAAGGAATCTTTTTCCACATATATTTAGGAGAGCCCACAAGAGGGTCATGATTGTATCTCAGACAAGTTTTCCTCATAAGAGTAATTCAAGAACTATGCTATACAGTAACTTTAACAGGCATGAGATTTAATGTGAAATCCTCTTTATCAATCTGTATTTATGTGGCATTGTTTATAAAGGACTATAATTCTATCAATACTATGTTTCAAACAACTTGTTAGAATGATCCAAAGAATCATAGTGGTGGAGAATAAGGCAAGAAATCCAAAAGGTACAAGATGGATGCTAATTCCCAAATCCTAACAACAAAAAGGACTTCAGTACTCTAAGTAAGTAAATAAGGAGGTAAGAAATAGAAATCATGACATAATTGGAAAATGGGGATTTTAGTGCAACATGAATGACTTGTAAATGCTGTGAACGTAAACACTTTTCCTAGTGTGAAATCTTCCAATAAGTGATCTCCTGCTGAGGTTGTACATTTCTTGCTGCTTATTTAATGAGGATGTCTTGGAAGATTGTGTGACACCTTTTTAGAATAAATGGATAAACACAATGCATCTTGTCTAGTTACTGTGCTTATTGTAAATTAGTAGTAATTCTTAGACTATTCTAGAATAGAGCACAAAACTTCTCAATCAGCAATCTTCAATTTACTTCGAATTCCCTTCTCTTCACCCATCCCACCCAGTTGTTCTTTTTTTCTTTTTTTCCTGAGGCAGTCTTGATTTGTCACCAGAAAAAGTACAAGAGGTACCACAGAAATTGCATCCATCTGAACAATGATAACTTGAAGAAATTTTCACAACATTGCTAGCTTGTTAGAAAAAGATTTGAAGCAAGCATTTCTTAAACTATTCTAATTTATTCTAGCTAGAACTGCAGCAACCTAAACCAAATGATTAAAAACAAAAAAGAACTATAGTATAAAAGATAAAGGATGCTATCTGACCTACAGAGGTAGCTAAAATATTCCAGTCATTCTTTTATTTTTGAATATATATATATAATAGATATATAACACATATATAAATAACTATATATAACACATATGAATATGTATACATATATAGTACATACATATAAAATATATAGTAAATACATATAAAATATATATTATAGTACATACATATAAAAATGTATATAGTACATACATTATATATATATGTGTGTATATATAGAGAGAGATATATAGATATATAGAAAGAAAGGTATAAGATAGATGCCAATTCACAAATCCCCAAAAGATCAAAGGTGTTTAGTATTCTAAGAAAGTACTTAGATATAAGCATAGTATTGTTATAGTCAACTAAGTTAGATAAAACATTATAGGCAGTCAGACAGGGCTAGGCTCTCAAACAAGCCAATGTAGAAGATGAAATGCCTTGCAACTGTGGGAGAGACAGGCACCTCAGCTGAGGGCCAGACTTCAAGACAAAAGATAAAACAAATGCACCCACATACTTTCTCAGGACAAAAATCAGAAATTGATATTCTAAATAGGTACCTATCACCTTGTGGAGGTGAGGAAAAGTTGCTAACCCAGCCCCCTGTAGGAAAAGCCCCTATTCTGTGTTCATGCCTCTTTGCTACATGACTAGCTTCCCCATTTGATCCTGAATTAATCAATGTTACCTGAGCAATTATACTTGTAATCTTACTGGTTGACCATAGCTCTGTCCCACCTCATGCTCGCCTTGAGATTACCCTTTCTCCCCTCCTTGGATGCATCTCATGTAGTGGATTTGCTCTATAAAAATCCCTAGAAAAGGCAGGGTCCTTGGCAACCCACTCAGGACCCCTTCTGTTCCTCTTGGGCAAAGCTTTCTTCCCCTCAATAAATATATTCTGCTTTCAATCTCAGTTGTTCCTAAGAAAGTTCATTCTTCAATTTTGGAGAACACAAACTCATAGTGGACAGCTAGTGGATTGACTTTATTTCTCTATGTAAGTATCCTTATACAATTTTACTCACATGGAAACAGTTTATATTGTGCTTGTATATGGACATTGTATGGTCATGCATAAAAATATTTAATAATGAAAAATATATCTTCCAAGTACATGGTCTATTCTTTATACGAAAAGAAAAGTGAAAAGTAGAACATTTTTCCATCTCTTTCACCCCAAATACACAGGAAAATACAAAAATAAAGTGGGAATAAGCTTTCTATCTCCTAATTCTCTGTTTATATAAAAATACAAATTAGTTTTCTATCTGCCTCTTTGATGAATGTCTTTGGCTTTAAACTGTAAGAATCAATATCTATTTCCAGAGATGTTTCCTTAAAGTTTGAGTAGAAACAATTGAAAGGGCATAGAACTCAAGTTCTTATCCACTTAATCAAACCACTGCACACTTGCCAAAAATCTGTCTTGATTTTTCCTTTAAAAAAAAAACTCTGTCATGAATTCAAGCCTTAATATTTCTACTTACATAATTTCACTAAGAGTTACATAATGCTATTCTTAAACCAAATGTCTCAAGCCTTATGAACCATTAGCAAATTCAGTTTATGGAATGAAGGAACATAGACTCCAACAGACGTCATTTAGTTTGAAAGTCACAGCAGCTCTGTTACAGCATTTTATTTGTAGTCCTCCAGTGACACATACACACTAGAGATTTGATACCACGATAGAAAAGTTTTTAAAAATGAGTAGACCATTAAACATGATGGCTCTACTACTCAAGTGGGCATGAAGAACCTACTCTCACAGGTTCAGGATTCAAAGAGCAGAGTGAGTATTTTCCAGTGATTTCCAGTATTTCCTGTGATTTCAATGAGTCATTTCTAAAATAATCTGAGGATGCTAAGGGTGAAGTAGAGGACTGAAAAACCAAGTGTTTCTATCTTATATTCTTTTTAAAGTTTTTTTCTATCCTATATTCTTATTTAAGTCTCCTAATACTTTTCAGGCATCACCATGATATATATAAGACAATATAGGAGTGAGACGACCCAGGGCCCGCGGGATCCTGAATAGACACAGAGCCCAGGCCTGGAGAATAAGCGAGACCACCCAGGGTCAGTGGATCCTCATTCGACCCAGAGTGCAAGCCCAGTGTGGAACCCTTAAGCAGAACTCCATACAAAGAGGCTAGCTGCAAGATACACAAAGCTGATTCAGAAGAATATCTTGCCAGAGAGACACAAAGGGTTCAACTCTAATGGCTCCAGCAGAACAAAGTGGAGCACAGCAGCCAGATCCAAATAACATCCACCTGGAGGAATCGGAACTTCATAGATTTGGACCTGGTACTAAGGTAATAACTCTATCTAAGCTCTACACCAAAGGTCAGAAGACAGTGGTATACAAAATGACAAAGAGAAGGAAAAAAAAATGCAGTCTCAGGCCCCAAGTCCACCCAGTACAATTGCAGAAGACACTAGCACTGAGGAAACTGGAAATCACACATCAGATCTCTCTCAAATAATAGCATTGGCAGTAAAGAAACAACTGCAGAAAGGTATAGAAGAAATCAGATCATAAATAATATTAGAACTAAAAAAATTAGTGATAACTGTAATCAAAGAAGTACTAAGTACTTATAAAGAATACACTGATAAAAAAATAGCGCACAATATAAAAATGATGGAACCCCTTAATAAGCAATTTAGGAAAGAAATAGAATGTATGAAACAGGTTCAAAATCATATACAGGAAATTAAAACCTCAATGACAAGCTGGCAAAACTGAGTGAAAGTGAAAATAGATTTTCTGACCTTAAAGATACCATTGCACCTAGTGAAAAAGTAAAAAAAGGGGGCCAGGGAGATGGCT
>NW_004524763.1:1728372-1729843 GCF_000260255.1 Octodon degus | reverse complement strand
AAGACAGTCCCACTATATTCCTTTTCCTATGTCTTGCCTTCATTAAACCACCCTCTTCTTTTTGAACAATCATTTACCCAAGAGACAGCACAGCATCAATTGGCATGTCCTGATATGCAGCCCTCACTCAGAAGACCAGAATGACAGGCACTCCAAGCATGAAACTACCACCACAGATCACTGAATTTTCAGTGCAGTTGCTTAGTTCACAGTTACCAGTATATATAGTTAGTCAAAGTGAGAATTTTTCCAATTAAATGCTACATTCAAAAATCTTCAGGAGATTCTCAGGATAATTGCCTTGCCCATCTTCTACAAATAACTGCATGGCTTGACATTACCATGTTTCCTAGCTCTTCTCCTTTCCCTCTTCTGATTAGTTAGTACTCGAGATCCTGCCTTCCTTTTACCTGTATTATACCTTTCTATTTGTATTTCTTCTTTTGAGTTCTTATACTAGGGAAACTATATGATATTTACACATGTGTGTCTGGATTATATCGCTTATGAGTATATGCTCAAGTGGCATCCACTTCAATATAAAGGCTACGAGTTTATCATTCTTTATAGCTGAGTAATATTCCATTGTGTAAAAATACCACATCTTTTTCCACCATTCCTCAGGTGATGGGCATCTTGGTTCTTTCCAAGGTTTGGCTATCACAAATTGCACTGCTATAAACATAGGCACACATATATCCCTATGATATGATGTTTTCAGATCCTCTGGGAAAATTCCCAGTAGAGGAATAGCTGCTTCAAATGGGATATCCAGTCCAATTTTTCTAAGGAGTCTCCACAATGATTTCCATAACGGTTGCACCAGTCTATATTCCCACCAGGGAAGATGAGTCCCTCTTTCCCCTCAGGCTCTCCAACATTTGTTGTTGGGTGATTTCTTTATGATAGCCATTCTTTCTGGGGTGAGATGATATGTCAATGTTGGTTTAAGTTGCATTTTACGGATGGCTAGTGATGTGGAGCATTTTTTCTTATATTTATTCGCTTCTTCAATTTCATCCTCTGAGAAGCATGTGTTCATCTCAAATGCCCATTTCTGAATTAGGTCTTTAAATTTTGGGGCCCTTGTGTTTTTTAGTTCTTTATAAATTCTAGAGAGCAGACCTTTGTCTGAGTACTTATTTTTCATGATTTTTTTCCAAAATTCTGGTTGACTTTTTACTTTGCTGGTAATTTCTTCTGACATGAAAAAACTTCTCAATAAGAGCAGGTCCCAGTTGTTAATTCTTTCACCTGTTTCCATACAATTTGATTTCTATTCATGAAGTCTTTGCCTACCCCTATGTCTTCAAGAGTTCCTCCTACTTTCTCTTCCAGGAGATTTAGTGTTTCTGCTTTAATGTTTAGATCTGTAATCCATTTTGACTTTAGTTTAGTGCATGGTGATAGACCTGGGTCAAGTTTGAGTTTTCGGCATGTAGAGAGCCAGTTTTTGCTGCACCATTTGTTA
>NW_004524763.1:1723525-1727887 GCF_000260255.1 Octodon degus | reverse complement strand
GTGCTATTGTACAAGGTATTGTCTGTCTAATTTCCCTCTCAGTGTGTTTGTTGTCTGTGTAGAGGAATGCTATTGACTTTTGGGTATTGACTTTATAGCCTGCTATGCTACTGAATTTCTGTATTAATTCTGGTTGCTTCTTGGTGGAGTTTTTTGAGTCTTCCAAGTAAAGTATCATGTCATCTGCAAGTAAAAATAATTTAATATCTTATTTACCTATTCTTATTCTTTTTATTTCTTTCTCTTTTCTAATGGCTGTAGGTAATGATTCCATAACTATATTGAATAGTAGTGATAGGGGACATCCTTGTATTGTACCAGATCTAATAGTAACAGATTTCAGTTAGTTCCCATTTAGGATTATGTTAGCCATTGGGTTTTCATAAATGGCTTTTACCAGATTGAAGTAGAGGCTATCTATTCCAATTTTCTGTAGGACTTTGAACATGAATCACTGTTGGACTTTGTCTAAAGCCTTTTCTGCATCAATGGAGATGATCATGGGTTTTTTAGTTTTCGCTCTACTAATGTGGTGTATTACTTTGTGGTGTATACACTCTGTATATGTCTACCAAGTCCATTTGTTTCAAGCTCTGGTTTAGTTCTGCTATTTCTTTGCTAAGTTTTTGTCTGGTTGTTCTATCTTTTCTGGATAAGGGGGTGTTAAGGTCTCCTGTTAAGATTATGGTATTGGATATTAGATTTTTCATGTCCATTAAGATTTGCATTACATAATTCGGTGCTCCCATGTTTGGTGCATACATATTTATGAGTGTTACCTCTTCCTCTTGAATTTTTCCCCTAACCAGTATATAGTGGCCTTCTTTATTTTGCTTGATCATCATTGGCTTGAAGTTGAGACTGTCTGAGAATAGGATTGCTACCCCGACTTTTTTCTGAGGGGCTGTGGCATGTGGTATTGTGTTCCATTTTTTGACTTACAGCCTATGTATTTCTTTATGAGTTAAATGTATTTCTTTTATACAGCATATTGTTGGGTTTTGTTTCCTAATCCACTGTGCCAGTCTATTTCTTTTAATTGGTGAATTGAGTCCATTTACATTGATGGTTTTAATTGACATGTATTGACTTATGCTTGACATGTTATTTACCTGTTGCTTACTCCTTTTTCTCCTGTATTTAATTGCTTGCCCTATTTAGTTGGTTGCTTCTGATCTCATTCATGGAGTTCTGATCATTTTGGTCCCTTTAGAACATCTTTCAGTAGCCTGTGTAGTGTTTTCTTTGTCATCATGAAATCCTTTAGCTGTTCATTTTCATGAAAGTATTTTACTTCTTCATCAAACTTGAAAGAGAGTTTTGCAGGACATAGTAGTCTGGGCTGGAATTTGTTTTCATAGAGAACTTGAAGTACTCTGCTCCATGCTCTTCTTGCATTCATGTTTTGTGAAGAGAAGTCAGCTGTAATTCTGCTGGGTTTTCCTTTGAATGTGATCTGCTTCTTTTCTCTAGCAGTTTTCAGAATATTATTTTTATGCTGAATTTCTGGGATCTTGACTATTATATGTCTTAGTTTGTTTTTACTTGGGTTGAGGTTACTTGGTGTTCTGTATGCTTCAGTTACCTGAATATCAGATTGTTTCTTCATATTTGGGAAGATTTCTGCTATTACTTCTGCCCATATTTTTTAATGTCCTTTGTATTGACTCCTTCTTTCTCATTGATGCCTATTAGTCTCAAGTTGTTCATCTTTGCATTATCTTGCAGGTGTTGGATTATTTTTTCCTGCATCCTACTTGTTTTTCAGAGATATTTTCTTATCTTTTCACTAGCTGCACCAGCATCTTCAAGATCTGAAACTCTGTCTTCACTTTCACTTAAACGGTTTTGCAAGCTTGTGACTGAGATTTTAATTTCCTCTATATCTCTTTGACTCTGCTTCATTCGATCTATTTCTTTCCTGTATTGTTCATTCAAGGAATCCATCATTTTTCTAATCTCCTCTATTTTTTTTATCAATGTCTTATTTAGAAGCAGTTAGAAATTCTTTTACTGCAGTGTTATTTTCAGATTGGGTTTCCTCCCTATGTTTCTTTAGTTGATTCATTACTTCAGATGCTATGAGTTCTGAGAATTCTTTTTTTATTCCAAAAAAGAATTCCACTTTGAGTTCCTCTATAACTTTCTGCTTTTGCTTATTTACTATTGATGCTATTAATTCATACATTTGAGCTGAGCTTGTAGAAAAGAATTCTGCTCTGAGTTCCTCTATCACTTTCTGTTGTTGCCTTTTTACTATCGACGCTATTAATTCATACATTTGAGCTGAGTTGGTGTCCTCTGCACTTGTTCTGGGTGGTCATTGGGTTTCCTCCATATGTTTCTGCATTTGATTATTTACTGCAGATGTTATTAATTCAGGGATTTCTTTTTTTCATTTCCAATCTGAGTTCCTCTGTACCTTTCTGCAGCTGTTTCTTTACTTCAGAAGCTGTTGATTCATTGATTTCAGCTGTGTCATTCCCAATTTGTTTTGTGTTAGTGTCCTCTACTCTTGTTATGGATGGGCATTTTGCTCCTTCTCATTTTCTTTTTGTGTAGCACTGTCTTCTGACCTTTGTTGTAGAGGCTTTGGTGCAGTTATAACCTTAGTACCTACTGAAGTGCAGGTGCAGATCTAGAAAGTTTGGATTTATTCAGCTGTGCTTGGCTTGCGTCTGGTTGCTGTGTTGAGCTCCTTCTTGCTGCTGCCCTTGGGGGTGAACCTGATGTGCCCCTCTGGCCAGATGTTCTGCTCCTAGACTAGCTGGGTGGTTCTGTCCCCTACTCTTTTGCAGGGATTGCAGCTGGAGGGTTTTGCCCCAGGCCTGTATGCCAGGCCTGAGCTGATTCTGGAGGGGACAAGGTTTAGTAGGGGTAGAGGCAACTCTCCCACACGCTCACTCAGCCTGGACTAGGACTGGATCTGGCATTCCCAGAATGCCACAGAAATTCTTACTCTGTGGGTAGGCTGTGGGGGAGGTACTACGGAGTGATGGTGTCCAAGAGGTCGAAAGGTAGTGTCACCCACACTGCCCCTGGGCTAGGACCAGTAGGTCCCACAGGTGCAGGGTAGCCAGAAGCTCTCCCACACACTCACTGGGTCTGGGCTAGGACTGGGTCTGGCAGTTCCCGGAACATGGCAGAAATTCCTATTTGGCCGGTGGGGGAGATGCTGCGGAGTGGTGTGGGGCATCCCAAGGGGCTGAAGAGGGTCTCACCTATGCTGTGCCTCGGCTGGGACTAGTGGGTCCCGCCAACACAGGGTAGCCGGAAGCTCTCCAGTATTTATCTTATGTTTTACTCTTAGTACTTCTGTGCTATCATGAAAACTTTTTCTTAGTTCAATTGTTGTGAAACATTTAATTTTTAATTAGTTATCATTTAATTTTCTGAATATTGCTTAATTTTAACTTTTGTTCTAAGATTTATACTATATGTTTGACTTACAGTTTATTTAAAAGACATTGTATGATATCTTCTCCTAGTATTAGAAACTTTAAAAAGTATATTCCCCTTTGCTGTTGACTTTATATTACTTCTTCCCTGTCTTTTATACACGCATACACACACATATATGGAAAAAAATATGTGTATAACCCAACATAAGATTGGTACTGTTTCACAGAAATCTGCATTGACCTTTAAATAAGGGTTCAGCTAATATATTTTTATATAGTCCTGCAAAACTATCATATTGAGAGCGCTTTATTGTTCATCCAGGAGCATACTGCAACTTCTCTTGCCTTTTGAATTATGCTTTTTGTTATTTCCTATATGCTACTTCTGGAGGTATTAAAATACTTCAATTTTGTATAACTAAATATCTTACTTTTAGTTTTCAAAGGTATGTTTGCTAAGTATAAAATTCAAAGACGACAGATCTTTTCTTTCAGTCCTTTAATTAATCTAGTTTCTTGCACACTTGGTCCTTTTTTTTTTCTTTCTAATGTGGAATAAGATGCTATTTAATTTTGTTCTTCCATAGTTAATATTTTTTATGTATATGCTTTAATGATTTTTTTCTTTACAAAAAGTTTTGGACAATTTCATTTTTGTATATCTCGGTATGATTTTATTTAAATGTCTTTGCAAAAGGTTCATTTTTCTTGGGAATGTGGTATTATAAATTAAGCTAAATTCAAAAATTTTAAATCTTTAAATATTTATTTCCTACTCCTTTCTACTTTGAGAATTCTAATTATATGAATGTAAGTTTCTTGGTTTTGACACAATGAACTATTATGACTGATCTGTAAATTCTTTGTTCATTTTTTATTTTGGACAGTTTTTATTGTTGTATTCATTTATGTTTGTAAATAATTTATTTTCAATTTGAAATCTATCAAAAAATTAAAAAAT
>NW_004524763.1:1720282-1723425 GCF_000260255.1 Octodon degus | reverse complement strand
TTGAACTCAGGCCCTTGCACTTGCCAGGGAAGCGCTTATTCCACTGACAACATCTCCCCTGCCCTGGAGTTTTCTAAGAACTCTAACTTGATTACCAAGAAACTTAAAAACATATCTTAAAAAAATTTAAAAAGACATAATATTCCATGTAATACTTAAAACAGGTACACAAGTAGACATTATTGTTACTATTTTAGAGATATAAGAATAATGATATAATCACATTTCCAAAGTAACAGAGTCACAAGCAGCTGAATACCTAAATTTTGTGGCCTTTTCATTTTTATGAGACCTAAAGTAGTCAAAGAAATTCAAACATGTTAGTGACTCCATGCAACCCTTTTATCTGATCTCTTGTCTTTTACTTGCATATTCTTTCTGTACATTTTAGTGACAATTTTATCAATTAGTCTATTTGTTAATAAAACTCAATGACGCTGAATAAAATCATATATAATTATTGATTTCAAAATATTTAGAATTAAAATATAGAGATAAAACAAATTACTTGAAAGTTAAAGATGGTATTAAAATAATAATTCGAAGAAAGATTTTTAGAATGTCTGAAGACATTGTGTTTGTCATTAATTACTGCTAAATATACAAACAGTGTAACAGTAATTCAAATTCAAAGTAAAAAGCTAGCATTTATTATGTGTTCTATTTTTATAAAAGTTTAATTCATAAATTTAATAAACACTTTTGTGCTTGCAGCATGTCCAAGGCACAGAAGCGTCCTGGAGATCACAAGGACCTTTCCATGTACACTTTTTGATAGGAATTTGTCTCTGTGATTTTACAATGTAGCATGAAAAGTCCTCGAATTTCTATAAGAAACCATTCCACTCCTGGAGAACTATAACAAAATAGCTATCAATTTTTGTCTATGAATCTGATGGGTCACCAGAAAAAGTCGATGTGGGAGCTAGCTTTCCTTTAGCTGAATATTTCTGCATTATAATGTTTCATTGTCTTTGTTCATGCTTTTATTAAGCATGGACTGCTTCTCTTTCCATCTCTAAAGGTCAAAATCCTACACAGCGTAGGACAGACACTATGAACCATCATATATTAATGCAAATTGTGGGAAAGTTATTGATCAATGTAACAGTCAAAGACCTAAAAAATGATAATAAATTTTCACCCATTTTTAGGATTGATGAGAAAATAAAGAGAAACATGTACAAAGATGTAGGTCATTATATGAGACTATGAAAATTTGAAAACAAACTTAAACACAATGTGAAAATAAATCATTTATTTCCAGTCCCTATTCTTTTATTTATAGGTTTGGTATGTCTTACTAGAAATGTCTGAGAACAAAGTATTTTAGATTTTGAATTGTACTTTTTACTTTTCTTCAAGGAGATTTTAAATATTTGCATATAGAAAATGGTATTTCTGAGGGTGAGACCCAAATTTCAAGATTCATTTGTGTTTCACATGAACATTATAATCATACCCTGGAAGACTAAGAGGGAGGAGAGAAGGAGAAGGGAAAGCAATTAGAACAAGATATGCTCTGCGCAGGCACCTAAGACCCCTACTGAATGTAAACATTGTATCTGGTGCACTAGAGCTAAGTGTAATAACAGGAGTAAGAAAGAAAGAGGAAGAAAGGGACTTAGATGAGCAGAAAGAAAGAGATGGGAGGGAAGAGGAAGAAGATTAAATGAAGAAATAAGTTGTATTATGTACATGTACTCACTCCCAAGATGGTTAGCTTCATGTGCTGCAAACATGTACTAATTAAAAAAATAAAATAATCATATTCTGGAGGCCTTATTTTATAATAACTATAATAATTGTATATATGAAACAAAATTTCATGGTATGAAAGTTTTTACTTCTGACCTGTTGGCACTCCAAAAGTTTTGGATTTTGGAGAACACTGGATTTTTTAAATTAGGGATCCTCAAACTATAAGCACACAAATAAAAAAACTGCAATGGGTATTATCTTCAAAATTTTCGAGGGAGCTATTTGCTTGGAGGGTGGGATTTTGAATTTTTTAATATTTCTTATTTTTTTACATTTTCTGAGTATTCAGCAAAATAAATTTTTCACTACTTTACATGTTCTGTAATGAGTTAAAGAGGCACTATAATACTAAGTTTCAAATAATGCCTTAAAGCTAGTATACATTATAATCTACAGAAGTAAAAGATTAAAGAAATATGTGTTGAATGTACATGCAATAAACAATGCCCGGCATGAAGTGTTTCACAACCTCAAGATTATTTTTGGGTGGCTTACTTTTATATTTTTAAGTATTGTACAATTAATTTGCTTTTAAATATGAAAAAAATAAATGTTTCAAACCACTGACCTTTCCAAGGTGCTTCTACTGTCCTTAAAAATTCTTCTATTTTCCAGAATTATCATACAATTCATTTCTCTCCGTAGTGCTCTTTATGTCATAGCCATTATTAAATCTACTGCTGTAATTGTCTTTAGGTGAATTTAAAATTCTTGAATACAAAACTGCTATATATATATATATATATATATATATATAACATATATATATAACATATATATAACACATATATATAACATATATATTATATTATATATATGTATTCCAAAAGTATTTAGAACATATATAAATGTTGCATCCACTCTTTCAAGTAACTGCTAAGAATTAAAAAAAAATTTATTTTGAAAGAATACAAAAAATATCAAAAAACACATTAGAAATGATACAAATTTCACTAAAAAAATGGTAGGAATTCGACAATTGTTATATTGTATAATGTTATCTTCAAATTAATTGTTCAGATTGCCAGATATAAGCCTGTAAGTTTGGTCAAAAATTATAGAAAATTAAAAAGGAGGAAAAATTTAAGTATTACCTGCATCTTTCAATAGATCAGCAGAAATCAAAAGTACAATTATTCGAACTATCCTCTATATACATATACATATTTTTTAATTTTTAAAATACTTGTTTATTTATTTGATACAAGGTCTCACTATGGAGCTTGGACTAATAATGATCCTCCTGTCTCAGCCTCCCCAGCACTGGGGTTACAGGTGTGCACCACCATGCCCAACTCTGGGCCTGCACAGTGCTCCTGGGGTTCTGGGGCCCACACAGCATGTGGTACCAGAGATTGAATCCTGATCCTTGCACTTGCCAG
>NW_004524763.1:1717792-1720145 GCF_000260255.1 Octodon degus | reverse complement strand
TATATATATTCCTACCCTTTGAACAGTGTCTTTTCCTGTTCAACTCTTTCAAGTTCTTACACTAGGGAGACAATATAATGTTTATGTATGTGGACTGATTTATTTCACCTATGAGTATGGTCTCTAGTTATATCCATTTACCTATAAAACCCTTGAGTTTATCTTTTTTATAGCTGTGTAATACTCCATTATGTAAAAATACATAGTACTTACTAGTCTACTTGATCATAGTAGACTTAATTGGGAGCTTTTTTTTTATCCATTCCTCAGTTGATGAGCATTTGGATTGTTCCCAAGATTTATCTATGACAACTTGCACTGCTATAAACATGGGTGGACATATGTTACTGTGGTATGATGTTTTTAGTTCTTTTGGAAAATACCAGAAGGTGTTGGATTGAATAAGAACTCCAGTCCTAGATTTTTGAGTAATTTCCACACAGTGGTTTTACCAATCTACAGTCCCACCAACAGTGGACAAGGGCACCTTTTTCCTCACAGCCAACATTTGTTGTTGGTTGACTTCTTGATAATAACCATTCTTTCAGTGTTGTTTAATTTGCATTTCTTGAATGACCAATGGTGTTGAACATTTTTTCATATATATATTTGCCATTTATATTTTTTTATCCCAGATGACCATTTTTGGATTGGGTCTTTGAATTTAGGGGGGGATGATTATATTTTTTTATTTCTTTATATCTTCTTGATAGAAGTCTTTTGTCTGAAGGACAGTTGGCTAATTTTTTTTCCAATTTGTGTGTTTTCTTTTTTGCTCTTTTGGTGATTTCTTTTGATATGCAGAAACTTTTCAAAAAGACAAGATACCAGTTAGTTTTCGCCAGATACTGGGATTACCACAGTAAGCAAAGATTAAAAAAAGGGGGGGGGATTACATCCTAGGGAAAGAGAGCTACAATAAACAGAGTTGTACCATGTACTTACTGGTGATAAATGCTAGGGATAAAGCAAAGCAGGAAACACAAGTGGGCAATGGTTAATGTCTATGTTTAAAGCATGTGTGAGAGAAAGCTTCACTGCTGAGCTAACCTTTAAACAAGGCCTAAAAGTATGACTCAGTGAATCTTATCAACATCAGGGCATGCAAACGCCAGGTAGACAGATTCCAGATTTGGCAGCTGTTCCTCCTCTTGACAAGAGAAAGACTGATGTATTAAAAGGACTTCTGGACCCA
This sequence comes from Octodon degus, assembly GCF_000260255.1. NCBI lineage: Eukaryota > Metazoa > Chordata > Mammalia > Rodentia > Octodontidae > Octodon > Octodon degus. The sequence continues at coordinate 1,718,950 of NW_004524763.1, read as the reverse complement.
GTGTTCACAGAGCACAATGACAGCAGAGAAAAAATGAGGACAAATACAGACAGAGATGAAAAATGAAAGGGAGGATGTGCATTGAGATCAGACTTAATTGTGTAGTTTTATAAGTTCATTTGGCTTTTACTCTGAAGATCAGAGAAAGATATTAGAGAGAGCTTGAGGAAGATGCACATGGTTTTGCTCATGCTTTAAACAGGAGCATCCTTGTTATCATCTCAGAACAGATGGTAGAGACAATAGCAGAATTGGTAACAATAGTTCAGAGGAATTTTTTAAATAAGAGAAAATCACACTAGGAGCAGAGGTGATGATTTTCTCAGATTCTATGTATATTTTGGTCAACCAAGATATTCAGATAGTTTCCCTGTGAAGCATGAAAAGGCAGAAGTCAGTTACAACTGAAGGTTTTGCTGGATCAATTTGTTGGAATAACTTAGGGAAACTTAGGTGCCATCTACCTGAGATTGTTCAGGAAGAGGGCACAATCTTCGGAGTGAAGGTAAAGACCAGCACACATTCATGGCTTAAGAGCTTCAGTGCGCACTGCCACTGCGACAGCACAATGGGGATGGTAAGTCAGTCCTGAGACACGTACTTCTGGGATTCAAATGTGAAGACCGAGTTGAAGTTAAAAATTGTGGTAAAGTATAGACATTTTCAAAGTCTAGGAAATAGGCCTGGGAGCTGAGTCAGGACCATTTCAAAGTTAAGAGGTAAGGAATATGGGATGCCGAAAAAGCCAATAAAGGAGCAGCGGAACAGATGGCTAATAAAGCAAAGGTAACCTAGCAGAATGTTCTATTACGGAAGCCAAAAGAAGAAAGTTTTAGAAAGGGTGACGATCTGCTATATCCAGTGTTGTAATTAGGCTACACCAGATGAAAACTGAACATAGATTATAACTATGTCAAGGATAATAGTGGCTTTATGAGGAACTTTTTTGTGAAGTGTATGTGAAAGCCACCAAGATGAGTCTAAGAGGGAAAGGGAACATTCTATTAAAATAATCGGCCTGTACTCTTCAAAAATGTCAACACAACAAAAGACAGAATTGGATCAAAGGAAGTTGTTCAGAGGATAAGCAAATGGAAAAAAAAATAATACCAGGCCAGCATTTTTGACTAAAATAGAAGGTGAAAATGGGGAAAAAAA
>NW_004524763.1:1653025-1717692 GCF_000260255.1 Octodon degus | reverse complement strand
ATATATTAGTATTTTAGGGACTGGTGTACGGGGTGTTCACAGTCTCACTACTAGAACAGAGTAGCAGTGATCTGCCAGTTTACAGCCTCCCAAGAGCTGGGATTACAGGGGCACACCACCACACCCAGTCTCAGTTGCCTTTTCAGCAAGTCCCAGGGGAAGGGCAGGCACTGCAGGCCTGGGGATTGAACCCTCAGCCCCTGCACTTGCTTGCAGGTACTTTAATCCGCTGAGCTACTTGGCTGGCCTTAAAAATAATGTTATCAATGTCAGCTTTTTCTTCTGGTAATTATAGTATATTAAGTAAAAGAAGGTCATGATTCTGAGAAAATACATTCCAAAGTGTTTATGAATAAAATGATGTCTTACCAGCATCTAGAATTAAAGTGGCAAAATATTAATATTTGAGAAATCTGATGAATTTTTACTATTATTTCGGCTTCTCATAAATTTGAAATTATTTCAAAATAAAAAAGTGTTAAGAAAAAATGAAAAAATATGTATAAGAGAGGGAGACTCAGAAAACTAGCAGCTATATTTTCTTTTCTTTTCTCGATTTTGCAACTAGTCTATTCTCTAGTATGTCAATCACTGTCTTGAAGGTATTTCTTTCTGCACTTGAGTTCACTGGGTCTTTAATTTTTAACCGTTTTCCCATCTTTACTCTTTTGAAAGAAAAACTAGAGTATATGTTTAAAAAATATGATACCTCCTGTGTTTTCTAAAAAAAGATTCCTAAATGATATGTTTTAACTTTAGAATTTTAAAATTACTTTTTCAATATTTTAATTCACAATAAGCTTATTAACTTATTCTTTTAAATCTAAAATGGTGGCATATTGTCCATATATAATTATGTACCTCATTTTCTTTCTACTTCATTAATAAAATCCCTTGTCATTCTGAGAGCAAAGCTATTCTCAGTGTCACTAAAAATATAAAAGTATAGTCATAGTTCATGAAATGAACAAATCCAAAGTCAATGACATGTTGTTGCAGATAATACCTAAGGCTACAGACAATTGACTTAAATGTAAGATGATTTTAGTACCACAATAGCTTTCCCCACCTTCCACTGTCCTGCAATTACAGGTGTAGCATTGGGGCAAAGCAAGATTTTTATTTATTTATTTATTTGGTTCAGGGTGTATCTATGCAGTTCATACTCATAATGATCCTCCTGTCTCAGCCTCCTGAGTGCTGGGATTACAGATGTGCACCACCACACCTAGTTCGGTGGCCAGCCTAGTGTGGGGCAGGCACAGCACGCAGTACCCAGGATAGCATATGAACCCTTGCACTTGCCAGGCAGACATTTAGACCTCTGAGCTATCTCACTGGCCCAAGAATTTTAATTATTAAAAAAGACAAAAAGGGAGGGCTGGCCAGATAGCTCAGAGGACTAAAGCACTTGCTTAAGCAGAGCATAGCTTCTGGGTTCGATCCCTGGCATGCCATGTCAGCCCTGCCCCTGGGGGCACTCAGATGGTGATTGAGACTAGCATAGTGACCTGTAATCCCAGAGCTTGGGAGGCTGAAAACAGGAGAATCACTGTGAGTCCCATCTACATAGATAAACCCTATAGATCCTGTACTAAATATGTATAAAAAAAGATAAAAAGCAACTCAGGAGATATCAAAAGAAGATGAATGTTAACTTAAAATATTGAGATTAGTCTAACAATGAATAGGTATTGGTAGTAAACGTTTTCTCAGTAAGACATTACCGTCAAATCTGAGTTCTAGAACAAGCCCGGGGACAGTGTGCAAAACAGACCAGAGGTGCCATTTTAAGGCAAGGACACTCACTGAAATTTTACTGTGGCAAACCTATTCATTCATGAGATCTTGCATGGAAAGAGAATGTAGAGGACAAAATTAGATGACCTTGATGCATCGGAGTAGCCCATAAATGGTTGTCCTTCACAAGAGAATGAAGTCCAAGCTCCATTTCATTAATTTTCTAATGCCTTTCCCCTGCAGCATATATTAGCCCTGGTATCATATTTGTTCAAGAAAATATATGCGCATAGCCATGCAGATGCCCTGATCTCTTCTCATTTAGAAGCAATTTCTCATCTTGTTTCCCGTGTCACTGGGGAGCCAGCCCATGGGACTTGCTCCTGAAAAGCATGAAATCCCTCTGCTCCTGCTCTCATTCTTTGCAGACGTGTTAGAGATTTTACTTCTCCATATATTCTTCTGCAATCCAAATAGTCTGGAATGAAAGCCACAAGATCGCATTTTCCCTGACAAAGCAAGCAGAAAAAAGCATAATCAAAACTGGGTAAAAATCTCAGCTCCACCATTTACTCAGTTAGGTCATGCTATCTCTCTTGGCTTCAGTCTCCTCGCTGTAAAATAACCGTGATAATAGGCATCTGAGGGGCTTTCTGAGGACAGTGAGACAATTCATAAAGTGCTCCAAGCCATAAATAGCATATAAAAACCATTCCGTGTTAGCCAGATGTAATAATAGTAAAAGCAATAGTCAAATTTATATTAAATCTGATAATATATTTAGGATTCATAATTAATGTATGCATGTATTTATAAAATAAAATTCTATCACTACTGAAATCTCATTATAATAGAATATCTGCTAAGATAAAATAACGGTTACATAATTTTCTACAGAATATTTATCCTTTTAGTGTGTAAGTGAATGGTTTAATCAATTATCAAAATGAACATATTCTTGTACATGTGGTGGACAAAACATTTTTTACCTGCTTAGGCTCTGTGGCTGAGCCTGTTAGTTAAACGGACAAAAAAAAAAAAACCCTAACACCAGAAAAGCATATAAATGTGTGACCTGGGTGTAGAAAACTGAAATAAAGGCTCAACAAAGAAAGTAAGTCTGAGAACTTATATGTGTACCATTTTAACAGAACATGATACATTGTTGATAGTTAGCAACATAACACAGAAAGGGTTTGGGATAAGGGTGGTACGTTGGAGGAAAGTAATCAGGAAAATATGGCAGAGAAAATGGAACATAGATTCATCTCAGCGTCAACTCTGTTTTCAGTGATGAGTGCTCTCCTCTCATGATACAAAGTAAGTGTCCTTCTGATGGAAAGTTTGTGCCTTACATTTGAGTAAAAAATGAAAATCAACAGCCTTTCCAGAACAAATTGTTTTTATTTGCCCTCAACTAAAAATAATCAGTGTATTGAAGTATCATGTTTTGGGATAGCATGTGCTGATCCTTTTCCTTCTCAGCTGCTTAAAATGAAAACCAAAAATTTAGATGGGAAGTGCTAAACATTTTACACTGTTTGAAGTTATTAAAGTTAATCATTTACTGGTATCACCACACTTAATATTTGTGGATTCCAGTGTAATAATCTAGCTAATTAGATAGAGACTACCTACATGATCCAATGCCTCCACCAGACTCAAAGAGTAGCTTTCAAGTAGATGATTCAGGATGATGAAATGCAATAAAAAGTAAAAACAAAAAAAAAGTTCCACCAATTCCATTGCCTTCTCATTATAATAGCATCACCTTCAAACAGCCCTATCTGATATGTGAACCCCATAGTGATCTCAAGTGTGTGGTCTTCAATATTTAATCTTAAAAAGGATGAACATATATTGTGCCATCTTGTTATTATATCCTAATTTCAAATCTCCTAAGTTTGTATTTCTTGCTTTTATGACACATGTGGCCTTTTATATTTGTTTACAAAAGGGATCCAGAGAGAGAGAGAGAGACAGAGACAGAGACAGAGACAGAGACAGAGACAGACAGAGAGACAGAAAAAAAACAAGCATAATGTAACTGAGCAGTCTTTCAAAGGTATTTTGCTTAAGACTTCTCAACCCAGAGAATGGAAAAGCAAGCACCACTTGTAATCTACCTGCCTCTTTCTGAGTTCACTATTTAATATCAGACTTCTTTTTGATTATTAAGATTTAAGTCTACAAATAGGTATAGACATGTCCACAATTCCATTTTCAAAAACTGTAATTCTTTTTGTAATGAAAATCTCTAGCTGAACCATATAGAGATTCAATTTTAACTCCAATTTGAATGTGAGGAAAAATTAGTCAAGATTACCTCCATGGAGAAGAGCTTCTTCTTACCTTAAAAAAATGTGTGCTAGGTCATTTATCCTTGAAGAATCAAGTCACAGCCCACTGAATGTAGGTTACTTACTGATGACCATCACTAGGTGGACAGTCTGTGAGGTGGACATGGTAGTTTTAATCCTAATTGGAGGGAATTAATAAGGTTCCTACACACTTATTATTATTATTATTATTATTATTATTATTATTATTACTGTACCGGGGATCGAACTCAGGACCTTGCATTTGGTAGGCAGGTGCTTATGTCACTGTGCTATCTTTCCAGTCCCAAGCACTCTTGAGGGAGAGACAGTGATTAGAGTTTTAGTGCTTCAGCAATCAGGCAATGGGCACAATTTGACTTTAAAAGCTCAATATTAAAATTAGTAAAGATTATAAAACCAAAACAAGTTGATATGACAAATATATACAGAGAAACCAGAAAAAGATTTTAGTAACTAAATATAAGCTAGAAGAATCACAAAACCAAGGTTGGAAAATAATGATGATGAAAAATGATCATAAGGAAATAAAGGTTTTAAAAAAGGTATTCTGTCAAAACACACATAAATGAATTCCAAAAAGGACAGAGAGAGAGAGAGAGAGAGAGAGAGAGAGAGAGAGAGAGAGAGAGAGAGAGAGAGAAAGCCTCCAATGAAATCAAGATTTCAGAGAACTCACTGACATGTTTTGATTTAAAATATAATAAATGTCTGCATAATGAATGAAAATGATGTTTGGCACATCATTTTAAAATATCAAAACATTCGTGTCAGAGAGATGGTTCTATAACGAGAATCCATTTCTGCAAAATGTCAGCAATGTGAAAAAAGTTAAATTCACAGTAGCAGTACTGGAAATTAGAAAATATGGCTGTTTCTTTAAAAATGTTGAAATGAATGTGATTTTCAACTTAGTATAATCTTCATCAAACCATTAATTAAGAATATAAAATATTTTCTGATACATAAGATTATTCAAAACAAATAAAAGTTCCCATGTATTTTCCCCACGCAGGGAATTACTAGAAGCTCTCCTAAATCAAACAAACCACAAAAAGGGAGACATCCAATTTTGGAAATGAGATAAAGGGATCCACAGTGAGTAGCACCAAGCAAGGGTCATTCAACCCAGATTGAAGCACTACAATCTAGAAGATTCTTTCTCCACAATGAAACAGATGAAATAGCTAATAAATGGAGCTATCCTCATGGAGTATTAAAACAGCTTAGGTAGATTTTTGAGGCTCACTTAGTGACTACTAAAGAAACAACAAGATGACCTTACTAAACTTAATGTGTTCAATGCCCTAATTGTGAATATTGTTACATAATAAAGATATATAAACATCAATACAGGTCTGCTTCAAAATTTTCACCCAACATCAATACAAGGTGGCAAGAAGAGCTAAAGGAAAAAGGGTGAAAGATAACTATTTCCTATCAGGAAGTAAGTAGCTTTATTAGTATTCCGTTGCTAAGCATGAAATTATTATAAACTTATAATTTCTATAGCTTATAGGCCTATCTAACTTCTGCCCAGAAAAGCTGCCATCACACTCGTCTAAAATCATGCAGTCTTTCTGAATCAGAAGGCAGAGCACACTCTAGTTGTTTGGTCTCACAAAGCTGCAGTTAAGCTGCCAACAGTGGTTTATACAGAAACAAGATCTAAAGAATCAGTAAAAGTACTTGAAAATAGTTGCCACTATAGAGCGTATATGGAGTTAGAATAATTAATTTTGTAATTACTTGATTCTCATTCAACTATATACATGAATATGTTGTCTGATTTTAATTGATTTTATGTTTATCAAATAATTGTAACTGCTTGTACAAAAGATGCTTAAAATTTTATCAAATAATATAAAAGTAATGAATATAGAAAATTTGATTTGAAAAGCAACTCCTGAGATCTGGGCATTTTTGTTAACCATAAACTCTAATGTAGTCAATAGTAGCATACTACTGTAACAAAAAAGTAAGTCAGATGTAATCTCAGGCTTCCATTCATAGAAACATAAATAAACAGGAAAAAATAGTTTTAATTATCCTTCATGGAAAATTCAATACTTGAAGTTGCATTCACTTCTAGGTACTTAATTTAATTCTACTTTTTCTATTATTATAACACTAATGACTTGTTTTTATTATGGAATCAATATAATCTCTATAGAAAACTTCAGAGGATAGAAGGAAGGAAAAATCTGCAATTTCATTATTCAAAAGCAAATTATCATATTTTGGCATTTATCTTTTTGGCTATATATATATATATATATATATATATACTCATATATAAATATTTATATTGTGTACAAATCATACTATACATGTACTTTCATTGCTGATTTTTTAATGTAATAGTATATTGTAAAATACCTGTGTTTCCATCCAAGATGAAGAAGGAACCAAATAACTCACATTTCTAAAAAAGCCTAAAAAGGTAGAGAGAATACATAAATTAATAGTTCTCATGGTAATGACTTCAGGCAAGAGAAACAATTCGTGAGAGGCAGGAAACATGATGTACATATTATGACTGATTAATGTAGGAGCTGAAAAAGTTCAAAACCACAGCAAACTGGAGAGAAACCCAGGAGAACTGGGCAACTCCCTGAGCTGAAGTGATGGTTCTAGGGAGCTAGAATTTGCACAATAGCATTTTAGAGAAGAAATCTTGAGAAGTCATACACACACACACACACACACACACACACACACGATATTTGGAGGGAATTTTTCTGGATTATGCAGCTAAGGACTAATTAGCATATCTGAACATCAAAAGGGAAAGAAACTGTTCAAGAAGAACACACAACTGGGACAAGGGAAAGGAGAAAAGAAAGAAGAAAGGGAAAAAAGAAAAAAAAATACACACACACACACACACACACACAAACAGGATAGTTTGGATAATTGTACTGCTGATTTCTGCTTGTCTATTGAAAGGAACGATTAATGCTTAAATTATTTTTCACTCTTCTAAGGTTCTTCTTTCATTGATCAAGAAAAAAAATCAGAATCTAAATATTTTGTAGGCAAAAATATCTTGAAAGTTATACCACATACTGAAAGAATTGTTTCTATTAGGATCATTACTCCGATAGTAAAAGAAAAATATAGCTACCATTTTCACTTTTGTTTGAGCTTCTAGCACCACATGTTTCTTATTTGTAAATACCGTGCTCTATATCTACAGGTTATAATTTGTTGAATAAGCACACAAAATCCTATAAAGACAAAATACATAAAAGTTAAAACTTGACCAAGAAATTTAATGGTCTCTTACTTTGGAAATTCATTTTGTGTCTGAATGTTTTGGCCTTAATGTTGTGTATTAACATGATGGTAGAATAGAATCAAAATCAAATCTATTTCATGGCAATACTACCAGCACAATAAAATGTAATCATTATCTTTAAAGCTTTGGGTATAAGTCATTGTTGAAAAAAATTCAATTTATTTTTTAAAGTTCTATTTTAAAGACAGAGAGTGAAGCCCATTCTGTCCTCAAAATCAAGGAAAGTGGTTTAATAGGCAGAGTACTTGTCATTTGACCAAAATTTTCTCATATTTCTACCAGAGTCAAGATAAAAAGATCAATTCAGTCTTTTAAAGAAGCAATGACTCAGAAAACCAATCACATCAGGACAGGGTCTTCTGTTTAAACTGCTTAGATTTTACAAGGTGCTATTAGGTACACTTAAAGTTGATTGGCCTATAAATTGAAAAAGAAAAAAGAAAAAGAAAAAGACAGCTCTGTGAGTTTAGGAAGGCTTGCCCAGAGGTTAGAGAGAAAACCACACTTTAGTTCTGTTTCTTCATCCTTTGCTACTGTCAGTTTTTGGTTTTCTGTTACTTCTTTTTATCTAGGAAAAGATCACTGGACTTGCCAAAGCTTGTTCTAATTTTAAGAGACTTATAAAGCAAGATGCCTTTTTTATTGTGGACAATATTTAATAGATCTTTTTATATATGAGTGATTCATTCTTTTTCTAATTTTTATTCATTTTAATGAGAAAAAAGATAAATGATGAAACAGTTTCAAAACAGGTTAGAAGGTCAGTTACAATAATTACTATATTGCATATTGTTGTCTTCATAGTAGTTATTCAGAGGACAAGATACAGACATAATATCTTGTCTAAACAATATTAGTACAAACATTTCTTCTCATTGAACTAAGAGAAACTAGCCGTATATCTATCCTATCTTGTATATACATATATGTTTTTCACAACAAAAAGGTCCTTTATTTATATCCCTTTTTTGTTTTGTGATTCATTCTTGCTGAAGAACAGCAGATGTTTCCACCACTCAAGTCAACTGTCCAAGATAAATGAAGCAATATGAAGGTAAAATTAGGCATTAACCCTGAGCGTTCAAGTGTGAAAAAAATTGAACATTTGTGTATAAAGTAAGTGCACACAAAAAAAGAAACTTTTAGAGAAGTAGTGTAATGTGAACATTTAATGTTCAGGCTTTGAAAAAAGAAAAGGCTTATATTTAAATGCTCTTTCTATAAATTTAGCTGAAGTTTCTTCCTTTCTGCAACACTTATATAATATTATGTATATGAGGGATACTGATGAACTAACAAATGTGAACTGCTTAGCATAATCTTTGATCACTACAAGAAGTTTAATAAATGTTGCTACTGCCAGTTATCATAGACCAGTGTTTTCGCATCTGGACAAATCAAGATGGTATCTTCCCAAGCAGCTCCATTGTGTAAAGGCTCACCCTGTCCTGCTCTTGGCAGTTTGCACCCTAGTACAGGTTCCTTTTTTAACTGAGATCAGACTCCACCCTGGTGTCACATAACTTGCAAGGACACCCAAACCAATTCCCCAGAGGCTCAGCAACCTGTGTCAAACCCAGACTCCTCTGTTGCCAGCTTTGAATAGTTCACTGGACCCCTGCAGTAAAGGTAGTTTTCCACAGTTATGCCTAAAATCATTTCCAATTTCCATCATTTCAGGGTATGTTCGGTCATTATCTCAGTGCCCAACATCCTCCTGTGTTGTTCTTCATGCCTGACTAAGTATATGTTCTAAGTATTTGTAGAACACTGGCTGAAAGCATCCACATCTCATTTTGTACTGTTGCTTATAGATTCTTAGACTCTTCTTCATATTTAAGAAACAAAATGAATTGTGACTCACAATCTCTCTTTCTCTATATGATGTCATCTAAAAAAATAAGATAGTTTCTAAGATTTCCATCATCCTACGTTCAGTTATCATCTAGTTGACCAATTTTATGCAGTTGCTTTACTATTTCTTGAACTCTACTACTCAACAGTACTGATCTCTATAAACAAACTGGAAACCAGATTTTCTCAGTGTTTTCCTAGCATTCTTTGTATTTCACAAGGCTGACTGTCTCTAAGATTGTTTTCTGGTTAAATAAAATTTTATATGTGAACATCTCATTCTACTACTCTTCCGCTATCTAGCACCAAATAAAAAATAACCAACTTCCCTACAGTCTCACTTTTCATATGTAAAGTTAGACTAAAATGTAGCCTACTTTTCTTTCTTCTGCACAGCTGTAATACATACTTTCAAATTACATTGTCTGAGTGTCATTCATTGTGTAGGAAATTATAAGTTTGTCATAAACATACAACATTAAATGCAAAACAACTGTTTCCCATTTGCACATGCAAAGCTTGTGTTGGCTGCCTTTCCTTCATGAAAATGAATGTCTTGGTTCTCAAAATATCTGACCATGGAAAAATTTCAAGTGAAATTCGTATTTCTCTAAAGCAACTTGATGTGTTTTATTGTCATTTTCGGAGATTAAATAAGATGTTTAGATCTGATTTGAATTTTTATTCTATTATTTTAAAGACAAAATAAAATTAAAATTTTTACTTCTAGAACCAAGCTAGAATTATCCTTAAAAGGTCAGCCATAATTATTATGTGTTCCAGAGTGGTGGCCACACCATCTACAGAATTCAAGATGTACTCTTTAAAAGAATAAAAATAAAATAAAATATTTTTAAGAATTTGAAGATGCATACTGGCAGCACCAACTTACTTTTCCTCAAAATATTTTAGTACAGTACTACAAATATCTTAGTACAAAGTAAAATACCTAATTTCTACTGGCTGCTATAGTCTTAATCCTCACATGAAGAGCACAAAGATTATCTAATGTTGCTACAAGAACAGTCTCATCAGGTCTTTCATGTGATGTCAGTTGTGCTCAGTTCTGAATTATATTATTTTAGCCTCCTTTCATTAAACAAAACTGAAATACTTATTAATATATTATGATAAAATAAGATGTTTATTTTCTACTTACTATTTTATTTTATTTTATTTTATTTTATTTTATTTTATTTTATTTTTTGCGGTACCAGGGATTGAACTCAGGGCATTGCTCTTGCCAGGGAAGCATTTATTCTACTGAGCTATCTCCCTGGCCCTCAAGATGTTTAAACTAAGGAAAATATTAACAAACTGGAAATTCCTAACATATTTCAACTTGTGTAAATGGCTCATCAGCGACTTACCTGGGTTGACACTACTGTGATTTGCTTTTCTGTTCTTGCTTTCTATCCCTCCATTATTGCCCAGTTGGCATTTCCCAGTCATGGATAGGCATTAGTCCTGCTCCTGCTGAAAGCAGAAGAAAACACCACACAGCTCACACCTCTTCTTGTATTCTATGCCAAATAAAAAGACATGCTTCCTTTACAGAACTGTTTTCTGCTTGCTAATTTTCTGCCTACATATCACATGTGGTTTTTTAAATCAATTTCTATTATCAAAGGTTAATATGGTGGTGAATATGCAGTATTATGAACAAGAGGTTGAATACATATCATATGAAGTAGGGATATTACTGATATTATCAAATTTGCCATAGTCATGATTACCTTGTCCCTATGCAAATTTTTAATCATCTTTACTGACTTCTAAAATATGTTCTTATGCAGCACATTGTTTTGACTCATGGCTATTGAAATACTGTTATTGATAAATGCACCAAGCTGAATATGGGACTTTTCTTATAATCTAATTGCAGTGAAATAAGAAAATGCCACTGAAATTTTTATTGTTTGTACTTAACAAATTAGATGCATGTCCCACATTCTAAGTAAACAGTTAAAACTTGATAGGAAATCCAGAAGTTACTATATAATGAATTCATTACTTTTAGTAGATATGAAGAACAATGAAATATTTCTTGAAAAACCATACTATAAGACACCATTAATATCTTCTCATAGCACCTAAGAAAGTAAAGCAACTGCCTAAACTTCGATACCTTTTAAATCTACAAAAAACAATTCTCTATCACTTTCCAAGGGATAAAATGAAGTCTCAAAGAACAATGCATAAGCTTTAAAATACCTAAAAATAATTAAGGAGCATTTTCTTATTTTTCTTCTCTTCATTCATATTTATATAATACAGGAATTTAGAAAACTAGGAATCATACAGTAAACAATAAGTACATAAAATATTCTGTTATTAGCTACTACTATTAGTTCATCATATATTAACTCTAGCATGCATCATTGCACTGACAACCCCACCAGATGGCAATGTTCAGACTTACTTTGGTGTTTAATGTACTCTAGATATGTGTATACATTGGAGAAATGATTGCTGAACAAAGCTGGGATATCTGTTAATAAAATTCATTTCAGTCTCTGTGAGTCTTGGTCGATATCATATGTCCTATCATTTTTAAAATTAATTTTTCCATAGACTTCAAAAAAAGTGGTGGTCAATCACTTAATACCATCATTGTTACAGGCGATGAGGAAAAAGTCTTTGAAACTGAGACTGGAAAGCATTTTGATATGTTTAACATAAAATGGATAAAGCTACTCTCAATAAAAACTAATTAGCAGTTGTGTATTAATATTACTAGAAGCAGAAATATATGAAAAACTTCTGTGATAATTATATTTACAGACATGAATATTAAGCTTGCAGAATACAATGGAAAGGAGGATTATTTATATTCCAATGAATAAAAGTGAAAAATCAAAATAGAATTGAAAAACAGAGAAAATCAGCTGTTCAATTCTGTGCTGTGGCCGACACCCAAAACCTATTTCTCTGGCCAACAGATTTCATCAGATACCGATAATGTCATTTCTGTTTGTTCATCTGTTTTGGTAGTTAGCAGCAACTATTTATTTCCATTGAGAAGATTAAGATTTAATAGCAGGAACTTCTCAGCGTGTGAGCCTGCAGAGCTGCGTTGGTTGATAAACTATATGTTACTTATCAGTGACAGGTCTGTTTTTCAAAGGTCTGGTTGATTTTAGAACCAACACTCATGGAAATTTAGTGGGATAATTTTGTCTGTTGAACCTGAGAAAAATATCAAGACATATTTTAAATTTCTCCTTTTTATGTTTAATTTTTCTAATAATTCCCTTTAATCAATAACAATCAAGAATGGATGAAAATGGTATGGAAAAGCTGACCCTAAGCCACAGATGGCTTTTAAGACATTAATTTGTATTGACATTGGTAGCCTCAGAATATTTATAAATTTTTCTTCTTTCACAGTTATGGCTAAGAAGTGTGAGTTATTTCTTTTAGAACCTTTGTTTTGCATTGGTTCAGTTATACTGGAAAGAAAAATCCATGAGATTATATTTTATATTGCATTCATACAGCTCACAACGAAGTTTTATGTTTGCACATTCTTTTTCATTTCCTGACCGCTGGAAATTAAGCTTCTTTGATTGGAAGAGTGGACCAATGTCACAAAGAATTATAAGGTGATAAATCTGAGATAGTAACATCTAGAAACATTTATTAAACCTTATCTCAAAATTTCACAATATGTCCACACTTAGAAAACTTGAAAATCTCTTTTGAAACAAACATAAATCCACTGGAATCAATTATGAAGTAATATGAGTAGCATCATTAATTGCGAAGTTTTGTGCTACCGAAAGGGAATTCAGGGACAAGGGGACCATGTCTGTCATGTGTCAGCAACCTGCACTTTGCGTGAAATACAGCTGATGGCTGTGACATCCTTTTCAAAGTAGGTGTGAAGAACTTCCTTGGTTTTCTTTAGTCCTTAAAAAGAGCCCCAATCAAAAGACCTTTTGTAATCACTTAAAAATGATTAGAATTCACATTAAGGTAGAAAAAAGAAAATTCTATATTAAAGATTTTTCATTTGTACAGGTATCCTGCGAGAATTCATGCAGAGCAACAGAGCTGGACATAAATAAGAAGTTCATGGATGTGGTGTACTATTATCTGAAACCTCTGATCTCTAATGTAAAATTCAGAACCACTTCTCTGATTAAATTGCTACAACACAGATGCCACTGTAGATTCCAGCGTCCTCCTGCCTTTGGAACTGTTTGGCTTCTGACATAGAATTTGAGAGGTCGATGATTTTCATTCTTTTGAAGTAAGGAAGAATAAAGATTTTTTAAATAAAACTACTGATGTAAATGATGACACAAGTAACCTAATCACTTGTTTCCTTCCAGTTAGTTTAACCAAAGTGGAAACTATGAAATACAGCACAAATAGTAATCATTATTTCCTGTCTTTCAGCCTAGCCCAGCCTTCTCTCTGTAAGCCAGAAAACTTCTAAGGCTTTCTATATTTTCATCTTTCTCCTTACTTTGCAGCTTTGTAACTTGAGTTTGAGGGCTCCTTGTCTGCCATGGTAGAAAACTGTATCTACTCTTTAAAAAGAAATCATACAGTTTCAATTTATTTAAAAAACAATTTAAGTAATGAAAAAAGTCCAGGCCTGTTTTGTTCACATTTTTGGTTCATTTCAGTTTCTTTCTGTGAAGGGCAGTACATCTTTTTATCTAAGCTTATTACTCATAGGTAAATTTGGCCATGCCCTGACTCTATAGAACACAGCTTCTTATACAAGCTGTCCAAACTTTGCCTTACAAATAGTTGGCTGTAACTGGATCTCTCTATTCAGCAATAACGATTCCAGATGGCTGCTTCTAGAGGAAGCAAGATTTTCCTGCTCAAAAATGATGCATTAACAGCATCTTCCCCCACTTTTAACTTCTCATAAGTGGGAGAATTGTATGGTTTGAACTTCCTGATTGACCAGCTATTACAAGAAAAGTTCTGGTTTTGCAGAGAACTGTAGTTGGAGCACCTGCTGTTTTAGGGACATGACATTGTGTTAACTGTAAATTTCTTTCAACACCCTAGCTGAAAGAAAGCTGTTAATTGTTTCATGTGCATCTATAGCAGCATATAACTAATATCCATGAAGTTTCCATCCTGAATTTCAGCATACAAAATTCTGAAGGATGTTAGGTAAGTTTGTCAAACACAGAAACTATTAAAACACAAAGAAGGTGAGGGGAAGATTAAAGCTCTGGCAGAAGTTTAATATCAGTTCTTATTATCTCCAGGCCTGTTTCCTAGAGCACTATCCACCAGCAAGCCTCATACCTGCAGAAAGCTTGCGAGTTTGGAAAAATGGTAGAGATGGTACAATAGAGGCTTATCCTCTGGGAATAAAGTGATTGGTGACACATAATGTGAATGCACATCAGCAGATGCCTATTTTAGGTCTTTCTCCTGAACATGGGATTGCCTTACTGTATCAGAACTGAAAGAAAGAAAGATGAGTATTAACAAAAGTATCATAGAAAAAGACAATAAAGAAGAATATCAGTGAAGCCATGAGAAATCCTCTTGCATTAAATTTGGTGGTTTAAAACTTCTAATTCTCCCCTGAAGTCCTTTTCTAAAAGTTCAATGACTTTCACTGTTTATGATTATCTATACTTGGTCCTTCCCAAAGGACCTTTGTGAAAATGGTTTGAAAATGAATGCAGTGAAAAAGGAGAGATGTGAAACACAGAGGAGAATGGAACCAAAAAGATGCAACACTGTATGGGGTTACCCATACTCATTGCAAATTTCTGTGAGGGAAAATCCTGAATAATAATTTAAAACAAGACGATTTTCTGATCCAGAGAAGAGCAACCTAGACAATGGGATTGCTGTACTTTACTTGGGCAAAGGTTCAGGATAAAATTTTCATAAGCAGAGAGAAACAGGAAGCTATGTTGGAGGAGGAATGCTCCAGAGAGACAAGGTACCCACCATATCTTTTAAAATGCCCTGCAAGAGAATCAGCAGAGCAGCCTGTAGTGAAAACTGCAACACAGCACAACAGTGAGGAGCTTTTCTTTTTCACTTTGCTTAAATGTTAGTCATTGGAGCTAGAATCTGTGTGTGTGAAGGGTGTGTGTGTGTGTGTGTGTGTGTGTGTGTGTGTGTGCGCGCGCACTGCTGTGCACTCATATGATATCTAATTTTGGTGTCTACTTGACTGGTCTGAAAGATGCTCAGAAAGCCTGGTAAAGAACTATTTCTGCTGTGTCTGTGAAGGCATTTCCAGAAGATATTAGTATTTGAATAAGTAGATGGAATGGGAATCCTCCAATCCTCTGGGACATTAAATGGAACCAAAAGGTGGAGAAAGAGCTCAGGTCAACTTTCCACTTAAACTGGCATGGGACATCCACGTTCTTCCGATCTGGACCTTTGGTGCTCCTGGTTGCTGGGTCTTCCAGCCCTGACCTGAATTGGTGCCATCGGTTCCCTCATCTGAGGCCTTTTGAGTGTGTTAGAACCACCCCTCTTTCTTGGACTCCCGACTTGCAGACAGGAGATAGTGGGGTTTCTCAGCGTCTGAATCCAGTAAGCTCCTCCAATGTAATAACGATTTTTCTTTTTATACATGTATATTGTATTGGCTGTTTCTCTGGGGAGCCTTAACACAGTGTGTATTGTGTATTATGTATTTTTATGCATACACATATATGAATAATATGGGTTAAAGGATACATAAATATTTTTGTGCTTTATTGGTTCAAGGTTTAGTTTCCAGCTGGTCAAATTTTTATTGCTTGATTTCTAATGCCTTAAATATGATTACAATCCCAGTAGAAAAACTAAAAAAAGTACATGAATGAAATGAATAATTCTCACAAAAATAAAATGGAACAAACATGAAAAAGGATAATTTAAGAAGTAAAAAAAAACGGGACAGGGGAGATGGCTCAGTGGAATAAACGCTTCTCTGGCAAGCGTGAGGACCTGAGTTTAATCCCCAGTTCTGAAAAAAAAAAAAAAAAAGAAGTAAAAAAAAAAGAAATTTCTCAAAAGATACACTACTGAATATTAAGTAATTAAAATCAATTCACATTCATTGCTATCTGTTTATCAATAAAACTTTGAAAAAAAATAAAAAACAAATAAAATCAATTCACAGTATTTTCAGTTGCATAGAAAAGTTATTGTCTAATTTTTATTTTGTAAAACAATCAAATTTTATGTTATATGTATATCTGAAACTGATTACATTTGAAAATTGATGTAATATTTTATGCTTTCATTACTGTCCTATTTTCTACTTCTTATAATAAAGTATTAGTTTTATACTTTAAAAAGTTTTGAAATCACAACTAGCTATATATTTAATGTATGATTAATATATATAATTCTGTGCCATGTTCATTGAACATATATGTTAAATTTCCTTGTTTCTTTTTTTAAAATTATTTATTTACTTATTTATTTATTTGATACAGGATTTCTCTGCACAGGTTGGACTTATTGTGATCCTCCTGTCTCAGCCTCCCTAGTGCTGGCATTACAGGAGTGTAGCACCACACCCAGCTTTGGTGGCCAGCTTCACCTACCCCGATCCAGGACTGGCATGGCCTGAGATACTAGGGATCAAACCTGGGTCCTTGCACTTTCCAGGCAGGTGCTTAGACAGCAGAGCTATCCCCAGCCCAAATTTTCTTGTTTCATATGCATTGTGCTTTCCAAATTTTTAATAAAACTTTTCATAAATAAATATACATATATATTTCTTACCTATATGATCATTTAAATGAGATCACTTAAATTTACATGTGAAATTTTGCAACTAATTCTATATTCCTTATGTTGCCTTGTCTTTTTATTGTGGAGTTTATTTTTACCTTGTCAAAAAAATAAAAATAACTTCTAGGAATTTGTTTTATTATTGGGTTGTTTCAAAACATAAAATTTGTTTGGGCAGACTTATAATAAAAATAATATAAAATTGGTGATGCAGGCTTATAAATCCATAAAATGGTACAGTTTTACATTTTTTATTATTTTATATCCATGTTATAATGAACTCACTTCACTGCAATTTATTATTGTCTTTTCTGTAGACCAAGAAAGAGCTTAATATATCATACCATACTGAAAACAGTAAAAGACAGTGTACTATAATGTCACATGCAATGAACTTGCCAGTCAGAAGCTCAATTCCTAGCAAGAGCTGCATTACCTTGAATAAATGGAGTCAGTAGATATTTACTGCTTACTTCTTACTGTAATGCTATTAGTGCACTTAAAGCAAGTGTCTTCTTAAGTGCTCCTAATTTCAAGGCTATCTAGGAAACAAAGTGAATTTTTCCATTAATTATGTAGGTTACACAGAATGATCACATCAACTTGTAAATGTTTTGAATTCATGAACTATAAAAGCATTTCCATATTAGGTAGGTCACAACCATGAGTGCTACCACACCTAGAGATTCATTCTGGGAAAAGAAACTGCAGACTATTTTTCTCATAGAAGTTTTGATATCATATGCTATGATAGTGTCACCATAGTCTACTGAATGAAGTTTTTGAAGCAAAGATTTACACTATGAACAGTTATTTTCAGTTGCTGACACAATTCCTGAAAAGGCATTTATTAATTGATCCATGAAATTTTGCAAGATATGGACAGCAAAATGCTAAACATCCACAGTTGCTGGGTACAATAGTGGCTATTTGTCCATGACAGGATAAGTTGAAACACATTTGGTATATGAGAAGTAAACTTGCATGATTAATGAACTAACTCACTCTGTTGTAAAATGCTAGAGAATAGCTATTGCTTACAATCAAAAACTAAATTAGCTATAGAATTGTATAAATATTAAGGATAATAAAGGACAGAAAATAAATCATCAATTTATAATGTGATGTAGGGAATGTGTGACCATAACTACATCATAGTTTGGAGCCTCCAAAAGCTCATGTGTTCAGGGATGTAGTTTTTGTAAAGGTGATTTGAGCATGGGTTGATGCATTGTAGAGGATGAGGACTGGCTGGAGAAAAGAGATTACTGTGGCTTGGTCTTATAGGAGTGTATCCTCCTTCTTTCTACTTCTCTAACCATTCTACATCCAGCCTGCCATGCTGTGAGTAGTTCCTCTGCCATGCCCTTCTTCCCAGATATTTATACAAAGGAGACAACAGACAATGGATTGAAACTTCTGCAACTATAAGCAAAGATATATTCTTTTTGATTTGTTTATCGCAGGCGTATTTCAGAGTTATAAAAATATTACTAACACAGTTTAATTTCATTTTATTTAAAGTGAACACAAACCACATGAAAATAAATAAATTAACTTTTAATGCACTTTTTCATGAACTTGAGGATGGCTAAATTGGAACCTATAAGGTAGTTTGGACCCTTGATTTTTGTCTCTGTACATAGCCTGATTCTCATTACAGTGTAATTAAAATTTATGTTTTTTAATTTTTAATTTTTAAAGAGTACAGAATATTTTAAAACAAAAATTACAAGTGATACAGAATTTCACTTAACAAAATAATATGAATTTCACAATATTTGTTGTAATGTGTAGTGTTGTCTTCCAACCAGTTATTCATACTACCCGGTATATGCAAGCAAAACCAGAAGAAGAAAGAAAAAAAAAGATATATCCAAGAAATTAAGAAGACAAAAAGGACAAACAATTGAAAGAAAGAAATCCACAATAGAGTTGTGCAAACTATCCTGCTTACCTACGCGTATATATCTCTTTCCCCCACTCCCTCTCTCCTTCTCAACTCAGTAACTCTTTCCTTTTCAGAAAGTTCATTCCCTTTTCCCAATATCCACTGTACCTTCTGATTCCGTTTTCCCTTTCAGGTTTTCAAACCTGAAGGGAGACAATACGATGTTCATACATGTGGGTCTAATTTATTTCACTTAAGAGTATGGTCTCTAGTTGCCTCCATTTACCAACAAAAGTCTCACATTTATCCTATTTAACAGTTGAATAATAATTGTGTAAAAATACCACATCTTCTTTATCCATTCTTCAGTTGAAGGGCTTCATGGCTGCTTCCAGGATTTAGCTATGACAAATTGTGCTGCAATAAACATTGATGCATATATATCACTATGGCATGATGCTTTCAGAACTTCTGAAAAAATACACAGGAGGAAAATAGCTGGCTTGAGTGGGATCTCCAGTCCTATCTTTTTAAGGAATATCCACACTGATTTTCATAGTGTTACCAGTCTGCACTCCCAGAAACAGTGGAGAAGGATGCCTTTTTGCCCACAGCCTCTCCAGCATTTGTTATTGGCTGACTTCTTGATGTTAGCCATTCTTTCTGGGGTGAAATGGAATCTCAGTGTTGTTTTTTCATTTTCATTTCTTGAATGACAAATGATATTGAACACTTTTTCATATAGTTACTTGTCATTTGTATTTCTTCATCTGAAAAATATATATTCATCTCAGATGCCCATTTTTGGATTGGGTCTTTGAATTTGGGGGGCCTGATTTCTTTTAATTCTTTTTAAGAGTAAAAATTAGAAGTCAAACAAAAATTTATAATGGTACAGATTTTCTTCTAACAAAGTAATATGAATTTCACAGTATTTGTTTGTAATGCATAGTGTTGTCTTCCAAAGTTATTCATATTCTTAGATATACACATGTAAAATTGGATTAAAAAGAAATGTATAAGAAATTAAGAAGACAAAAACAAAAACAATTGAAAAATGAGTCAAAACCAGTTAAAGCATTAAGTGCTGCTTTCTTTATAGACCAGCATATGTTCTAGATAGAAAGCCTTTGTTGGAGGGACAGACGGCTATAATATTTTCCCAGCTGTTGGTTTTCTTTTGGCTCTGTTGGAGATTTCCTTTGACATACAGAAACTTTTCAAAAAATGAGAAATGAGTTATTCATTCTTTAAAGTATTTCCCATGCAGTTTAGTTTTTGTTCACGAACTCTCTACCTACCCTTATGTGTTTAAGATTTCTACCTACATTTTCCTTCAAAAGATTCGCTATTTCATTTTAATATTTAAATATTTGATACATTTGTGACTGTAGTTTAGTGCATGGTAATAGACATGAGTCTAATTTCAGCCTTTGGCATGTGTAAAGCCAATTTATCCAACACCATTTATTAAAGAGGCTATCTTTCTTCCAGTGAACATATTTGGCCTCTTTATCAAATATAGGGTGGTTGAGTGTATTTGCAGTTGTGTCTACATCTTCCTTGTTTCCCTGGGTTGCTTTTGATATTCTGGGTCTCTTCTGGTTCCAGATGAATTTGAGGAAAGTTTTCTTTAGCTCTATGAGGTATACTAATAGTATTATAATTGGGATTGCATTGAAGCTAAATAATGAATTTTGGGATTATGGCCATTATCACAAGGTTGGTTCTTCCTATCCAAGAACATGGAATATCTTTCCATTTTCCTCTTTGACCTCTTTTCTCAGAGTACTATAATTTTCACTGTATAAATCTTTTACTTCCTTCATGAGATTCATCCCTACGTATTTCACTTTTGGAGATGTGGTTATGAAAAGCATGGTTTTACTAATTTCTTTCTCAGTGCATTCATTGTGTACAAAAAAGCTAATAATTTTTGAATGTTGAATATGTATCCTGCTATGTTACTGAATTTGGCTATTAAATCTATGAGACACTTGGTGGAGTTTTGGGGTCTTCTATGTAGAGTATCATCTCATCTAAAAATAACGACAATTTCACTTCTTTTCCAATCCTTATCTTTTTATTTTAGGCTGTTGTCCAATTTCTCTGACCAATGTTTTCAGAATTATATTAAATAGGAGTAGAGCCAGTGAATATTCTTGTTCTGTTTTGATTTTAAAGTGAAGACTTTCAGGTTTTGCGAATTTTTTATGCTATTGGCTGTTGATTTCTCATAGCTGGTGTTTATCAGGTTCAGATATAGACCATCTATTATGATTCTCCAAAGGGTTTCTTGATAAATGAATGTTGGACTTTATCAAAAGCTTCTTCTGCATCTATTGAGATGATCGTGTGGCTTTTGTTCTTGGTTCTATTGATGTGGTGTATTACATTTATGGATTTGCATATGTTGAACCATCCCCAGATTTCTGAGATGAACTCCATTTGATCATGAGATATAATCTTCTTGATGATTTGCTGCATTCTGTTTGTCAGTATTTTACTGAGGATTTTTTGAATGTACATTCATTAGAGAGACTGGCCTGTAGTTCTCTTTTTCAATTGGATCTTTCTCTGATTTTGGAGTAATACTTGCCTCCAGGAATGAGTTTGGGAGAATTGCTTCCCTTTCAATTTCATTAAAGAGTTGTAGAAATGTTGCATTAAACCTATTAAATTTCTTATACAATTCAGCTGTGAATCCATCAGAACCTGGGCTTTTCTTTGTTGGTAAGGTTTTTTAATATGTGTATTTTAAATCTCTTTTCCCATTATTGAATTATTCAGAGTTTATGTTTTCTTGACTCAGCTTGGGTATTTCATATGTCTCTAGAAAATTTTTTTTTCGTGTTTTCCATCCTTTAAGAGTAAAGATTTTGAAAGTAGGTATTTATGATCTTTGGAATTTCTCTAAGATATGTAGGGATTTCACCCTTTTCATTGCTTATTGCATGACATTGGGTTTTTACTTTCTTTTTTATTATGTTGTCTAGGGATATATCAATTTAATTTATTCTTTCAAAGAAACATTTTGATACAGTTATTCTTTGTATGGTTTTAGAGAATGTCCTACATGCAGCTGAGAAGAATGTATAATCTGTTGTTGCTGAATGAAGCACTCAGTAAAGGTCTACCAAGTCTATTTCTTCACAAGTTTTATTTAGCTCTGATATTTGTTTGGTGAATTTTCTTTGCCTAATTGCCTTTGTGACAGTGGTGCATCCTGTTATTATTGTATTGTTGCTCATTTGATTTTTCCTGGCTGCTAAAATTTGTCTTATGTTCTTATGTAGGTGGGTGCTGCAATACTGGGTGCATATATATTTATAATTGCTCTCTTTTCCTCTTGCAATTTTCCCTTAACAAGTATGTAGTGGCTTTCTTTATCTCTTTCAAGGAATTTGGGTTTGAAGTTGATGCTGTCAGCAACCAGAATTGCTACCCCTGATTTTTTTCTGATTTCCTGTGGCATGGAAAATTGTGTTCCATGTGCTGACTTTCAGGCTATGAATTTCCTTTTGAGTTGCATGTGTTTCTTGTATGCATAGTATTGTTGGATTTTGTTTCTTAATCTACTCCTGCTAGTATGTTTCTTCTGATTGGTGAATTAAGGCAGTTTATATTAATAGTTATAACTGATACATATCAGTTTATGTTATTTACTTGCTATAGGTTCCGTACTTTTCCCTTCTTTTTAATTACTTGCTGTTTGTTGGTTCCTTTTTGTTGTTCTGTAAGCTGTGATCACTTCTGTCTCTTTCTAGAATATCTGTCAGTACTCCTTGTAGGTTTTTTTGATGGTCATGAATTTCTTTAGTTGTCCTTTATCATGAAATTATCTTATCACATCATTGAATTTGATAGTTTTGCAGGATACATCAATCTGAGTTGGAAGTTATTTTTTTCAGTACCTCAAATACTTCACTCCAAGCTCTACTTGATTTGATGGTTTGTGTTAAGAAATGGTGATCTGTTTCTTCTCTCTAGCAGCTTTTAATTTTTGCTGAATTTCTGAGATTTTGATTGCTATGTGTCTAGGTGTAGATTTACTGTGATTATGGCTCTTTGGAGTTCTCTATTCCTTGCTAAATTGTATGTCAGTTTCCTTTCTCATGTTTGGAAATTTTTCTGCAAGTACTTCTGCAAATAGTTTTTTCATGCCATTTGTGCTGCCGCCTGATTCTTCATTGATACCTATTATTCTCATATCATTTTTCTTTGCATCATTTTGTGGCTGCTGAATTGTTATTTCCTGGTTCTTTGTTAGTTTTAAGAGATCTTTCCTTTTGCATTTGTTAACTGCACTGCTGTTCTCAAGGTCTGAAAGTATATCTTCAGTTTCATTCAAGTATTTTGCTAGCTTTAAATGGAGTTCCTAACTTCCTGCATATCTGTTCAAATCTGTTTCATGCATTCTTACCCTTTTCTGTATTGTTCTCTTAGTGTCTCCATCATTTTTCTATTCTCCTCTTTTTTTTATGTCTCCTAGACGGTGTTGAGCAATTCTTTCATGATTGTTATTTCTCTTTTGACATGAAAGATTACATCTGATCTTATTTCTTCTATTGCCTAACAGATTTGTTTCTTTACGTTGGTTGCTATCATTTCAGAAACTCCAGTGTGTGACTTCCAGGTTCTTGTATGTCTTTGTCTCCTGGATTTCTTTTCCGTGGGCTGCAGGATTGAGATTGCCTTTTTCTCCTGTGTTTTGGCATTTTGGAATCTCCCAGTTATGAACCAGACTTGGCAATGGTCAGAGAGTGGTGAGGTGTGTGTCAGTAAGGTTTATGCCACCATAGGAAGTAGGATAGAGACCAAGACCCTCACTACTAGTGGGGGTAGCTCACTGACACTCAACAAAGTTTCAGTGTAGGTGGTGACTGTTGGGAAAACCCACCAGTACACCATGGGCCTCCCAAAGTTATCCTTAGTTCTTAAGAGGTTTTTTTCAGTGCCAACACCAGCTCCACACTGTGCACTGGGGGCCATGGGACACAGCTCAACAGAGTTTTCTAAAGTTCCTAAATGCCATCAGGAAAGCCAAAATCAAATTTTAATATTTACCTATCTATAATTTTATCAGTTTGGTGGCTTATTGTTACAGGAAGAGCAATATTCATAATTATGTAGACACCAAACAAATTATGTTTTATGTATATATTCAGACCTATGCAATAGAAAGCAATATTATAGTATTAATATTGACTTTTCTTGACAAGTTTGAATCATACATTCACATTTTTATATACACATGTATGAAGTCAACTTGAGGTCCTTAGGCCAAGAGCATCATTAGACAACATATAATAAAAATTAATTTTCTTTTAGGAGATGATATATAGCAAAAATGATGCAATGGAGGTCTTTATTTTCAGGATGGCTTTAAAAGTATAGGAAAGATTTTATTTACTTTATTTATTTCACAAATGTTATGAAATATAAGATCTCTTGGCATAAAATTAGGAAATGAGCACTCTAAGCTCACTGATAAAAATCAAATGAAAGTTGTTCAGATACCTCAGTGGATTAAAGCACCTGTTTAGGTAGACACAGGGACTGGGGTTTGATCCCTGGTGTGCCATGCTGGCCCTGACCCCAAGGTGTGGACAGATGGTGATTGAGTCTGGGCATGGATACAACTCAAGGCCATACTTACAAGTGAAATAAATCAGTCCCTTATATGTAAATGTTGTATTGTCTCACCAGTGTGAGAAACTGAACAAGTAAGTAAGCTCTAAAATACATAATAGATATTGTGAATTGGAATGAAACTTCTAAAAAAGAAAAATTTTGAGGGAAAAAAGAAAGGAAGAAAAGGAAAAATAGAAATATATTTATACACGAGATAGTTAAGATGGTTACATAGCTAGTTTTTCTTACTCGATTGCAAAGAAAGTTTTATGCTAATATTATTTGAAAAGATATCATGCTCACATCTGTATTCTAAATAGCTGCTATGAACACAATATGCAATGTATTTAATTCTTGTAACTCTCCTACTAAACTGTTTTGAAGCTGATTCATTCTTATTTTTTTCTCTCTTTAAAGAGAAAGAATATACTGGAAGTCTTTAAATAAAGAAAGAGAGGTCAGGTGAAACTCTAGTAGTGTATTTCCTGCCTTCTCTATTTCTTCTTTCTTTGTATTTCTTTGACATTAACTATACTCATTAACACTCCATCAATATTAAGTGACTATAGTCATATACCATCTTACATTAGATGGAACAAATTGAGCAACTTACCATTGTCAGTAGTTGGTTCTTTGAACAATATTCAAAATGTTGCTGAGCACATTTTACATTCTGGTTACTATAAAAATTAGAGGGGCAATGGTGAGAAAAGACAGTCCATCTCTCATATATTTTATCAACCTAGAATGAATGGTAAATGTAAGATAATTATACCAATAAATGTAAGTCTTCTAGTGGAGCAAATGATGCAGAGGAGACATATGAAGTGATATGGAAGTTTGTGAAGGTATATTTGATCTATTCAGGGATATTAGGAAGAGTTCCATGAAAGAAATGTATTGGATTTAAGTTAAACAGAGTTAACTAAATAAACAAATGAGATACAATACTTGGGGTGGGGCAGAGGGAATGCATGGAGAGAAAAATAAATAAAACAAAGACATGAAAATAACCATGAGGCTGGAAAACAAAAGTAAGTAGAGAGAGAGTCTGGTGTGAGGGAAGACTAGAGAAGCAGTAGAGCCAACACTTTCCAGGACTTTGTAGAAAAGTTCTAGAAAAAAAACTTGTTTTACTAGGGAGGTTTCTTGTTTAAATATGCAATAAGAAAAGACACTATGGTGAACTGTCAAAGCTAGACCAAAGAGACTCTCAACTAGCAAAAAATACATCAGCAGAAGATGGGGTGGTTCATCAAGGACATGATTACAAAACCTCATGCTGTGGAAGGTGGTAGTAAAAATGGAGACTATAGGTTACTAACCTTAGGTACTATCTGATGTAATGAGTTGGATGACAAAACTGAGGGAAAGGAGAAAATTGAGTCTCTCACTCCAGCCTCTTGGCTTCAAAAATGGGAAGGGTAGTGGCACTGGTCGCTAGAATAAGAAGCAGTGGGAGCGGATCAGGGTCAGTTGAAGATGATAAATTCAGTTTGGAATACACTGAGTTTCAAGAGGCTTGATGAGACCTTCAAGAGAAGATTTCAGTAAACATAAGGTATCTGAACCAGGTTAGAGAACCAGTCTTTAGTACAAATATAAAAATGAACTCAATGTGAGTAGCTATAATGGAACCTGGATGGGGGGCTACTGGAAAGTAAACAATAAGAAGAGAAACATGGGTATATAAAGTGCACAAACATGCATATTTACCACAAAATGACACCACTACGTATTAGGCAAGGAACTCTCCCTCCCTCCCTCATTCATTCTTCTCTTCCTTCTTTCCTGCCTTTCATCCATCTTTTCATTTTCCTTCTTTCTTTGTTTCTATTCTTACTGTCTTATTTTTCCCAAATCTTATTTACATGAAAAATAGGTACAATATCTTCTTAGGGTTCTTATTGGGTTAATTGCTTTAAAATGAGAAGTCATTCTCACCATGCCTTGCACATAGAAGATTGAAAAATGATAGAAATAATGATGTCATGGCTGCTGCTGATACGGTAAAAGTGGTGATGATGGTAGTGATAGTGAGGCTGTAACAGTCATAGTTGTAATAGTGGTTATTTCTACTGACAAAATAATTATTCATTAAAGCCATGAGAACTTTAGTTAATTGCTAGTCTTTTAAGTAAAATCTTTCTGAAATATTTTCACACATTTTATTGATCTTTTTAAATGAGAGAAACCCAAAGATTAACCTTTTCTGAATACCTCAAGATCATCATTTAAACATAGGTACTTTTTAATGGGCTCTCATATCTTAAATATCATTTAGCAGTCTAAACCCCAGCATAATCAGAGCCAAATTCTTATGCTGATTGAC
Source organism: Octodon degus (assembly GCF_000260255.1). Taxonomy (NCBI): domain Eukaryota; kingdom Metazoa; phylum Chordata; class Mammalia; order Rodentia; family Octodontidae; genus Octodon; species Octodon degus. The sequence goes on along the minus strand of NW_004524763.1, from coordinate 1,690,867 downwards.
AGCTCTATCTGTTGGTGATATTGTTCTGTCATGACTGTCCCAAGATTTGCTTTTAATTTGCTTGAAATCAGATAATCAACTTTTTTAAAACTGTAACTAAAGTAAACATAAAATGCAACTTAATGGATCCTGAATAAAGTGTAGATTTTATGACATCTATTGGGGTAAATGAGGGATCATAATTGCTTCCTTTCTGATTCGTTGTTATCTTTCAGATGGCTGATATTGCCAGATGGAGTCCCTGAGACTGCATCTGTGTATTAATCCACAATTATACGCAGACCAATTCTTATACAGAATTCTATGTAGCTAGATTTTGACACATAATTATGCATTTACTTTAACTCATTCTATCTATGGTAGAATTTCAAATCAACTATCTGCATGCAGCACCTTAGTTGAAAAATCATGAAACATTTAATAAAGAAATGCAAATACAGTGTTACTATTATGTATATACTTCTCAGGAAAGTAAAATATAGACAAAGAGTTCAGGGGAGTATACAATATTCAAGGAAGTATAATTTCCTGAGCAGGTTCCCATTCAATATTATAAGCAACTTTCCTGAAAAGGGTATAAGTATTTATGAAAGGTGAAATTACAGAACCATGGAAACACCCATGTTAAACATGCAGAAGGAAAAGCAGGAAAGTTCACCAGTTTCTCAGCAATTGTTATTTCATAGTGGTAGAATTTCAATTGGTTTCATCATTATTATTGGTATATTTATTCAAATTATTTAACATGAGTGAGTATTACTTGTATAATAAGCAAAGTTAAGCAATAAAGTAAAAAAGTGCTTAGAATTAAAGAGACAATACCAATGATTTTAGTGAACCAGAATTGATATGTAGGAACCAATAACAAAGTATACTTTACTTCTAATTTACTATTTAAAATAAATCACTCATACCTTATATATTATTTTAATTTTTTTCATAATAAAACTACAGAATATCTTAAATAATTCATAAGGAAAATAAAAATTGATACCCTATTGCTCCACTTTCTCTTGGCAAGAAAAAAAAACTTTAACTCTTGTTTTACTAGCCATTATTTCTAGCTATTTCAATAAAATGTTTACACTATTCTGTATTGTTTTCAGGTAGGAGCAGTTATTAGTAGCAGCATACCGACTTCTTCCTACAGTAGAGAAAACTGTGGTTCACTCTAATTACCCCACCTTGGTTTTGTCTTTAGTCAGATATATTTATCACATTTATTCTCCTATTTGTTCCTAAGTAACATGACTGTAGTCTTATTCCTTCTTGTATAAGCTTTACTTCTCACCTTATAAGACGAAACTATGAATGTTATTACCTATACTTGCTTATTTCTCACATTCAAGTTCTTACCTTTATGTTTTATCTTTTGTTCTTTTCTCATCTTGTTTTTCAAATTCTAGTTTATAAAGGAAATGAAACTCCATAACAAAATAATAAGAGATAACCATATTTATTACAAATAATTATTCAAAGTGATTACTCAGTGTATAAGGCATCAAACAAAAGAAATCCTGCAAAAAAAGAGACAGATAATAACAAAACTTTCTTGGCAACACAGTTAAGCTTGGCGTATAAATGAAAAAAAGTTAGCTAGTCAATCTTACCCAAAAAAAGTAAAAAGACAAACTAATGCTATTAAAAATGGAGAGTTGGGCCAGAGATACAGCTCAGCAGCATAAGGGCCTACATGGCAAGCACAAGGTCTTGAGTTCAATCCCTGGTACAAAAAAAAAGAAGTCAAAATGGACACTGCTGAAATCTAGAAATTTTACAACCTTTAGGTGGATAAATTTAAATACTGCTGAGGATTCACAACTAATTCTTATGATTAGTCTATAAGCTCTCAGAGATATAAATCATAGAAAATATTAAAATTATTGGAGCTATATAGTGCGTGTCTACTGTTTATAACAGACTACTACAAATTTAGTGAGTGGCTCACACTAACATGCTTTTGTAGTGCATAATTTCTACATGTCAGAGGCCTGCGCTTAACTGGGCCTTCTAAATTTAGAGGCACTTTTATTGCTGTAATGATAACATGAGCCAAGAATATAGTTCACACTTACCTGCCATCTTCATGGTTCAGGAGAATTAATATTGCTAAAATGGCCATACCATCATAGATGATCTATAGGTTCAATACAATTCCTATGAAAAAACCAAAGGTAGTTATAACAGCAATTTTGGAATTCACAATGAAGTACAAAATAAAATGAAATACTCCAAGAAAATATTATGCTTCATGCTTGAAGTGTTCTGTGAGGTCTCATGAGTTTGGAAGGTAATTTTATCATGAGGATAGTGTATTCATGAGTAGTTTCACCCACTGATGAGTTCAGTGTCTCAGTGTCCTGTTAGAATTTGGGGTCTTGTTGAAGGTGACTCACTGGGTCACATCAGAGAAGAATATAGCCTTGTCTCCAGCTCTTGTTCCTCTCTCTCTCTTTTCTTTTTGGTTGTCATGGAATAAACAGCTGTCCTCCATCAGGCCATTTTACCCAGTCATTTCTGCCCTGGAACCAGCTGACTTTAAAACTTAACCCACAAGCAACTATGAGTCCCTTATCTTCAAGCTGGGTGGGGTACTCTGTGATGGGAAAGTGACTAACAATGCAACTTGGTTCCAGAAGTGGCTTTGTTGCTATGACTACACCATACCATCTGGTTCAGAAGCCTTTGGAACTTGATTGCCAGAGGAATTTGGAAAGTATGAAGAAGTGAAATAGAGAAACAGAACTTGGTGAGTGATACAGTATATGAAAAACAGAATGCTAATGAGAATGTGAACAGTAAAGGCCACACTGAGAAAGTTTCAGGAGGGAACAAAGACTGCTTTGTCAATTGGATTAAATACCATGTATGTAGCATTCTGGAAAACTTTTTTATCTCATGTCCTGAGATTTTATAGGAGAGTAAGATTAAGAACAGGTAACTAGCCCTGGCAAACAGCTCAGTGGATTAAAGCGCCTGTAAACCGACGCAGGGGTCGGGGCTTCAATCTGGCCCCACCTCCAGGGTGCACTGAGAGGGCAATTGAGACCTGACAGGGTGGTGCACACCTATAATCCCAGCTCTTGGGAGGCTGTAAACAGGCAGATCACTATGAGTGTGATCTAGTAATGAGACCCTGAACACCATGTAGACCCTTCCCAAAAATTAAAAAAAAAAAAAAAAAAGTCAGTGAACTAATTTATTTGGTTAAAGAAATGTCAAGGCAGTTTATCATTCAGGATGTAATGTAGGAATGCTAGCTGTTTTTAGCCAGAGCTATAAAGAGAATCAAGACCAAAAAAATAGCAGAGGCAAAAGTTTTTAGTTTCACAAGAAAGAGTTTGAAAAGTTTTGGTCATGGCAGGTAGGTGAAAGGATTAGCATTTTAGAAAGCCAAGTACCTTGCATCAAGGCAATGGGAGATGGCTAGAAGCATTTCATGAATCAGCAAGACTTCACCCATCACGGGCTCAAGGAAACAAGAGTAGAAAAGTTTCATTGGAAAGGAGAGCTGCTCTACTTTTAGCTCCAGAAGGGCTACCAGGAAATTGATTCCCAGAGACTCAGCGAAGCATGCACTGCCATCCAGAAACTCAGAAACTACTCCAGCCATGGCTCAAGAGGCTCTGCTACTGTCTGAACTGGAGGTAAGTCTTGTAAAATGCAAGTTATTAGATCATAGGTGCTTCTGCCCTGCTTACAAAAGAAGACAATATGCCCCCTGAAAGAGCAAATGTATGGAGCTGAGAAAGTAAGGCCAAAGGTACAGTGGAGATCTCAAGGAGTTGGAGATGCCAGTTGCAATGTTTGCTGAAGAATTTATAGATATGTAGTATTACAACAGATTTAAAACTTCTAACAGCAAAGAAAACAACAGAAATCGGAGATGATCTATAGAATGGGAGGAAACAGTCACCAGCTATTTACCTGACAGAGGATCCATATCCAGAACATTTTAAAAAATTAAAAACACTTAAACACAAAAATAAATTCAATCAAGATTGCGAAGTTACATAAACAGATATAGGCAGTCAAAGGAATCAAATAGAGACATAATGATGCTTGTGCATCCATGTTTATTTCACATGATTGACAACTGCCCAGTTGTGGAATCAGTCAGGGTGCCTATCAATGGATTAACGAATAAAGAAAACATGGTGTACATACACATTGGAGCATGATCCAGATGTAAAGAAGAATGAAGTCTTATCATTTGCAGAAAAATGAGTAGAACTATAGAACATTTCATTAAGCTAAATAAGCCAGATACAGAAAAAAGAGTGACCATTATACAATAAAAAGAGTACCTAGGAGAGAGGGATGATAGAAAAGGTAAGGATAAGGGATATTGAGATTAGGAGAAGGTAGAGACAAGGATGGATGTAATCAAAACATGATATATGCATGAATGGAGATACCATACTGAAATCCATTAATTTGTACAAGCAACAATTATAATTTATATATTATGTACATGGGGCATAACCGGCATCCAAGCTCACATTGTCACTGGAAAAATTCAATTTTTTATAAAAGTATAAACCTGAAGGTATGAATTTTATTCTAAATATTGGCTAGAGTCTGCCCTGAGCTCCTCAGAATATGTTCTTCTTCATTGATTAGCTCATATCTTAGCAGCTAAAGCCATGAAAGCCAGAGAGAGACAACTAGAAAGATGGATATTACAATCTTTTATAATGTAACCATGAAATGTCACTATTCTTACTAATTTCCATTTGTTTCCAGTACTATGAATAAAAAAATAGAAGAAGATTTCAGAAAATGAAAAGATATTCCTTGCTTGTGGATAGAAAGAGCCAACATTGTGAAAATGGTCATATTCCCAAAACTGTTGCACAGATTGAATGCAATTCCCATCAAAATACCATCAGCATACAGATCCAGAGAAAACATTTCTAATATTCATCTAGAACAAGAAGAGACCTAGAAGAGCAAAGGCAATTCTGGGCAACAAAGGAAAGGCAGGAGGTATCACAAACCCTGTGTTGAAATTGTATTACAAAGCTACTGATTTTACAATACTTTAAAATCACTGAGGTATTGGTTAAAAAAATATGTACCTGAAAATCAGTGGAACATATCTGCATCTTCTGATGTAGAGATATCTACAAAAACACTCAGTCACCATACCTTTGACAAAGGGTCCCAATATATTTACTAGAAGAAAGATAGCCTTTTAAAAAATGGTGCTGGAAAAACTGGCTTCCGACATGCCAAAGACTAAATCCAAACCTATGTCTGTCACTATGCAGTAAACTAAAAAATAGATAAAAAATCAATTAAAACTCTGAATATTAAAACAGAAACACTGAATCTACTGAAAGAGGTAGACATCTGGAAGATATAGGGGTAGGCAGGGACAACATGAGCACAATTAAACTGTATAGAAAATGCTTCAAAGAATCAACAACTGGGACCTCATCTTATTAAAGTGTTTGCACATCAAAAGAAATCACCAACAGAGTGAAAGAATAACCCAAGAATTGGAAAGAAAAATGTAGCCAATTTTTTTACCAGATAAAGGACTTTTATCTAGAACATATAGAGAATTAAAAAATCAGACCCCCAAATTCAATTACCCAATCCATAAATGGGAAGCTGAGATGAATACACACTTTTTGGATGAAGAAATACAAATAGCAGATAAGTATATAGAAAAATGTTCAACATCGTTGGTCACTTGATAAATGCAGATTAAGACAACACTATGATTCCATCTCTCCCCATAAAGAATGACTATCATCAAGAAGTAAACCTACAATAATAATTGTGAATAGGAAGAACCAACACTGTGAAAATGATCATCCCTCCCAAATGGTCATACTCTAGGAATAATGGTCCCCTTCTTCATCACTGGTGGATACATAATGGTTGGTACAACCACTGTGAAAAATCAGTGTGGAGAGATTGGAAGTCCCATTCAAGGCAGCTATTTCCTTCCCAAAAGAACTGAAAATATCATTCCAAAGAAATGTAAGTGTACCATGTGTATAGCAGCATATTTGTCATAGCTAAACCTCGGAAACAACCCAAATACCCTTCAACTAAGGAAGAGATAAAAAAGAAGTGGTATTTTTACACAATGGAGAGTTACTCAGCTATGAAGAATGATAAACTCCAGGCTTTTATAATAGATGGATACACTAGAGTTCATACTCATAATGACTTAAATCAGGCCCACATGTATAAACAGCATATTATCTCACTAGTATGATCACCTTAAAGAATAAAGACAACTTGAAAGGTGTAGTAGATAATTTGAAAAGGAAATGAATGTGTTCGAAAGGAAGAAAAACCTGGGATGAGGAAAAGGACAAAAAAAAAAAGAAGGAAGGAAAATATATTTATGCCTATGTACAGAATAGCTTGGGTAATTATACTGCTGATTTCTGCTGTTCTGCTTAAAGGAGCATTTAATGTTTAAACTTCATTTTCTTTTCCTTTTTAATTTCTTCTAACTTTTTAACCAATTCTGCATGCTTGTATCTGTTAATTTAAACAACTAATTTAAAAACATTATGCAATATAATAAACATTTTCAAATCCCTATTATTTTGTTTAGTGAAATTCTGTATGGTTTCTATTATTATTATTATTATTATTATTATTGTTATGTATTCTCTTTAAATAGATATTTTTAAAATTAACCAATAAAAAATGATGGGGCAAGGGAAGGGAATGGTTTTCCACTGTTGATGAGAATATAAACTAGTGGAAAGTCACCGGAGGGATTCTGCAAAAAACTAGAATTAGAAGTCCCATTTGATCCAGTTATTCCCACTTAGGATATTTTCCTTCAAGAAATGAAGATGTAATATCACAGTGATATATATGCACCAATGTTTATAGCAGCAAAATTTGTCATAGTTAAATCCTGGAAAGAACCCAAATGTCCAACAATTGAGAAATGGATATTTATAGGCAATGTTATTTATATATAATGGAGTATAACTTAGCTACAAAAAATATAAACTCCAGGCTTTTGTAGATAGATTGATGCACTAGAGGCCATACTCAAAGTGAAATAAATCAGCTCCACAAGTTTAAACATTGCATTGTTTCCCTGGTGAGTGGAACTGAATGAGTAAATAAGATCCAAAGGCACAATACATACTGTGAATGGAAAAACAATGGTTCAAAAGGAAATAGCAATTGGGAAAGGAAAAAAAGAAGCTCAGTGAACTAATATATATATATGATAGCTATAATAATTGTACTAATTTCCATTAATTCATTGAAAAAGATAGTGCTTATATCATTTAATCAATTTTGTATGATTAGATATAATAATCTGAGCAACTACTTTGAAGATAATAATATGCAATACAGCAATGAGAGTAATAATATTGCAATATGCAATATACAACCATTGTTAAGTTCCTATCATCTTGTTTTAAAGTTTTGAATCATTTTTCTTGCTTTTTAAAATTCTCTTTAAAATTAAAAAGATGTAAACGATACAAGGAGGAAAAGAAGCATGTGACCATTCTCTCCTGAAGAAAACACAAAACCATAGGTACCAGGATGAACAGATGGTTGTGAGATATGTGATTGTCTTTTTTCTTTATAACACTTTCTGATACATTTTATCGCGGTACCCTCCTTTTACACCTTTACAAAAGTTTCTGATTATTTTCCATTCATGTGCTATCCTTATTACAAACTAATTAGCCTCCCTACCAAAGGAATTGATACTGAGTCACTTTTAAAATGAAACTTTTTGTCCAGAGATCTCTATGAGGACCTCTAACTGCTGTTCCTATCTAAATTCATTGATCTGTAAGTTTACTACAACACACTGGGTCTTGACCTCACTACTTTCTCATCTTAGTTCCATCTATAATTTTGTCCAAGTATCTGTTTAATTCACATACTTGAATTCAGTATTTCTTCTGTGGCAACCAGATGGCAGACATGTTCTGATGCAACCAAATATTAGTAAGAAACAGTAAGAAAAAAAGAGTAAAAATTTCTATACTAATACTAATTCTATACTAAAAAATTTTATACTAAATTCTATACTAATATTTAATTCTATACTATTAAAACAAAAGGAGAGAGACTATGCAAAGTAAATGTGAAGTCTGTATAGTTTTCTAAAACTTGAAGAATATTTTGAAAGAAAATAAAGAAGTAGAAAAAAGAAAAAAAGGGCAGAAATTAACTGTGCACAGGCAAATGTTAGAGAAGTAGGGAATTAAGTTTCAGACAGCATGGTTAGGGAAGTTCTCATTGTGGAGAAGTGACATGAGCAAAGACATAAAGCAGGCCAGTCAGTGAACTCCTTGTGAGATCTTAGGAAAGAGCTCTGCACGCAAAGTAGGCTGCAATCTACAGGCAACAGTAGTAGTCTGTGCCGTATCACGTTGCCAACCCTGTCAAAACCAATTAGATCTGAAATTGTTGCCTGAGCAAAGCATATAATAAGTTGTTGTAGGGGCATGCACAGTGAGTGGCTGCAGGAAAATCCTGTAGGACAGAATAGCTCTCTTGGGGGAGAGGGTTGACCACTCTATCCCGTCTTCTGTAAGGAGTCGGCCTTTGGAGCACATGGAGAGGACTGGAGAGAGGTGGACAACTGCCAGAGACCCTTCAAGGGGAGGAGGCAACTGCTTGTGCTAAAGCAGAAGTTGTGCAGCAAAGAAACAGAAAGTTCCACACAACCAGAATGCAGGACATGTGTTCACAAGAATTCTGTTCAGAATCAGGAAAAGTCCACAGCCAGCAGAAATCTGAAACCAGAAACTGTTGAATTACCAAATTGCTGACAATAGAGTACATTGCGGTTGGAGGATCAGTTTCCATATAGTCCCAAATTTTGATGATTCTCTTTTTTCTGCTTTTATCATAAAACCTATTCCCTAAGGCAACAGAAGTGTTTATGCCAAAAAAATTATAAAAACAAAACAAAACTCCTAATAATGAGCTTGGTTAATATTTAATTGTTTTATTTAATTTTAAAAAAAGTAATTTTGGGATATGCACAGTTTTAAAAGCAGCTTCTAAAATCAGTCTAGGGCCAACCTGATAGCTCAGTGAACTAAAGCGCCTGCTTAGGTAGAGCACAGCAGCCAGGGTTCGGTCCCTGGTGTGCCATGCCAGACCTGCCCATGGGGTACACTGAGGTGGCCATTGAGACTGGGCATGAGGGTGTGCCCCTGAAATCCCAGCGCTTGGGAGACTGAAAAAAGGAGAATCACTGCGAGTCCAATCTATGTAGTGAGAACCTTGTAGACCCTCTGCTAAACACTAAATAAATAAATAAATAAATTAGTCAGCTCCAGATCCTCACTCCAGCCAGAGCATAGGCCCGGCAGGTGAGTGGAACTTCCTCCGTCTGAAAGGGCTGGTGTGAAACCCTGCAGCTGAACTCCTTGCAGAGAGGCTAGAAGCAAGACCCACCCAGGTGATCTAAGAGTGGAACATCTTGCCAGAGTGGCACAGTGGGTTCACTTACAGGGGCTGCAGCAGGAAGAAGTGGAGCACAGCAGCCAGACCCAAGCCACACCCACCTGGATGAGTTTGAACTTAGTAGATCTGGACTTGGTGCTAAAGTAATAACTTCCAGAGTTCTCCAACAAACGTCAGAAGTCAGTGCTATACAAAATGACAAGGAGAAGAAGCAAAAAGCAATCTCAGGCCCGAGCCCAACTGGAACAAATGCATGACAAAATAGCATACAAATAATTAAAAATCACACACCTGAAAGCTCTGAAATAATAGCGTATGAAGTAATGAAACAACTACAGACACGTATAGAGGAAATCATAACAGAAATACTTTCTGAAGTATAAAAAGAAATAACTATAATGAAAGAATTACTAAGTGCTTCTAAAGAAGACGCTGATAAAAATAGAGGAGAATGTAAAAATGATGGAATCTTTCAATGAGCAATATAGGAAAGAAATAGAATGCATGAAGCAGATTCAAAGTGATATGCATGGAATTAAAATCTCAATCACGAGCTTTCAAAACTGTTTAAATGAAAATGAAAATAGACTTTCAGACTTTTGTGAAGGATTATGTAAAAGCAATGTGATGAGTTAATGTAAAACTAAATGTAAAAAAATTTACTCTGCTCAACAAGGAGGCTTGGTGTACCATTGATACATCATCAATAGACTGAGACTTCCCAGAAAACGATGCTCCCAGAAAAAAATGTATGCTGAGTCATAATCATGGTCATGCTGTCCCTAAAGGTATTGTTGGATGTTAAATGACAAATCTGTTTGGCAAACAGGATGAAGTTTCTACCTTTAAAACCTCTAGGCAGAGCGGGGGTTTCTGGCGCGCGGCGCTGGCCCTACCCGGCTGCCTAGGCCTCTTGGCGAGGGGCTTCGCCGGGCTCCGGCGCCTCCGGCCTCCACGCCAGGGCCGGCGAGCTGCAGGGCGAGCTGGACAGATATGGGGGTGTCTCGGTGCCTCTCGGGCCGCTGGAGCGCCTGGACACCGCCGCCTTCCAGAGGCATCTGCAGGCTGCGATACAGCAATGGCGATCAGAAGGCAGAGTAGCTGTGTGGCTGCACATTCCCATCCTCCAGAGCCAATTTAGTGCTCCTGCTGCTTCTCTGGGTTTCTGCTTTCACCATGCAGAATCGGATTCATCAACTTTGACTCTGTGGCTGGGAGAAGGGCCCAGCAGATTACCGGGATATGCTACCCATCAAGTGGCAAAATTATGACAGGAATAGATTAAATTCACATTGACATGTTTTTTGAAAAATTTAAAGTACACTGTACATGTAGGTTAATATATACCATAAGACAGATGAACATTAAATATCTGATGCCAATTTTCTAATCATGATTTTCCATGGGGAAAAATTGTTTATAAATTTGTTCACTTCAAAGTCCTCTTTTCAAATGAAGCAAATATGTGTAAAAGATAGCAGTCCTAGTCTAGGTAATCTTCAATGGTAATAGCAGATGTTATATAAAAGGAGTAAGTCAAAAAAAAACAAAACAAAAACAAAAACAAAACAAAAAACTCTACTTCTAAGACTCCTGGACATTTGTCCACTCTTGTGTGAGTATGGTCAAGCAGTCCCAGGCCTGGTATTAAAAGGCTCATATTTAAATTTTAATTTGGACTCATGTATGTTTCTATGTTGAGAACACACAACAACCATGAAGACACCACTGCAGCTAGTGAAAAGAAAAGATCTCTTAAAAACAACTAGGATGCAGGAAAAAATAACTCAACATCTGTAAGACAATGCAACGATGAACACTGTGAGAAAAATAGGCATCAATGAGAAAGAAGTAGTCAATACAAATGATATAAAAAGAATATAAGCAGAAGTAATCGCAGAAAACTTCTCAAACATGGGGAAACAATCTGACATTCAGTAACTGAAGCATATAGAACTCCAGCTAACATCAACCGAATTAAAACCACACCCAGACATAGAATAATCAAGATCTCAGAAATTCAGCACAAGAATAAGACGCGAAAAGCCACTTAAAAAAAAAGAAACAAATCACATTTAAAGGAAAACCCATCAGAATAACAGCAGATTTCTCTTCACAAATCATCAAGTCAAGAAGAATATGGAGCAAAGTACTTCAAGTCTTGAAAGAAAAGGAATTCCAACCCAGACTGATATATCATGCAAAACTCTCTTTCAAGTTTAATGTAGAAGTGAAATATTTCCATGACAAAGAACAACTAAAGAATTTCATGACAACAAAGCCAAGCCTACACAGACTACTAAAAGATATTCTAGAGAGGGATCAAAATGACTACAACTCCATGAGTAAGAACAGAAAGAACCCACCAAATAGGGCAATTAAACACAGGAGAAAAAGAGGTTTACAACAGCATTATTTCAATTATTCTTTTGTATACAACAGCAAAATATTTCCATCAGCATACTCTACAAATGGACTTCTCCTGCACCCTATGGGTCATGATTCTGTCCAGGTCTACAGAATGGATATCAAGGAAATGACAGTAGCTTAGTCCAACAAGTGACAACTAGCCACCAGTAAGCATCATGGACACTATCCACATCCATGACATACTAAAACTTTAATGATATTCTGTCCCTAAACTCTTAGAAATCTTGGTCATGTATTTGCAATTTCAGTATTTTTGTTATGGTTTATTCTTAGTAAGTCTTCATTATCATGAAAACTTTTTCTCAGAATATATATATATATATATATATATATATATATATGAGAGAGAGAGAGAGATGTATCAAAAACTATGCATATATATTTTTTTTTTATTTTTGCTTGTTTATGTTTTTTTCCCCCAGAACTGGGGATTGAACTCAGGCCCTTGCGCTTGCCAGGGAAGTGCTTATTCCACTAAGCCATATCCCTAGCCCCTTAGTTGATATTTTTGTATAAACCTGATCAAATACTGGGTGAGTACTCTGAATTGATAACAGATTTGTACATATCATACACTACATTTTGACCTTTTAGTTGGAATCACAATTTAATTTTAATTTTTGAATATTATTTTGAAATATTTAATTTAATTTTGAATTAATTAATATTTAATTAATTTTCTGAATATTGTTTCTTTGACTTGTGATCTACTTGTAAGACATGGTATGATATTTTCACCTAGTATTATAAACTTTAAAAAGTGTATCTCCATTTTCTATTTTTATATTAGGTTTTCTTTGTCTTTTACACACATACACACACATATATGAAAAAATATGTGTATAACCTGACATAAGATTGACACTGTTTTATGAAAATCTTCAATGACCTTTTAAATGGGTTCATCTAATATAATTATATTTTACATAGTCCTGCATTACTATCATTTTGAGAGCTCTTTATTCTTTATCCAGGACCATACAGGAACTTCTCTTCCCTTCTGGATTAGGGTCTTTGTTATTTTCTATATGCTATATCTTCAGGTATTAAAATATTTCAAGTTTGCATAATTGGAATATATTTTATTTTTAGTTTTCAAAGATATGCTTCTATGTATAAAATTCAATGAGGACAGATCTTTCTTTTTCCAGTCTTTTGAATAAATAAGTCTAGTTTTTACCCACTTACTCTTTTTTTTCTAATGTGGAATAAGATGCTATTTAATTTTTTCTTCCAGAGCCAATATTTTTTCTATGTATATGCTTTAATCATTTTTTTCTTTACAATTAGTTTTGGACAATTTAATTTTTGTGCATCTTGGTATGATTTTATTCATGTTTCTTTTGCAAAAGGTTCATTTTTCTTGGAAACGTGGTGCTACAATTTTAACTAAATTCAAAAATTTTAAATCTTTAAATATATCTAACTATATCAATATACATTTCCTGATTTTGGCACAGAGAGAACTATTTTATGACTGATCTGTAAACTCTTTATTCATCATGTTTATTTTAGACAATATTTATTGTTATATACATTTAAGTTTGTAAATAATTTTTACAATGTGCAATATATTATTAATCTCATGCTATGTATCATTTCAGAAATATTTTTCTACAATTCCCTCTGTCTACATCTTATATCTTTCACATTTTAGTATTTGTCTACAACTTTTAATTTGTAATATAATTGTTATTGATTTTCCATAAAGTTAATAATGAATTTTAAAAAGTCAGTATAAACCTCTTTAACCATATACTTACTTTGTCTGTGTTGTAGATATAAGAGTTTTATTTTTCTTCATGTTATCTTTTCTCTACTCAAGATATTTCTAGGATCCATAATGGTTTTCTTTTTTTCAATACCAGGGATTGAACTCAGGACCTTGCACTTGCCAGACAGGTGCTTATGCTCCTGAGCTATATTCCCAGCCCCTTCTAAAATCCATATGTTGAAATTAATATTAGCATCTTTCAGGCTGCTTTTTCTACTCAAGTCTACTCCTGAGCCAATATTGTGAGATTCTAGATGTACAGTTTCTCTGTTTCTATTTGGCTATTAACAAACATGTTCCCTCTCCCTTTTGCATAATTACTGGATTGCATCTCAATCCATTAGAGCAAAGGTATGAAATAATTACATGCCCTCACCTTAGACAGTTGTCACAACATCTCTCTATTAAAATCTCAAGGCGTACTGATAGTGAATTGTGTGCTCTAGGCAACTAATGCATTGATAGCATCTTGTTATATAAATTATAGTAGTGAATGCATGGTTTTTGTACTTTAAATAGTCCGCTACTTAAAGACAAGAGCAATTACCTATAGCAAACTCTAAAAAGGTGCTTTACAGTTGTACATTTAAATCCTTCTGTGTTCCATTAGGATAAGTAAAATCAAACATATCCTGTTTTATTTCTCTAAATTTCTGCCTTTTATATTGTAATAGCTGAAAACTAAGAACCCCTAATAAAATATGCTTAAGGGTAGAAATTCAACAGACACATGTACACTTGTCATCAGAAGAGACATATAGTAATCTCTGTTTTCCTCATGAACTGAATAAAATTATGAAAACAGAATGTAATACATGTCACAATTAATTTGCTATCTTCAGCCTCTGACATGCTGCTGACTTGGAATTTTTATAAACAGACTTTTAAGTAATTTCATATTTTTAGAGTTCTCTCAGCCATTATTTCTTTACAACAAATCTTGATTATTATAAAACAGTTGTCATACTCATAAACAATTTTTTGACCTATTATTATGATATTGTTGAACTTTTGCCATAGATTCCTTAGTCTAAGTAGCAAACATAAAAAGAAATGTTAATTGTAATTCTGGTAATGACAAAATAGCCTTGCTGTTTGTTAACCCAACATTTTGATTTCTCTTGAGCATTTCCTCATGTCAGCTTGTTCACATTTGTTGGATTTGGCTTATTGTAGGTAATGTCCTTGACATCAAGTCAGGTCCCTAGGAGGGTATTGTAGTTTCACAGTAGAGAAATTCTGTCAGGAGAAAAGCCAAGATCCCTTGAGATCTAACCCCTACTTTCATGTATGTAATAAGAATAGACAGAGGCCAAGGAGAATGGAAGATAACTTTATCTCAGTAGAAGCTGAGTGCTTCAGATTGGTAGAAACTTAATGTAGAATATACGTGGGCCAGGAATACCAATTGATTAGATTAGATCCCCATTGGTAGTACATTAAAGGTTACTCTTGAATATTTGCATCACTCACTAAGTTTTGCATAACGGAGAAAAGCCAGATAATTTTAACTTTAACAATCCAATTTGTAAGCATGACACACTTGGATAAAATACATTGTTCACTCCCAACCAATTCCCCCAGCTGTCCCATTCAGTGGCCAGTCACTTCCTCTCCTATACTCAGATAATGTCACAAGGATGAACAAGTTCTGCTCACTACACAGACACAGTAGGCACTTCTTTAAAAAAGATGGCAACAAAGCAAATGATATGCTATTATTAGACGACAGTAATGGAAGGAAAAAGACAAGGTACACTGGCTGGGTATAGTGATCATGAATATGACTGAAATACATTGGACATATTGAAGTCTCCTAAAACATATCTGAAAGGAGTGGGGAGGGGAGGGCACAGTCGGAGACCGTGGAAATGACTATATTACACTATTTGCATGGACAAATTTGTGAAACTTAAACCCATTAATAAGTATGGATGATCATTTTAGCACTAGTAGTAAATGCCTATATCCCAGCACTCACTGAGTTAAGGCAGGAAGATCATTGTGAGTTCGAGGCTAGGCTGGGCCACATAGTGCGTAGACCCTGTCTCAAATCAAATGCAAATTGTTCAGTCAACATTCACTAATAAAAAGGTAGTAAAGGAAGGGCCCAGGAGATAAATCAATAGCATAAGTACCTGCCTGGCAAGTGCAAGGTCCTCAGTTTGATCCCTGTTACCAATAAAAACAAAAATAGAAAAATTGTGATCCTATAGATTAGTATGAAGCAATGATTTTGCAAATATTCAGTTACCTGCTTTGTGACACTGTAGGGTAAACAGGAAAAATGGAAACATAATTGGGAGTTGAGAGGAAGAAAAGACTAAGAAAACATTCTACACATTTGCCTGATTTTTCTGTGTATTTGCTGTACCCAAGCAATGTTGAAAGGTGGGCTGAGTTGGGCAAAATCACATACAGAAAGGGAAATATGAACAAGGACACAGGAGAATAAGCGCTAATAACTTAGGCTTGCATAGTCATATGTCAAGCAAGATAAATCTTCTGTCCTTGTTGTATCTTCTATATCTATCTTTAGGTTATTCTCAAACAATTAAGAAATGCAAAAAGATGCCCCAGCATCAGAGTTACCTTCAATAAAAGGTATCTCAATGTTTCATGTACTTAGAGTTGTTGTAACAGGATAGATTGCACAATCAACTTTCTCATTAGAAGTTTTCCAACCTTTGTTAACACTACTAGATGTTTAAGGCAAGGATCTTTAGATTTATTATAACATAAAAAGTTCAATTCATTTAAGAATTTGCAGAGAAAATTTGTAAATAAGTAGTAAAATCTTACCAATGGGATGGGACAGGATGGGCTAGAATTTTAAATTTATTAAGATAAGAATAAATGCCACATAAAGAAATACAAAGTAAGACCCACTGAATCACTATAGAGGCCTTTGTTTAGTAGTGATAAATGTAAGGATTTTAACATGAAGTATAGAAAGTGACTAGCTAAAAGAACGAGAATAAAATACCGTATTTCATAATGCTGATTCTTAGGTTTATATGTCTGTAATCTTTATCTCTATAATCTTAATGTGCAAAATGACTAGAGATGTTAGAAGGCTGTGAACATTATTCTCAAATTGTAAAGTAACCACTTAGCAGCACAAATTATGCAAGGCCAGAGAGAGTTATAAAGTTAAAATGGAAACCAGAAGTGTATATTAAAAATTGGCACAAACTTTCATGTTTACTTCTTTGCACTATATCCAATTTTAACTAGAATGATCATTTGGATCATTGTTCTCAGCATAACACTTAATTTGTACTCTGAATGTTTATCCCCAAAATTCATAGGTCAAAACCAAGCCATCAGTGTGATAATTTTAGGAGTGGAACTCTTAAGAGATGATTAGGTCACAAAAGTGGGGAGTTTTGCAAATGGAATTCATGCCCTTGTAAAAACAGAGCATTTCCCACACTTCTCATCACATAGTTACAGAGGAAAGTCGTTTTCTAGGAACTGGAAAGCAGCTCCTGACCAGCCACCCAGTATGCCAGCATTTCTGTTATGGGTGTCCCAGCACCCAGCACCCAGCATTAGAAGGTGGGGGAAAAAATTCTACTGTTTATAATCATTTCATTCTATGGTAATTTCTTACGGCAGCCCAAATACACTAAGACATTGATCTCTTATCATACTATATAATTTATTAATAAAATAATAGAATTGGAATAAATTCTCCATAATTACTTTTTGTCCCTTTAGAAAGGAAAAGTCTCATTGAAGCAGAAGTTCTTGAATCTGTCAGCATGACAAATTCAATGGAAAAACAAATTAATACTTAGATTATTCTTAATCAAATCACTACTATAATCTATTATACTCTACTTTTAATAGTTGATTTTAATATCTATTTAATATAATTTAGATGAAATCATGATTTAGAAGATAAAGAGAAATAACTTCATCTTCCAAATTACCTTTATATATATATAAATTTGAAGGAGAAAAGATTTATTTCAGCTCATGAACTCAGAGGTTTCAGTTCATAAGGGCCTGACTCTACCAGCAGAAAGAGAAGAAAAGCTGTTCCAACAGGCCACGGAGCCACGATGCCCGGAGAGCCGGAAAGGAGCCTGAAGGAAAGGAAGGGACAGGACGGAGGATGCACCCTTGGAGTCGTGTTCAGCACCCTCCTTCCTCCAGTCAGGCTTCATTAGTGTGACATTCAGCTCTGAGATCATCATTCACCAATGAATTCTTGTACTAGCAAGGATCTTGTCCTCGGGATTCATTGCCTTCTGAGAGCTCCACCTCTAAACACATGAGCCTGAGGATTATTTTTAGATCTAAACCATAATGGTCTCTTTTGACAAAAATATACTTATATGCACATACACATATGTGCAAATATCCCATATTGTTCATATTTTCAGGTTTAATTGTAATCGCTCTAGAAGTTAAGACCTTGTATTACAGTTATTGTATTGGGAATTAGTAAAAAGGGAATTTTTGCCCTTATTTCAGGTCATTAAATATATAGCAAGGTTCCATGTGTGGGTGCAATGAGGTTCCATGTGTGGGTCCATATATATTTGCAATGAGATATTCTGCTTTTCATGTACAAGCTTGATATCTATTTTAATGTAATTTAGATAAAACCATGATTTCCACATGAGATGAAACAACAGTAAAATTCTTATTATATAATATATATTTCTTATTATATACTCTTTGCAAATATTCGCCCAAATGACATTGCTTTTCCAGCAAAATTTCCAAACCCATTCATTTTCAGGAACTTCATTATGTGATTAACTGAGAAGTATTTTAATACTGGATTGTATGAAAAGATTTTGATCTAATAATAGATATATATTTTAAAAATAAAAATATAATAGAGGATTCATAAAGTGTTCTAATCTATGAGTTAATGTCAGTGAGTCCTTGAATATCTTACATGAAATCATTACATGTACACCATCCTGTGTTCTTTCTATCTCATCTCAAAGTCCTACTCATTTTAATTTTCTTTCTCTCCATTATTTTTTCATAGTCAATTATTAATCTTCTGTGTAACATTAATTTCCCTCATTGAACTTTTTATTCACTATTTAATCATCTCTTCTAGGCTTTTTGGTAGAGCCTGTGAAGTGAGAATAGTTTTCACAGAAAATACCCAGTCGGTTCAATGATAAGCAACACAATTTGAATTGTATTTACAGAAAGACACTTACCCTTCATTTAAAAAATCATGTTTTCACAATAATAGAACTGTATTACAAAATATCTTACATTTTCTTTTCATATTTTAAGTCTTGCCAATGAAATTGTAAAGTTTGTTTTTATCTCTTCTTACGTAAGTATGTATGTAATATGCAGGATTTTGTTTTTGGCTTGCAAAGTCTAAAGAATTTATGCCTGTCTCTTCTTAGGAAAAGTTTGCAATCTGTTGTCTGAAGGTTAGAGTTACTCAGATATTTTTCCCTATTTGCAGTTCAAACCATACTTGAGAATGTCCTGGAAACAATAAGCTAAAAAAATTTATACTAACTTGTCTTTTCTGAATTCAAGTAGAACTTTGAATTTAGCTTACAGTTTTTCTTTTTGAATGTGTGTGTGTGTGTGTGTGTGTCTGTCTGTCTTTCTGTCTGTCTGTGTGTCTGTGTATACCCTAGGACCTCATCTCATCTCCTCAACAGATTTTGGGAATAGAGAAGAAAGAGAACTCTTTCACAGTCTATTTTGTTTTCCATGAATAATCACATTTTTATATTAATCAATTTTTTCTCCATAAAATGATATCAATAGACGAGTAAATGAAATAAAGAATTTGAGTTTTCATATTAAACATCATGCAAAATTCACATTTTAATGATAATGCATCTTGAAAACAAAACTTTCATTATTAGTTCCTGGGATTCAGAAATCGTCAGCAATGTGGAAGAACTCGAAGCGCACCAAGAAGGCCCTGTTAGATTCGAGTCTCTCACCTTGTATTTGGTCAAGGAAATTAGGCTCAACTTTCTGAATCTCTTCTCTGGGGTGACCTGAGGTAGAAGATTTCTTTTTTGTTTGTTTTTGTTTTTTGTTTTTGTTTTTGGTTTTTTTGGTGGAACCGGGGATTGAACTCAGGCCCTTGCGCTTGCCAGGCAAGTGTAGAAGATTTCTAAGGTACCTTCAAGTTATGACAGTTTGTGATAGATGCTGTAGAGCTATGCTGTCCCACCACCATGTAACATTTCTGCCCCTTGATACTGTTACTTAAGGGGCACTGCTCACATCCCTATCTGCAGAATATGAGCCGTCCTGACAGTGACCTTCACATTATGAGCTATCATGCTCTGGCTTCCCTGTGTCTTATGTAATTCTCAGCATGAGCGAGTCCATCTTTTAGCCCCAGCCTTTGTCTTTATGATAAAGAGTCTATCATCAAAAAAGGTTGAACTCATTTACCCATAGTACTAAAACTTGAAAGTGTCAAAACTAGAAGTAACATGTCTCAAAAATGATAACTGAGCTAAAGAGTTTCATGCTTTAAAAGATCTCTCCTGAAAATCCTTCCATTTTTCTAAATTTGAGACAATCTGTTCCTACAATTCTTCAGGATTTTTTGTTGTGGTTTTGTTTTGCTTAATGCTTTATTATGCAGTTAACTCTTTGACCACAAACAAAGAAAAACCTTAAAAAGAGGTAGGATTTTAGAAAGAATCAGAAAGCAGAAGCTCTTCCAACAGGAATGGTAGATGGTAATCAGAAAGATGAGCTTCATTTTGATTACCAGGATATTTAACGCAAACTTTGCTTCCAGTCATCACAGTGGAATATCTTTACCAATAACTTCATGCCTTTTAGGAATGAAAAGTCTACCCTAATGAAACAGAAAATTAAGAGTCAAACTATGAAATGTGATTTGAAATATCATCCGGGCAGGTAACATACCATCTCTCCCCAGGTCTCTTCTCAATGAATGTCTCGATTTCCACAAATCGGTGTTTTGTTTTGTTTTGTTTTGTTTTGTTTTGTTTTGTTTTGTTTTGTTTTGTTTTTTTAACCAATCATTATTTTAACTCTTTTCCTGCTTTTTGAATAAAATATAACTATCAAGTTTATATATTTTGTGATTTACTACTTTTTAAATTCCTCCAAAAAATTTAAAAGTTGATGGGGGGCTCTATTTGTCTAAAAATAATTTGTCCTTCACTTAAGCTACCACATAACACAGAAATCATTATTTTAATTCCTGCTGAGGTGGAAATGAATGAGTATTTTTAATGTGGAAGGGACAGACAAAGATGGGGAAGGAAGATTAGACACAGTCAGAGGGATCTTTTCATAATCTAATAAAACCTATTGCCACTGAGTCCCTTGTACTACAAAAATGCATATGATTTCCTTTTATGTTAAAATAGTTGTGAGTTCACAAAGTAATGAGAAATTGTCTTCTAAAATTTGTTATATCTATAATTTGTTATATCTATAATTTTATTTTTTAGAGACTTTGGTTAATAAAACACAGCCATTACAATGGTTTGCTGTTTCTCTTTGTGTATGTCTCTCTGTCTCTCTCTCTAGCTCTCTGTCTCTCTGTCTCTCTCTGTCTCTCTCTCTCCTTCCAAGCACAGTTTTACTTGATGTTGCACCCAAGGCAACAAGTTTGCTATCACAAGTGAACACGTCTGGGGTAGATACGATTCATGTAGTTTGCAATGATCAGTCTGGCTCTGACACCAGCCACACACTTTCTCCAGTTTTCTTGACATCCTCAGTTCTCAGGCACAGGAGAGAGATCTCTGTGGTGCTCGCCCTCCGAACTTCATAAGTCCTAAAGCACGATTTTCACTGTTTTACCTGTGTCTGTGAAGCTCCGTTTCCTAATTCAGTTCTCAACTTGGCTGAATTTGGAGTGAGATTATTTTTGTGGGAAGGAAAATTTACAAATGTGAAATTGTACTAACTTGCTGAGTAAGGTAAAACTGCTAAGAGTTAAAGAAAGCAATGAAGCCCCCATAATGTATGTGTGCTTCTTTTTAGAGCCTCATGCAATTAGAATTTAGAAAAACCAAAGTAAAAAAAATAGTGACAATTACTCAGTGCTTAGGATTTCCCAGTTTCTATACTAAAGTATTTCACTTGGACTGACTTTCCCACCTCATACCAATCCTTAAGGTAAATATTATTTTGTCAGTTAACAAATACGGCCACTAACCAACCCAGGGACACTGATTTATAAATGATGGCATAAGACACCCAGATAGTCCCCTGGCGGGAAGATACATAATCACGAGCTGGTTTCCTAGGGCGAGGCTCAGCATTACCCTCTGAATGTGCTGACCCCTGTGATTTCTCCAAATGCTGGAAACTCCACTGCACAATCTGTGATAGTGGGGGACTGAATAAACACAAAAGAGGAAAAAAAAACAAAAAGAAAAGAAATACAACCCAAACTTTCTGCTTCTGGAACAATTACATTGCATTCCTCCTAATGTCCTTCACGTTGACCTTCAGCATTAACGCAATTTCGTGTCAAGACTGTTAAGTGGTTCTGAATGCATGCAAAAGGCACGCGCGGCCCAGTCAACTGACAGAGCTCAGTCCATTAGACATCACTGTGCGGTTTGCGATTCTATAACCTCACGGGTAAATGGAGGTGAACAACGCGGCTGCCTGTAGGGTCGCGGAGAGGTAACCTGTGTGGAGCACGTGGGCAGTACGTGATGAGCATCCATACTGTCTTACGTGCTGTTAGTCCTAATGACAAATTTCATTTCTAATCACATCGCTTTCAGCTAGACAGCATGTGTGAGAACAAATATTCCTCACAGATCCTCTCTGATCTATTGGTTTCCACTCGATGGTAGAGTCAGAATAAAACAGCAATGAGGCAACACAGTCTCTTGGACAAAAAGGGGTCTGGCTTAGTCGTAACATTTAAATATCAGGGCCGGCCAAATAGCTCAGCAGATTAAGAGCGCGAGGGGATTCGATCCCAGGCCTGCCCTGCTGGCCCCGCCCCCCGAGTGCACTGAGACTGCAATTGAGACTGGGTGTGGTGGCGCACACCTTCTGGGAGGCTGTAAACAGGTAGATCACTACAAGTCCCATCTAGTGTGAGACCCTGAACACACTGTTGACCCTTCCCTAAAATACAGAAAAAAAATTGAAACATCAATTGCTATTTCTATTCCAAGTGTGTGTGTGTGTGTGTGTGTTCGTGCGTGCGTGTGTGTGTGTACCCACTACCCAGGATTGAACACTCGACCTTGCACTTGCAAGGCAGGTTTTTATACCACTGAGCTATCTCCCAGGCCCTCCAAGCTATTTTGAATAAGATAATAATTGATTTGTGTATGTTCTACGAGAAAATATGAAGTATGTAATTACATATTGGATCCATTATGTACAGTAAGGGTTTGGTGCAGAGGGTACTAAGAATTTGGAGTTATTTCCAACTGTCTTGTAATAGTATCTAATCACTTTCTATTTAAAAAGATAAGAACTGGCAAACATCTAATTAACCGAAGAATAGACAATAGAAACATTTGTGTTTGTTTCCAAATAGCTTAGGGAAGATATACGGAGTTACATAATCTTAGAGAGAACATGAGGATCTTCTGGGCTGGTATATATAATGAATACTAAATCTAAATTCAGGCCCAGCAGAGCTCCTGTTTGTTATGGGCTTTGAGTTTGAATTCTGGTCTGCCACCTAATTTGTTGTGCAACTTTGGACATGCTTTAAGTTTCCATTTCCTCACTGACAAAGTGAAAATGATAGAATGTAGGTCATTACTACTGGAGGCCCTCAAAAGAGTATTTTTCTTTTTGCTTATTCTGCTTAGAACTGGAATGACAGTTTTATCTTTCTTTAGATTCTGCTTGGTGTCTAAAAGGTTAAAAAATTATAAACTATATCATGAAAATTAAAAGTTACAAATGACAAGAAGTTATATCTTTTAATTACAAAAATCTTGTATTTCCCTTAACTCCATGTCAGAAATCACACCATCTTGTGAGAAATGTTTTACTTACGCAGCATTATCAAGGAACACCTGAGAAGTATCTATATATGTAGCGTTACACTAGATGCTGATACAAGCAACAATCATGCAGTGCATATGAAGTATTTTTCAAGATTTCAAAAAATTTCTAGGGGCCGGGGAGATGGCTCAGTGCAATAAGCTCTTCCCTGGCAAGTGCAAGGGCCTGAGTTCAATCCCTGGTTCCGAAAAAAAAAAAAAATTCTAAACTCATTAATTTTATTAACAGTTTTTCTTATAAAAATAAGAACACTTTTTGTCGAGGTCTGGTTTGAATGGACTGGATTCTGTTCATAAGCCAGAAGGAACTTGAATTCTTCGGATAACCAAATTCTGGTTAGATTCTACTGAGTGTGTGAGACATCAGATATCTATTTAACTGTGGAGCTTACAGGTTGAGAAAAGAAAGGCCTTGTGGAACAGGCCTCTGCCTCCCATTTCTCATAAACTTTCTCATGTGTCCTTTTTAAGAAATTGTACAAAACCCATTTCTTCACCTTAGCAATTGCAGTTGTTCTTTTGTCGTTGGCCACTGCAAAGACTTGCTTAGATGTCTTCAAAGTATTTAATCTCAATGTGTACAAAATGAGACTCAGTATCTTCATTCATTGTCCTCCTTTGGTTTGATTGGGAATAGCCCTGAAGCAGAGAAAATGAGAAACCAGAATCATCTTCAACTAATTCTCATTGTCCGCCATCCTGTCATATCTAATTTTTCACTAAGGTCTTTCCATATGTAATCTAAACACACTCTCCAATCTTTTCTGCTACTTCCATCCTCACCACTACTGCATTAAGAATACCACTACCATGCACCAAGACTAAACTGCTAAAATGCCTTTCAACAGTCTATTAATCAGCACACACTCTTGCCCTGCTCATGTGCTCGCCACACTGTATCAAGAAATCATTGCAGTCTTTTCAACACAAGCTTGCTTTGGCCAGCCTTTCTGAATCCCCACCCTCCCATCAGCTTTGCTTACCCTTGCTCACTGTGGTCCTCAGCTTGCTTCTCAGAACTACCATGCGGTCCAGATAATCAAATGATAAAGCCCTCTTTGCTCCCCTCTAGATCTAACATACTCTTGTTCTTTCTACAGAGTTGAGATCATTTACCTTCCTTAGTCTTCCTACAGAAGTTAGTTTCTCTATCGAGCATTAAGTCCCCATCTTATAGTCTGTCTTCAAGCCATAAAACTTAATACATAACACAATTGCAACTTCACAATCACTGCTGACTACTTGAAAAATATATCTTCTATTAGACTATGGTATCATTATATCCTTAATGCCTTATATAATTTTAGCTCAACCACTCAGTAAATATATATTTATTGAATAAATTGATAAATTATGTTTCAATTCCCATAGATGTATGAAACATTAAAACAATAAATCCCACCATAATTAAGGTATACCTAAATCTCATGACTGTAATAAAGTCATAATAAAATGTCATATTGACAGGCAACAACTACATAGAATACATAATCTATCTTTTCTTGTTTTATAGGAAACTGACTTTTACAAAATAAACACATATATAATTATGAAAGATGCCAAAATGTCAAATGGTTTATAATCCAAAAAGCTTATGTGAGCAGCCAAACTAATTTCCAGCATATATCTTATATATGAAGCAAAGGGCTTAATAGCACTTGACCCTGGATATACATGAAATACCTCAGGGGAATAATGTCTTATAGAGTCATCTATCAAGAGTCAATGATATACTTTCCCAATTAAATTTCTCTTTCATAGATTCCAAAACTTGCTGGAACATAAGGACTGAAATTGTTTATACAGAGCAAGATTTTCAGCTTTTTAGATGTTTCGGAGTGATGTGTACTTTATCAGTCATGTTTAGGCCTTGATATTCAACCATTATGCATAAGTGGCTAGAACAGTAGTAATAAAATCACAGATCCTGGAACTTTATTTTAATTTCTCTCTTCTAATTCTTCTACTTATATTTCATAAAACTTGGGGAAAGTTATTTTTGCTTCTCCACATTTCTGATGTCTCCTCAATAAAACATGGATAAACACTCCTAACCTTTAATAGAATTAAATTAAACACTGTTTGCAAAATAACAGCCTTGGTGCGATGTATATATTGGGTCCCCAATTAATGTCATTCCCTGCCTTCTTATTTTATGTTTCATTTATCTCAACATTTCCACCAGTGAAGATCTTTGAAGAATGTAAGTCTCAAAAAAAAAAAAAAAAAAAAAAAAAAAAAAAGAATGTAAGTCTCAATAGGCCAATTTGTATAAGATTTCAATTCATATTTGATTTTTATCTCTCCAGGAAATGGTTACAAAATTCTCTCAACTGAGGACTAGCATGACTTTTATTCTGTTAAGTACATTTATTTATAGAAAGCTGTCAATCGAACACACACGAAAACTGAAAGACACAAAGACCTTTAAAAAAAGAACAGGAAGAAATACACATAACTCGTGTCATTTTCAGATTGAGGCTCTCTGACTGTGGTTTACCTGAGGAAATAATAAGTGGTACAAAATCATTTAATTGAACCTCTTCTACATATAGTTAAGACCTTTCTCAGGGACCACCTCGGTGTGGAAATCTGAGTCATATACCCTGTTTCTCTGGAAAAAGTGATTTTGAAACCAACAGCTAACTTCCTCCAGGCAGTTAAGAGAGGTGTGCCTTTGACAGTGTAAGCTGCAACAGAAAGAGAAATTAGTCTGTCTTTCTTTTTAGTAGCAAGTACTTTTGTTAAAACACTGTTAAAAATCACTTAAGCCTTCTTGTGGAATAGCCTCTCCTGAAAATTTAAGAGTTTGATGTACAGAGAAGGAGGAGTTCTTGAACATTTATCTCAGCCTTTGAAATCTTGTTTCTATGTTTAGATTTAAATAAAAATTTAACATCAATGTATACAACATGTTTTTGCTGTAACAAAAATAAGCAAACAAGAGACAATGATAATTTGCAAGTAGAAATACTTGGAACATAAATCTGAAACAATGGACAAATAAAACCTCTGTCATAGATAAATTAAATTACTGTGGTAGAGGGATGTAGCTAAATTTCTGCCTGAGAGTGAAAAACAATTTCTCTCAGAATAAAACTCTCTGACTTAGGTCCCCTTCCAAATAAAGTGACAACTTTCTATGTATAATGACTATTCCTTGGAAACGGTATCTGTACAAGAAAACGGTCTTATTATTGCCAGGTATTATACTAATAACACCCACCAATACTGCTCAGGAATCTACAATATGAACTTTAAACTCAGCTTTCTGTTCCATGCTACCTTTTCACATATCTGTAGGACAATTTTCTTTGGTTTGCAAAAACTGACACATCTCAGCTTCATGGGAAATTTATAGATAATTATACAACTTGAGTAGAGTACTTACTGAGATCATATATTAAATGGATGCAAAAAATAAATTGATCTTTAAAATTATGTTCACCGCATTATGCCTATTATCAATACATGAAAGGAGCTGCTAAAGATTTTGTTTTCAAGTTATAAGTTGAGAAAGTTACGTAGAATAGAAAATATCAGCATGCATTGCCAATAAAATGGTTAAGTATAATTTTATGTTCTTTAAATGAATGGGCCAGTGTCAAAAATATCTGAAAATCATCATACTATTATTTCTATTTTTGTTTATTTTTATATGAGATAGTTTTGGACAGGATTATATTTATTTCCAAATTGTGCCTCTCTGGTTTGAAAACCTTAAGATATTTTCACATAAGAAATTCAGCTCTAATTTCTTGTACTGTAGAATTGCCAAATTATCTGCCATTAAACTATTATCCAATCCACAGTTATCTATGGTATTTAGAACAACTCTTCTTCCAAGGCCTCCCTCCCACCTGTCTCCTTTCTTGCATTTATTGATTTGTCATACTGCATATGAAGCCTAAAGCACTACTTAGCTGCTTTCATTTGAGTGTTCTAATAGATCTCGACAGTAAAAGGAAAATAATAGAAAAAACTAAAACCAATTCTATTGAACATCCATCATTTACAGATGTCGTGTGCTCACACTATTTGTGAAAAAAGATATAACTGATTGCTTATCATAAGTGATCTGATGCCCAGAATCAAAAACTCGGCTTGAGAACTGCTTTCCTCACCTGCTTACAGAAAAACCAAGAATGGGGTAAGGGAGTGATTTGTGCCAGTCATGGAGAATCATGAACGGGGACCTGACTTTCCTCTTTATTCTCATGCCCACTCCTAGGCTTGTTCACACATTGGAGGAGCTTTTCTGGAGAAGTTATATGAGAAACTTTATTATTATGCAGAATAACTATTTCTTTCTAATGCAAAAACTTTCCAGAATGCTGCTGCAGTATATTTGAAGTTGTACTAGCTTTAAAAAATGAGAGCGATATGTACTACTCTTTTCTTCTTCTACAAAATCAAAAACAACAAAAAGTAACAGATTTGCTGTTTTAGTTGATGCTGGGATGGGAGGAGAGATGTTTCATTTTGATTAACACAGGAGAGTAGATAGCAGAGTTCTGAGGTTTTGAGCTGCTTCTAAAACAAGAAAAATTGATTCATTTCATCATTATCTGTAAAGTGCTAAGTTTTGAGATTATAAATTATTCCATTCTCAACAATTTTCAACCTCTAATCGAGTCTGAAGTGGATGAGATTGTCAGATTCTAAGATTTGGGCAAAAGATGCTCCATGCAGCTATGATGAGGAGAGTAAAAAGCACTTAAAATAAATGATTTTCCTCAGGGATTCATGTTTATGATTGATTATTGATGGCTAGAAGGGCTTTTTAAAGGTAGAAAAGTTTCTACGTTAAACCTTGTGTTCTAGGAAACAACGCAAGCACCTTACATATAACTTCAGGATACTTTAAAGGGTTTTGGTGGAGAGAACTTTAGTGCCTTGTGACTGTTGCTACTTTATGTAACTCCCCTGCTATGTTTGAAATGATTGACTTTTGTTAATTTTTTATCTACTTATCTGATACAGGGTCTTACTATGCAGCTTGGACTCATAGTGATCCTCTTGTCTCAGCCTCTCCCGCACTGGGAGTACAGGCATGTGCCACCATGCCGGGTTTATGGACAGCTCAGCCACCTAAATTATGTCTTATTCTCAAAATTCTCACTGACTTTTTTTTTTTTGGAGGGTGGGCAGAACCAGGGATTGAACTCAGGCCCTTGCTCTTGCCAGAGAAGCACTTATTCCACTGAGCCATCTCCCCAGACCCTGTTTTGTTTTGATTTTTTTTTTAATTCTCACTTTCCCAGATTTCTGACACTTTATATCTATACTTCATCTGCTTTCTACTTGCCCTTTTTGACAAATTCTGATTAATCAAATCCTGTTCCTTCAACCTTTAAATTTTAAGTATATTGAAGTCCTCGTCTTTCTCCCTGAGCACTTTTTTTTTCACACTCTTAGAAACTTAGTCCCCTTCTAGGACAATTATCCCTCCATTTTTTCTGTTACTCCTGACACAAGAATGAAAGAATATGCATCCATTCCCTCCTGTGTCAAACCCTAAAAATGTTTGCAGATTTTACTTTATATTTCATGATACTTTAGCATACATCTGTACAGTGATTTTCTTTAGAAGTGCAAAAAGCTCACGATGTTTCCCAGAGATGTCGCCAAGGTTGTCTCACCGTCTCCTGGGCTGCTATGTACTCTTCGGTCTTCCTTGGAGCAGAGGCACAATACAAGAATCACCGTCTTAAAGTGCACTGATCTCCAACTAAGACCTATATCCGATTTCAATGCAAATGCTTATCTAGGCAGAATTTCACTTAACAATTCTGGAAAATACCAGAAACTCAACAGGTTTAAAACCAAATGTATAGCCTTCCTTTCCAAATGGACTCCCTTCACTCTAGAAATAGTTTAATATTCACAATGACCAAAGATTAAGATTTTACTATTATCTTCAGTACCTCATTCAATTGGCATATATAATAATTAATTCTTACTATTTTGTACTTCTTCTGTCATATTCTATCATACTCTGTTATACACAGTAATGCTTAGCTTTCTTGGAAGTCATAGACTTACTGAATAATCAAAACCTGCATATCCTTCTCAGAAGAAATATGTCATGTACACATTTTTATGGGATGCAAACTCCTTACCTATTAAACTCCCTACCTAGCTTGTACCTAGCTTCATTGCCTCAAATAACTCCTGAAAATTGCTTTCCTGTTTACCTCCCTAAATCACTGTCTTTAGTAAGCCATTAATCTCAGCTTTTTTTTAATGACACTCAACTATATAGAAAATAAAATCAGAGAATGGGATGATTTAACATTTTTCAAGAATTGATGTGTCTCAGTAATTTAATGCATATTTAAGACTAATAAACCTATGTGATATTATCTTTTTTTTAATTTAGGACAAGGACTATAGGGTTTATAGGGCCTCACTACATAGATCTGACTCCTAGTAAGTCTCCCGATTTCAGCCTCCCAAGAGCTGGGATTACAGGCACGCGCCACCATGCCCAGTCTCAATTGCCCTCTCAGCGTGCCCCTGCGTTGGGGCTGGCATGGCTCGCCAGGGATCGAACCCCAGCCCCCATGCTCTGTCTAAGTAGGAGCTTTAGTCCACTGAGCTATCAGGCCGGCCCTTTATTATCTTGTTTTTATAAGTAAGAAATGGAAACTCAGATGTATTTAGGACAGCTGGGATTCAAATCAGTCTCTCCTACTTCAGAATTTAGGATTTTCCTCACACTTCAAGCTGTCTTCATTATGCCATTTTGTCTAAAATCCAAACTCCATAGCCTCACATAAGTTCTTTTTCTACAGTTTCTTCCCTCTTTTTTTTTTTTTTTTTTTTTTTTTTTTTAATGTATTTGGTACAGGGTCTCCCAGCACAGACTCAAGGTTATCCTCCTGCGTCAGCTTCCCCAGAGCTGGGATTCCAGGGGTGCGCCCCCACACCCAGACTCTTTTTATGGTCTTATTCCAGCTGCAGTTGTCCTGTTTGTCTCCCCTAAACTTGCCATGCACACACTTTTTCACATGCTGCCTCTTAACCTTAACATCGGAAAGAAAATGAAAAGCCTTTTACTTTTTCAAGTCAACTTCTTGGAGTCTTCCCAGGCCCACTTCACAACTTCCCCTGTGAGCCTTCAGCTGGTACTTGTAATCATGCTTTATTGTCACTTCCTTTTAGTATTTTTCTTACAATCAATTTGCACTGTTACATGGCTTAGCAGTCTCAATTCCCATTAAATAATAAGCAATTGAGGGAGCTGTATAATTTAATTTACAAACAGCAGGGGTTCCTCTTATTTGTTGAATGAGTGATTGAGTTTGCAGGCATAAGTGACCCACTTTCCTTGGCATAAAACCCAGTCACAATCATTCAATCCTTATTTTCTTTAGGTTGATCACTTTGTGAGTTCTTTATGAAGTATAATCACAAAGTCTTGATTTTTCCTTTAAAACGGTATTAAAGTATTCCCTTTCACCACACTGAAGCATATTGGGCCCAAAGGGGAGCCCTTCATTTTAAAATAGTGGAAAGAGAAATTTCACTCAGTTCTGTGGTTCTCAAATAGGCCATTAGGCTTTCCTTCTGTCAATTCTAGTGTTCCTCAGTCAGAATAAAAGATGGTTCTGACTTGCCTTGAAGACAAAAATAGAAATAAGACCCATCTACTCTTGAAAATCTGTGAAATCTTGTGGCCAATGTTTGCAAGTTTGAGCACCAACACTGACTTCCGACAGCTGCCCCACACGTGCCCACAGGCTCACCCCTCAGTCTGTGGTGCAGTATTCCTATCACCCGAGACCCAGCAAGAATTTGCTGCAGCGTTTCCAGAGGTACTAAAGAGGAAAATGCTTTTCCTAGAAAACAAATAATAAAGCAAAAATAGAGCCAGGTGTGAAGTTCTTTTCTTATATTTTAAATAGAACTGGGTACCTCAGAAAGGATTAAAAATAATACACGTTTGTTCACTCACTTGCATAGTTCTGTCACCTTCTCAGTGAGAGGAATAAATAGGCAGCATGTCCATTCCTTTCATAACTATTTATTGAGTTACTACACTCTCAGCCTTTCCTGGAAATTCTAATTCAGCATTTTTCCTCAGGCAAGATGTTGACCTCTGTCTTCATGTCACTTTGATATTTCGAAATTGCTGACAGCTGTAGATCTTCCTTTTAGTCAACATTAGGAAGCATTTTTATTTCAGACATTTTCCAGTCTGTCCATTTTTAGAATATTGTAGAATTGATATAAAATGTATACAGAAAATGCACCCACTATTAATATTCACAGAAGAAACAGACCCAAAGGGTCATCAACGAGTTGAAGAAATAAAACCATGTCAGAACCTCTAAAATTCTCCCTGATACACCCCACATAAGATTCACTGCCCTTCTGTAGACACAGAGTCAATCCTGACTTTCTTCTTTTAAAAAGAACTCTGTCTTTGTGTTTAGCTTAAAATTTGTATATTGTCATTTATAGCCCTAAACGTATTCGTCACAGCTATGTTAGAATTTCTGATTGATAGGTCTGTTTCTATTGTCTGTTTATTTTCTTTCTTGGAGTCTTAATTCCTAGTATGGCTGGTATTTTTTGTTTTGAGTGGCAAATATTATGTATTAAAATTTGTAGTGAAGTTTTGAAATTTCTTTAGGCATTATTTCCTTTCAATTTAATGTTTTTATTATTTTAGGCATTTAATTTGAAGTTGGGATTGATTTCCCTGGAGGATAGTTAGACTCTGACTCAGTAAAGCATGCTTTTTTTCTTGTGGATAGAAAATATACAAGCAAGTGATTAGATAGAATTACTTCATTGAGAAATAAAGTCACAGTTTTCCATTTGATGTTAAAACCAGGAAGCATAGCTTTAAGTGCTCTGCTCTACAGAAATCACTCTGCCTCTTACCTCCCATCACAATTTGACTTTTGCCTTTTCTAGATTCACTGAAATAAAATTATCAACAAAATAGATATATGATGTAATGATAGATACATACATACATAGATAGGTAGATAGGATTGAAAAATGGTGGTTTTAGAACATTTTAAGATACCAGCACTAGATTATTTTAATTTCCTATTTGTTCTGGTTCTGTTGGTTCCACGTTGTTACTCCTTCATCACAGTACAGTGTCTGCATTACTTGAAGAACTCCCCTCACCAACCTAGTATGGGGTTTTGGTTCGTGTGGTATTTTCTTAATGCTACAATTGTAATATACCACATACAGGATGGTTTAAGAAGACAGAATTTTATCTATCACATTTTAGGATATTAAAAGTCCAAATTATTGTGTCATCCAGTGAGTTCCTTCTAGAGGGTCTCAGAGGAGAAGCTGACTCAGGCTTTCATCTCATGGATACTAGCTGTTGGTTTTCCTTCACATACAGATGTGTTCTCCAGTCTCTGCTTCTATTGTCACTAAATTTTTTCCCTGTGTCTTCATATTTTCTTTTGTTTATGTGTATCTCCATATCTCTTCTCCTGATAAGGTTATCATTTTTCTCAAATTAAGGATCTAGCCTACTCTATTATAGCCTCATCTAGGTTATTTGTATAATGAATATATTTCCAAATAAAATCACTGCTGTGGAAGGGGTATAATTCGACGCTGTCTCCCGAGATTCATGTGCTAGAAGCTTGGTCATCACTGTGGCAACCTGTTAGGTGACGGAGCCTTTAAGAGCAGTAGCCTAATGGAAGGTCCCTATCAGTCTCTGTGGAGTGATGCACTTGGGAGGCCAAAAGTAGTTCTTGAGGGATCCTAAGTTAGTACTTTACAGACCACATTGTTTAAAATGAGCAACAATGGATCCTGCTGACTCGGGGGCTTCATTTCTTCCTTCTTCTTCCCATTGTGATACCATTTGTCATGAGGTCCTCACAAGAGTCAAGCAGAAGCTATCCCCATGCTCTGGATTTCTCTGTTTATCAGACACAGAGACCAGAAATGTAGACTTGGACCAAGGAAACTAAAACGCTTGACAAAATAATTTAGTAGAGCTATGAAAACGACAATTTTTAGGCAGATGCAGCAGCTGGGGTTCCATCCCCGGTATGCCATGCCAGCCCCACCCCCGAGATGCCCTGACATGGCGATTGAGTCTGGGCTGGGCATGGTGGCTTGCGCCTGTAATCCCAGCTCTTGGGAAGCTGAACACAGGCCAGTCACTAAGAGCCTGATCTACATGGTGAGACCCTATAATTACTAAAATATTCCTAGATTTAAGGATCTTTTTTTGTAAAACAAGAATAATCATACTTTCTTCCCAAAACTGCTTTGAGGATTAAATGTGCATTAAAGCTGTGTATGTTAAAATTCTTTGTCAGAGTTAGCAATTAGGTAGAAAGCTGGGGCTCTGCTTTGGCTTGTAAAAATTATTGTAACAAAATACATTTCTCTTTCTTTCTTTCTTTCTTTCTTTCTTTCTTTCTTTGTTTTGTTTTGTTTTGTTTTGTTTTGTTTTGTTTTTTGGTTTGTGGCCAGCTCGACCTGCCTTGGACATGGGGCTGGCATGGCATGTGGTGTTGGGAATCGAACCTCAGTCCCTGAGCTTGCCTAAGCTTGCCTAAGCAGGCGTTTTAGAGCACTGAGCTATCTTGCCAGTCCCATGCCTCAGCCTTCTTGATAACCAGAATTACAGGAATGCATCTCTGTGCCCAGCTCAAAAGTGTGTTTTTTTTCTCCCCAGCAATGTTGTAACATGAGCAACTAAAATTGTCATTCAAGAAGAACATGACGTTCTATTACAATGGGTACCTCAGTTTACAAATTTAATTAATGTTATGATTTAGGGGAAGATGCCTACATTTATGTTAATGTGGGGAAGATGGCTGCAGTAGTGTTTGTCACTCTATGTGAAGTTTGCCAGTGGAAAAACCATCTTGCAAAACAATTTTGTTTGTGTACCAAATTGTTTACAAACAGAAGCATTTGTGACCCCTGGTATTACTGTTGAAAGAAGGCAACATGTATGTCTGCTACCTGATGCAGAGCGGAGGAAGGGAATCATAACTTTTTTGAAAATTTCTGTTCACAAACCAAATAGTTCACCAACAGAAAGTGTCCGTGAACGAGGTGTCGCTATGTATCATCTCACATCGTTGCCTATGTGTGAGAATGTGGTGACAGCTTTTAAGAACGTAATACAAATTTGAAATATGTAATATATTATTACTAACAGCCTTTACACTACATTAGGTCTCCAGAGCTTTAATATATCATAGCAGAACTTTGTACAACTTGACCAACATCTCTCTATGTTTCTTACCTCTGATCCTCTCAAAAAATTAAAAATAGAATCATGATGTGATCTACTATTCTCACTTCTGAGTATGTAACAAAGAAAATAAAATCACTACCTCAATATACTCTCTGTATTTCCATGGTCACTTCTACGTTCCCAAAGGCTCAAATATAGTTTCCAACTAAATATCAATCAATGGATGAATGGACAAAAATAATGGGCAAGACACACACATATATGGACACTCTTCACCCTTTAAAAAGAAAGGATCCTTTCATCGGAGGCAGCATGAATAAAACTGGAAGGCATTGCATCAAATAAAATAAGCTGGATGCATAAAGTTAAAAACTACATGATCTCACCTAGCTGTAGAATCAAAAAAAATAATAGAAGCCATTATTTTTAAAATACAGTAGGAATGCCAGGGGAATAGGTCAGCCACACAGTGCCTGCCTGGCAAGGGTGAGTTCATGAGTTGAATTTCTGTTACAAAAAAATACTAGGAAAACATAATCTTACCCTTTAGATTTTCCTGAAAAAAAATCAGAAGAATCACAATATATTTTTCTAATGAATACAGGTCACAAATAGCCTGAGGCTAAGGAGAACCTGTTT
Source organism: Octodon degus (assembly GCF_000260255.1). NCBI lineage: Eukaryota > Metazoa > Chordata > Mammalia > Rodentia > Octodontidae > Octodon > Octodon degus. The sequence goes on along the minus strand of NW_004524763.1, from coordinate 1,655,382 downwards.
ATTTTAGATGGATTGTCTTTCCTTGTTGTCTCAGTGTCTGCTTAACACTCTTTATTCATTGCTGTATTTTGTGATCCCTTCAGACATTTGCTGTGACACACATATGTGCTTTTCACAGAGCAAAGGCCTATAAAACTACAAAAAAACTATAACTACTGAAATAAAGGAAACACAGCGTGTCAGAAAAAGACACAGAACTCTGAAAATTCTTTTTGTAATTTTGGGTTATTCAACCTAATGAAACAAAGTATAAATACATATATACTAAAAGAGAAAAAAGCACAAAGATGTGTAAAATCAGAAATCCTTTTTTTTATTATTAGATACAGGGTCTCACTACACTGTTCAAACTCATAGTGAACCTCCTGTCTTGGCCTCCCCAGTGCTAGGATTACAGGCATATGCCACCACACCTGATTTTGGGGCCCACACTGCACACCTGGGATTCTGGGGTGGACACAGCATGTGGTACAGGAGATCTAACTCAGGTCCTTGTGCTTGCTAGGCAGGCATTCAGGCGGCTGAGCTATCTCACCAGCCCCCAGAAGTCCTCTTTTAACTTTGTCCCAAATCTACATATGTATTAATAATTACTATAGTGAGGAAATGTCTCCAAATGTGGAGACATTTCCTCACTATAGTAATTATTAATATATATGTAGTATTCTGGGTATGTTTCTAAGTGTGTGTAGGTAATCACAACTGATGTCAACATACACATCGTTAATGGCTTATTTTTCTTTTCTTTTGGAGGAACTGGAGATTGAACTCAGATCCTTGTGCTTGCCAGGGAAGCACTTATTCTACTGAGCCATTTCACCAGCCCAATGACTTATTTTTCATATAGCACTTGCACCCCTTCCACATAAGTATAAGGCTGTGTCACAATTTTTGATAGCAGAATGATATTAAAAATATAAGGTATAGTCATTGATTTGATTTAACCATTCTATTGTTGGTACACTTTATTGCCAGTGCTACTTTTCAAACAATAATGTTATGGTCATCTGTATAAACATTATTTGACGCAAATTTGTCTGTGCAAAGGATAAATTCATAGAATTATTACTGGACCAAATGTGAATTTAGATTCTAGTTGGTAAGGTTAAACAGAAATAGTCCATCAATGCTCATAGATAAATATTTCTATAATTTAGGTGCAAATTAAGTCTGGTTAGAGCTGGGTGCATGATCCCTAAATACAATGCGATACTTTTGTTTAATAAGAAAATTTTCTTTGATAATGTTCTCATGTGCAAGCTTAAACTGTTTAGTGTCAAAAATAAGGAAGTGTCACATCCGCTGCTCCCCTTTTGTCCTCTAGATACCTTCCTCAAGATGACGTAGCTGTCCCTGGCAGCTGTTCCTAGACATCGTTCACTTAGGACGAACACAGTGGAGAGGAGCTGGTCCTCATCATAACAGCTCCGGCGCTTGGGGAGAGCCAGGGGAAGAGCACCAGAGCCCTGTACCGGAAGTCCCAAGGGGCGGGGAGTGTCCCAGCTGTAGAAAAAGTGTAAAACGCCTCGGAACTTTTGAAAGAAACAGTCTACCAAAAGGGAGACTTGTGTTGCAGGATGTAGCGCTACAAAAATGTCTCCAGCCTTTTGTTGCTAAGTGATTTAATCCTATGCATGTCGATTTGCTATTCACTGGATTTTACTGCCTGAGATGAGGGATAGTCGACGGACTACAGATACTGAGTTCGCCTGCTGATGTTGGGCATCATATCTTGCCTGTAACTTCCACAAGAAAATGCTACTGAAGGGTCAATGAACTGTAGAATGTTTATTTTTTTTTTCCTTCCAGAACACTGTTTTATTAAAGTTTATGTTCAGAAATTTATACAGCATTCCAGTGATATAGTTTTATTATAAAATTAATTTTTACTCTTGGAGAAGGTATATTTAAGAACAGTTTTAACCAAAAGGCAAAGATAAACAGATTAATGGAGTCAGCTATTTAAAATCTCCATATTGAGAAAGGGCAAATAACATCATTCCCACTAAAGAGTCTATATTCAATAAAATATGTATTGGTACATCATGATCTAAACTGAACATAATTTACAAGTGATAAAATTGAGAATATGCACAGCAATAGCATCTATGCATAAGGTATATGAAGTTCTCAGAGCACTTTTATATACCTGGATTCTTAAAATATATACCTAGCAGCAAGCATGTGACTTTCAAAATAAGCGTTAAATTTCATTCACCAAGGTTATCTCCAAGTCCCTCTGCAAAAGATTAGAGTATATTTCCAGAGGATCTGAAAACATCATATCATTGGGATATATGTGTGCCGATGTTTATAGCGGCACAATTTGTGATAGCCAAATCTTGGAAACAACCAAG